>NW_022900950.1:80740502-80825017 GCF_012274545.1 Fukomys damarensis
ATATTTATATTTTCTTTAAAGAAAACTAATCATGCTTAAAATTCAATAAAATTTTATCAGATTGATGTTTACTTCTTCATTTTATGCTCAGTAGAAAAAGGACATAGTGCTATCAACTCAATCTGTGCCTCTTCAAAACATAAATAAATAAATGATTTCATTCTCAAAATTACATGAGCAAAAATCCTTATTATCCAATGAAAATTAATTTGCTATTTTCTGCTAACATTTCATTTTCTTTTCCCTTTTTCCTTTTTGCAGCACTGGATCGAACCGAGGCCCCTTGGCAGAGGTGCTGTATTACTGAGTCATTGAGCTGCATATCCAGAATCCCCCCCCACAATTTCTTAGTCTGACTCAGTTGCCCAGGTTTGCCTGGAACTTTTGATGCTCCTGTTTCATCTTTTCTAGAGAGGGGATTACAGTCGGGTGCCCGCTATGCATGGCTATTTTTGGTTTTTATGACTGCAAATATCAAAGGAGAAATATTTCTCTGCTAATGCCACACTCCTTTCATAACTACGATGGTGCCTCTGGCTCTTGTGTGGGTCTCATGTAATTAGTGTCACCTTCTTCTGTAAGGAAATGTGGTACAGTCCTACGTGCACCCACACATATTACAGAACGGGGCCACAGTGGAAAGGATACATCGCTTTCCCCCCATACATCAGCGTCAAAGACTGGAAGTCCAGAAAACATGTTTCCTCTGTTGCACTTCCTTTTTTTCCTCATTACTTTGCTTCATATTATTATTTATATTTTTCAATGTTGTATAATTTACATCTAGAGTATATTTTATTATTTTCCTTTGGATAAATTCTTAGAATTATGAACTTACTGATTTTTAGTAAACCATGCATACTATTTGTGCAGTCCAGTTAAAAACAAAGGGGCTGCTGTCACCTCCTTTTCTCTATGTAGCTCTAAGCAGCACCCAATGGTTACTTCTGCTTCCATTTTCCTAAGAGAGATAAAAATAAAATAGCAAAAGCCTAGGAGGTCACAGATGCCCCAGTGAGAGCACCAGTGCCACAGGAGACTCAGTGGGGGACTCCAAAGCAGAGGCATCTGCCTAGAGGCACCAAGGGTGGGTCTCAGATGCCAGACCGCACTTTTCTAATGAAAGCCTGCACTTCAGCGTGATGGTAGTTGCTTTGCATCTCATAGCTGAACTGGGGGGTTAGGGAAGCCAACTTTGTGTTCACCCAGTTGGTATGATAAACAGCAGTGTTCATTCATGTGAGTCAAATTGTACACAGATGAGTTTTGCCCATGTTATGCTCCATGTCACGTTTTATGTATTTATAATTTGTTTTGTTCAATGTTTCTTTTCAATTTTTCTGGTAGAATTAGCCCAATTCAGTACAATGTTGCATGAAAATCCACTGTCACAACTTTGGGGGGAGGTGGAAAGTGAGTCACCAGGTGACTCAGCTACCGACGGTGACTTGGATCATGGGAGACAAAGAAGCTCGCAAGAATACCAGACAGAAAAGTATGGAATGAGCACCTTGATTCAGACAAGGAAGAAAACAGGAATGTAAATAAATATGTGACGAGTCCAAATGCTACACAATGGTCAAGTACAGCTGGATGATCCAACGTTAGAACTAGGCCAGAAGACATTATCAGGTTCTTGCCAGGGGTGAAACCTATTGGATGGAAAAGAAAGCCAGCACTGTGATTCAGTGTTGGAAATTGTAATGGATGATATGCTAAGAGATGTTGTGAAATACAATAATAATGAAGCACAAGTAAAGCATTCCATGTACATGAATAGTGATACGCAAAATATATTCATCATGACACCTCACTGTCTGAGCTAAAAGCTTTCATAGCAGGACTTTATCATCCTAATGTCAAAATCTAAAGAATTTATGGAGAAGTGACAGATGTGGCACTGAGATTTTTAGAACAATAATGACACTCAAGAGGTTTGGATTCCTTCAAAATTGCTTACATTTTGATGACAAGAAGACCTGCCAAGAAGAAAATATCAAAAAAATTTGGCTGCTATGTACTCATTTTTGAAAGTTTTGTTTTAAAATGTCAAACCATTTATACACCGTCTGAGTACATGACAATTGACAAACAACTTGCATTTCATGGTTGTTGAAACTTTCAGAAGTATATGCCAAAAAACGTTCCAAATGTGGTATAAAAATATATGCCCCGGTAGATATGAGTACATTTTACATCCTGAATTTAGAAATTTATCCTGGAACTCAGCCCCCAGTCTCTGTTTGTGCAGTAAAAAACCATAGGATGTTGTAAACAGACTTGTTGCACCTATTCAAAAGGTAACCCAAATGTCACATTCAACAACTGGTTCACTAGTTACCTACGGATGTCATATTTGCTAAAAGAACACCACTGGACCAGCACAGGAACTATTCTCTAGACCAAAATGGAGATTCCTGAAAAAATATTGCATGTTCCCAATAAAGAAATGTACAGTACAATCTTTGAATTTCAGAAAGCTATAACACTGGCCTCTTGCAAGATGAAGAAAAAGTAGTACTGATGCTGTCAACATTATACCATGTTGAAAGACTAATAGTGAAGTTGGGCATGGTGGTGTCAGCACTCAGGAAGCTGAGGCAGGAGGATTCTGTGCGTTCAAGTTCAGCCTGGACTACACAGTGAGTTCAAGAACAGCCTGAACTTGAACCTAGGGAGACCCTGTCTCAAAAAACAAAAAAAATTGATAGTGAATTCTCAACACAAATGAAGTGAGAAATGGTCATATTTTACAATGAAACAAAAGTCAGACTAGATGTTTTTGAGCTATGCATGAACCATGATGTCACTAAAAACACAAAGCATTGGCCAGTGGTTGTGTCTTACTTGATCCTAAACGTTTCAGACATCATTAGTTTCATAGCTACAAAGAAAATACCAAACACAAACTATCATAGAGGAATTGTCTTAGAGCTTTGAAACTGGAACTGATAAATGAGCAATTACAGCAGAGGAAGAGGAGTATGTATCTTCCCACAGAGCCTCTCAAAAAGAACTCCGGAACAGACTGGTGGACAGCCGAAACATCACAAGAGCCTCCTAATAAAAGTCGTCGAGTATACCCTATCCAAGAGGACAGCAGTGCTGACCCACGTGATACCAGTGTAGACTGTATTTGTGTATGGAACACGTGGTTCTCACATGTGAAAGCTGCCTTAAATGTGATAATTCAAGTAAAGGTTATTTTTGTGGTAGACTTTTTATTTGTGTTTTCATTGTAGTTCACATAGGAGCTTATTTCTGGTGTTATTTTCGTCACTAGGAGTCCAATGAGCTACCCACTGTGCCACAGTGCCACCTCTGTTCTTATTTTCTAAGACTTAGTAGGCAAAAAGAACAGCTGATGTAGAAATACTGATCTTTTTTCTAAACACTCAGTAGATATTTGCTGTTTTATTTTATTGATGTCTAATTTTCCTGCTCAGTGCACATTGTGTAACACAATAGGAAGCTCTTGACAAAAGAGGAAAACGAGTAATGACGAGTATGGCCTGTGAAATGGGAACAGAAAGCTCAGCACAGGCGCCGTGACTGTAAATGGGACTCATCTACGGAGCGCGCCGTGCTCAAGTGTGAAGACTGCCTCAGGTGTGACAAGCGGAGGAAAGGTTGTTTTTGTGGTAGAGTTTTACCTGTTTTTTATTGTAGTTCGCATAGGAATTACTTCTCCTATGTTTTAGATTTTGTAAGCAGGTAAACAGTTGATGCTGAAAATGCTGATGTTTAATCTACTCACTCATTAGATATTAAAATCTGATATTTCATTAATATTTTGTTGTTAAGTACACACTATTTAATATAATAAACTCATAAAATTAAAATGAATGATTCATCAATAGAAATACTCCTAAATACAACCATGGGCATTATACCCCCCCCAACATGTGCCTTTCAAAATGTTCCATGACCTCCTAGGTTACATTCTGAAAGCCTGAGTTATTGGCCACTTTCCCCTTTGTTCCTGTTGATGCTGCTACCTTTCCCTTGATCTTCAATAAACATAGATACATGCTTCTTTCTTCTGCTTAATAATTCTTTCCTTATCATACCCAATACCTGCACTCTTACTGACCCATTCAACTCTAAACAGTGACAACTCATGTAGTATTTTACATGTGATGATCGGTTTCTACCTACACTAATTATCATGGATCTTATTATTTTAAAATGATAAAGTTTGCAAAAAGTAAAAATAATAAAACACTAGAACTTGTAGGACAAAAGATTATAGTATTGAATAAGTGAAAGTAAGTTTTTGGAGAGAATTGTTAATGAGATTCAAAATTTATTACATATTTATTAGTTATTTTCTTTTTTCTACTATGATTTTCTACTATGAATGAGAAACTTTTGTCTATTTTCACTGTGGCTTCTTGGTTTTATTTTTTATAATAGCTTTAGAATTTTTAAATACATTAACAATTAATCTTGACAAGATTTTTCTCACTTAATTTTATTTATACTCCAAAATTTTTAGGTAAGGCTATATTTATTATGCAATGAGTTTAACTTTTAACAAATCAATATGCTAAATAGACTTTTTAAATGTTAAATAATTCATACTATTATATTATATTAATGCTATTTAAATCTAGTTTATGTACAATTAACTGCATATTGGATTCCATATCTATAATTATGTCAGTGTGGAAAATGAAACATAACAACATGCAGAAAAGGCATTCCACAAAACACCCATTCATGATAAAAAAGAAAACCTGCAGAAAACTGGAATGGATGATCTTTATCTCAACTTGATAAAGGCTATCTATAAAAAGCCAATAGCCAATATCATACTAAATGGTCAAAAACTGAAAACCTTCATGCTAAAATCAGAAATTAAACAAGGAGGTCCACTACCATCATCCCTATTCAATATAGTTTTGGAAACATTAGACACAGTAATTAGAAAAGAGAAAGGAATAAAATCAGTAAAGATAGGAAAGGAAGAAGTTAAACAGTCATTATTTGCTGATGATGTGATACTCTACATAGAAGACTCAAAAACTCCACCAAAAGACTTCTAGGCTTAGTTGACAGATTCAGCAAAGTAGCTGGATGCAAGGTTAACACTCAAAAATCAATAGCCTTCTTGTACACAAATAACAGACTCACTGAGAGTGAAATTAGGGAAACAATCCCTTTCATTATAGCATCCAAAAAAAATGAAATATCTAGGAATATATTTAACAAAGGGAGCAAAAGACCTGTACACTGAAAGTAAAAAACGAGATTGAAGAGGATATAAGAAAATGGAAAGGTATCCCTTGTTCCTGGGTGGGTTGAACCAATATAGTGAAAGTGGCCATACTTCCAAAATTTCTATACAGATTCAATGCAATCCCTATTGAAATTTCAACAGTATACTTCACAGAACTAGAGAAAAGAATCCAAAAATTCATTTGGAATCAGAAAAGACCTATAACAGCAAAAGCATTTCTAGGCAACAGAGACATGGCAGAGGGTATCGCAATCCCCAACTTGAAACTGTACTTCGAAGCTACTGTGATAAAAACAGCATGGTGCTAGCAAAGAAACAAACCTGAGGATCAGTGGAATAAATTAGAAAATGCAGACACAACTCCAGATGTGCTGAGCTACCTCATCTTTGATAAGGAGCTAACCATTCTCACTGGCAGAAAGATAGCTTCTTTAATAAATGGTATTCAAAAAACTGGATTTCAACTTGTCAAAAAACAACAACAACAACAACAAAAACTAGACTCCTTTCTTTCACCATGCACTAAACTAAAATCCAAGTGAATCAAAGATCTAAATATTAAAACAGAAACACTAAACTTGCTGGAAGATAAATTAGGTAGAACTCTTGAAGATTTTGGCATAGGAAAAGACTTTATGAGCAAGTCCTAAGTAGCACAGGAACTAGCAGAAAAAATCAACAACTGGGATCTCATCTTTTTAGAAAGCTTCTGCACTGCAAGAGAAACCACTAACAGAGCTAAGAGACAACTACAGTGTGAGAAAAAAAAAATTACCAGGTGTTCCTCAAAGGTCTACTATTTAGAAGATATAAAGAATTAAAAAAAATCAGAACCCCCAATATAAAGACCCAATTTAAAAATGGGCATCTGAAATGAACAGACATTTCTCAAACAAATAAGTAAAAGCAGAAAATAAAATATGAAAAAATGTTCAAAATCACTCATCATTTAAGAGATGAAGATGAAAACTACTGAGATTTCACTGCACTCCAGAAATAATGGCAGCTATCAAGAAACCGACCAATAACAAATGCTGGCAGGGTTGTGGGGAGAAGGAACCCTTCTTCATTGTTGGTGCGAGTGCAGACTGGTGCAACCATTGTGAAAACCGAAATGGAGTTATCTCAAATAACTAGGTTCAAAAGTCCCATTTGATGCAGCTATTCCTCTGCTGGGTATCTTCCCAAAATAATTAACAGGATCATACCACAGTGATATATGTTTTCCCATGTTTATAGCAGCAGTTTGTAATAGCTAAAATTTGGAAACAGCCCAATTGCCCATCAACTGGAGACTGGATAAAGAAGATTTTTTGTTATTCTTTGCTTGCTTTTTATTAGATGGAGCACTGCTCATCCATAATGAATAAGAAACTAAAGTCATTTGTAGCTAAGTGGATGCACATTGAGGGCATACTCTTAAGTTAAATTAATAAGACACACATATAAGTACTGAATAGTTTCTCTGGTGTGAAAAACTAAAAATGTAAATGAGGATCAAAATGTATAATTGACATTTTTAACAGGAAGAAAAGGTCTAAAGAAGTAGGGGAAGTGGAGGGGAAGGGAAAGGTAATAAGGAAAAAGAAAAAATATGAGAAAAGGAATAGCATGGAAACAAAGTCTTTATAAACAGGGAAGGGTGGAGCGGGTGAAGGGAGAGCAGGGGAATAGGGAAAAAATAAGAACCAAGATAAGACGTGTAAAAGCACAAGATCTCTATGATGAATGTAACTGTATTGTATACCTAAAATGTACCAATAAAATTAATAGAAAAACATAAGTAATCTGTCCAAAATCACAGATCTTTGAAAAATCAAAGCTATTTCCTAATGTATGTTATATTTAGTATGTATGGTATATTTAGTTTCATTTCCCATATGGCTGATTAAAATACCAATTTTCAATCAGAGGCAATTTTAAAAATAATGTTTAGGCTATCCATCATCTCTTTTTTAAGTTTAGTATTTTTTGTTTAATTCTGGCATTTCTTGAAAGTTCCTACATTCCTTTCTCCTTGATGTGGAAATCATGAGATTTCTTCTGGAATAATGGACAAACATAGGTAGAAGAAAGGAACAAATTCATACCTCATTACCACCTTTTCTCAGTCATATTTTACCATCTTATACTGGACAGCTCAAGAAATTATGTGGGGGTTGTATTGACTATAAAATGTACAGCTAAAAATAATTTGTAATTTGTGAAATTATAGGCTATTTTTAAGAAGTTTTCATAAACAGGTTGCTACATAGAAACAACTATAAAACTAGTAATATGTTTTTAGTAGCCATACATCTTCTTTGGAGACACATTGCAGGGCTCTTGGTGAGTGAATATATCAGAAAAAGTAAAACAGTTATTGAGAAAAACAAAATGAAAGCAAACACATGAGTAATGTAAATGATATTTTTCATGTGTCTGTTTTGTAAAAAACAAAAGTCAAATTACAGTATTTCAGACAAATCATACATAAACTAAGAGGATATTTTGTAAAAACCTCTGGGACTTACTGTTGTATTTCTTTAATGCAAAGTTGCTCTCACCTGAGAAGGAAGAAACATGGATATCAAGAACTTTGATTAAAATAGAACACAAACAAAAAGATGAAAATTAAAAACCTGATATTTTTGTAAATAGGAAAAATGTAGAAAGTGATTTAAGACACGTAAATTAAAATGTATTTTATGTGTCTATCTACTGCTTTCCTTCTGTGTATTTTTCTCTTTTTTGCCTGTAATGTTATCCTTTAAAAGAGAACGCTTTCATTTTAGTATGGAGAGTTCTGGTTTCTAGCCTAACAGGTAAAGAACTTGGAAGTTGTCACTCTTAGTACAGCAAAAAAATAAAAACAGCTCAGCAGCCAGCAGATCGATGATTTTTCTTAGATCCGTCCAATAACTAATGTCACAGACCAAACCACAGCTCTGAAATATGCAGAGACAAGAGTTCAGTTCACCTGAAGCTAAATGTGTGGGGATTGCACAGAGCACTTGGGCGAACACCCACACATCTCTGGAGGCAGAGTGCAGATGATGTGGGCAGCAGCAACTCCGGCACCCAGCATTTCTGTTCTCTCCAGGAATCCCGTGGGATTCTCCAGATGAAGATGCAACAAAATCATCAGGTGACATTCTGGCAAAATCCGAAGAAAAGCACGATTCAAAGCATGCACAAAACACACTCCCAAAAGAAGGCCTACTCTCCAGGAGAAGCTTTAGCTAAGCCTTAACTCCTCAGGCAAGGGCAATTAGCCAGTATCAGAGCTCGCTCATCTTCCCATCTGGTGTAGGAAAGAAAATATAACTCCTGGGCAAGATCAGATGGACACACTCTCAAGTCAGATAATTTCCACTGTGCTGTGGGATGGAGATGCTCTACTATTCTGTAGAGATTTATCTCAAGAATGGAGCATGAGTTTAGTGAATTAAAAGCTCGTTGTTGCTTATTAACAGATGCACGGCAAAGACACATCATGAAAAATAAACTAATTCAGCTTTTCTGTACTTCATAATTAAATGCAATAAATGTATCAGGCTTTTAAAACGACCCAACTACACATTACCTACAAGACATTTATCTCCGTTTTAAGAACATATATAGGCTGGAAATTAAGGCTTGTAATGAGATAGTCCGAGAAATAGAAATGAAGAGAGCATGGGATAGTAATACTTATATCACATAAAACAAACATGAATTAAACCAGTCCATGAAGAACTTATACAAATTGTAGTTGTATATACGTCCAATATCAGAGCACCTAAAGATTCAATTAGAAAAAAAAAACAAAAAACCTTAGATTATCCCTCTTAGAAATAGATTGCCCCACGATAGTACGAGAGTGCACACACCCCTGAGTGTACGTGGAGTATTCTCCATAAGAGATCACGTATTAGCTCCTAAGACAAATCTTAGGAAAGTTTAGAATACAAAGATCAAAACTAAAGTAAAATACTATATCACATTAAGTATTTTTTCAACACAATTCTATGAGACTAGAAACTAGCAACATAAGTTTCAGAATATTCACAAAGATATGAACAATTAATGAAGTGCACTTGAACAGGTAATATGTCAATGAAAAAATTTAAAGTGAAATTGGAAATCTACTTGGAGAAGAGCAAAATGGAAATACAACAAGCCAAGACTTAGGGAATATGACAAAAGCAGTATCAAAGGATGTGTTCATAAGATTAGGAAGAGGAAAGAGATCTCAGCAGTCCTCTCAGCTTTCACTGGTTCTGCACAACCAGAGCTTTGACTTCAGAAAGGAATCCAGCTGCCTGTCTGGCCAACATTCCATTGGCTCCAGTGAGGATTGGCCACAAGGTGCTGGGGAAGCCCTTCCTGTGCTTTCAGAGTTACAGATTCTTTAATAGTGTCTGACTAGACAGCAGGTGACCGCTCTGTTTTAGCCTTCCGTAAGGGACAGGTACAAGTCTGAGCTGCATATCCAGGAAGATTTTGCTGTCTTCAGAATTAACAAATGCTCAATTTCTATGGGCTCAGCTTAAAAGTTCTTAGTTGTTGGGTAGGAGGAAAAGGTTGTTAGGTAGGAGGAAAAGGAAAAGGGCACTTCAGGTCCCCCACCTCTAATCTTGCCTGCCTTACCAAAGGAAGATTCAGAGTGACAGGAAAATATCAGAAATGAGATCAGAAAAAAAGCATTTTCTTCTCATGCTCACAACTTGCCCACGAGCCATCACTCTCAGCCTGGAAAGGTGAGAATGAAGATGCTAAAAAGACTTCCTCATCACCAATGGAAGATCATACCACAAAGGAAACTGAGACAGAACAGGCTCGATTCTCTCCAGAATGCAGAGGGTGATTGGATCCAGTCTGGATGGCTGATGACCTATTGACTTTTAACTGGCATGATTTATTAATAAGCATGTGCATTTCCTAAATGTAAACTAGATTTCAAAAAAGATCCATTTTGTAAATTTACATTTTAGTTAGTATCAAAATCTGCTTGGTGATGCTCTAACATTACTTTTTCTTAGCACGGATAGCAAAAGCCACAACAGTCAAAGCAAGAAACAGGTCAAATCTAAATGCAGAATATATAAAACAGGAATGTAAGACCTTATTGGATAAAGTAAAATAGCTCATCCTTTGATGGAACATCATAATCTTCCCATTTTCTCAACTTAAATTTACCAACATTTTAACAAAAAACAATGCATGAAAATGGAAGACATAAAGTTCAAGACATAAGCAATTGACAAACAAGGATAACAATTTTTTGTTACCAAAAAAGGTCACAAACCAGAATCTATGAAACAAAAGCTAAGTCTTAGTTTCTAATTATCTATGTGGAACCTCCAAGATGATATGCAGATGTTATCTCACCTCCAAATGATACAGGGAAAATAATATAACTCCCAACCAGTTAGATGTCAGGTATACTGATACCATGTTCCCCCAAAACAAAGAATGAATTCTAAAGAACAACAGGGGTTAAGAATAGGAAATTTTTATACTGAGAGATTTTTAGCTCCTGAGCAGCAAGAAGGGTCCTGAACACATGACCGAGGACCCCGCATTTCAGGGGACACTTTATTCAAGCATAACCACATGGGTACAATGTGAGTTAAAGTATGATGAGCCAATAAGATTACAAGGATAGTCTCTTATGTAATAGTGATCCAGTGGGGGAGCAAGTTAAGTAGCAACTGTTTATGGAAAAAACAAAGAACATTTCACAGAGGTGAAAGATTTGAGAATAATGGTCACGTACTGAGGTGACTTCATTAGACTAGTTGTTACCACTCGTAGTAGCCCTTGAAGATGTAGGCCTGGTCATTTTGGTTTTACCTTAACTCTGGACTACAAATGATGCACCTCTGGTCAGCATTGTAATGTATTTTCATCTCTTTCACTGACCTTCTCAAGAGCACTATCTGACTTGCTATAACATTTCTACCTGACTTGGCTGTCTATAATAAAAGCTATTTGCCAAGTTGTCTACACATAAGAAAAAAAAGGAATGGAGAGAAGACTTCCTTTGTCTTTTTTTGGTACCAGGGATCAGACTCGGGTCCTTCTGCTTGCAAGGAAGGCGGTGGAACCACTGAGCTAAATCCCCAGCCCCTCCTTTCTCTTATATGTAGACAACTTTTTAGATTACTCGTATTTGTGCATACATTTCAACATCTGTAGTTTTATTCCACACACTTCTCACCATAACTTCTGATTAGTCATGCCTTTTGTTTTATCCTACATAGTCAATCTTTCTCTTTACTTGCACCTTCTTGAAAGAACATGTACAAATTTTCCAGATTCAAAATTGAAGTAAAAACACAACAATATTTAATCCATTTTCCTCTGCAACAATACTATCATTTCTTAACTTCTCCATTCAGGTTCTCAAAAGTGGAGCCTGCGGTGTCAGTGTTAACTTTCTCTTCTGTTTACCCATTCTCCATACTGTCATGGTGCTCTTTTCACCCTAATATCTGCTGCCAAAGAGACAGATTTTAGACATCCCCAACTGAACACTCTGGCTCCATTTGGGATGTATACTTGCTGCTCCCCTATCCAAAGCCTAATCCTTTGCATTT
Source organism: Fukomys damarensis (assembly GCF_012274545.1). NCBI lineage: Eukaryota > Metazoa > Chordata > Mammalia > Rodentia > Bathyergidae > Fukomys > Fukomys damarensis. The sequence continues at coordinate 80,752,308 of NW_022900950.1, forward strand.
CTCTAAACCACACGCAGGATTTTCCTCATTTTCCTGTCCATTCATTCCTGGTCATGAAAGTGTCCCTTCCTCTTCCTATATCATCTGAATTTGTGCTTGCTCTAAATTATTTTCATCCATTTCCTTATTCATCAATTTATTTTAAAAATATTAAGCTATTAAAACATTGTAGTGCTGTGCTATGCACTGAAATTAGAATGATAAATATGATATTAAGTTCTCTTTGGTCAGAATGCCAAGAATAATATATAAAACAGACACTTAAATAATCTGGAGATGTAAAGCTGTGGCAAGTGCTTTGGAGGAATGTAATCATTTTACATCATCACTTTCAGGGGCACCTCCTGCCATTTTCCTCTTTATTTACTCCCATCGGCTCTGTTATGATGCTAGCTTTCTTCTGCAAACTCCCTGCATCCTTTCTAAGTCCTGCTGATTTGTATTGTATTTTTATCAGAATTTGTATGGGAGGCATTTTCCTGGGTTTTTCAGAGGAAGGGCAAGCTCCACATAGTTGATATTTTGATGCCATACTCTGTTAAGCAGCTGTCCTGTGTCACCCACCCGGGGCAGTGGCTTGTTTTCCACGGGCGTAGACACAGCGTGGCTGTTCCATCTCCCTTTCCACTCTGAATCAAGACACCCTTTGCTCTCACTGCAGCTCCTGCTCTTATCTCTGTTACCTTCCAGTATCAAGTTTAAAGCCCTATTCACTTCAGCACTCGTACTAATTTATAAATTGCTTTCTTTCACTGATTATAGATTTCATCGAGTGAAATCCACTGTGCAATCTTCCCAAGGAAATTTGTTTAAAGGAAGCTCAGATCGAATCACTCTCTCTTCTAAAACCTCAGTGGATTTCCTTCGTATGGAGATGAGAGCACAGACTCCCTAAACAGACAGTTTACAGAGGAGCTGCTGAGCTCCTATCCATTTATTGTTTATTTCTCTTGCATTCTCTTAAACGCTTTATTCTTTACCTCTCTTTACATTTAAAAAGTTTTCACTGAAGCCTTGTTGCTGTTTTTTATTTTTGTTTTGTTTTTTGACTGACAGTTTTGTTTAACCATCTGGATATTTTCCATCATCCATCCTTATTCTATTAGGAAATATCCTCTCCCTGTCCCTACTGGTGTTAACTAGATTATATACACTCTTGTTTTCAACTGTTTGAAGAAACTCTTAACCTAACACTTTCTTCTGTGCACCCATAAAAACTCAATTTTATCTCTTAGAAAATCTCCTGCTTCTCCTGGCATATTTTTATACAATTTTGCTTCATACTTTTCTATTTACCTATTCATATATACTTTGATTTCTCTCATTGTGTTGAAACTCCAAGAAAATGTAGTGTGTGTTTTTGTGTCATAAAGGTCATATGTCTTGAACTATATGTGGGAGACTAAATATCCAAATGGACAATAGGCAGACCTCGTGTGTTAATAAAACTTCAACCAGTGATGTCTCCCAGAGTCGGCCTAAGAAGCAGACCACATGCTCTGCAACTCTTCTTCCCTCAGTTCACAGAGCCAGACCCAGCAGCTGGAATCTGCCTAAAACGGATGGGAGCTGGTCCGTGGATCAAGTCCTCCTATATTTATCCTCTGTTCCCAACTGGAGCCCCAGCGTGAGACCATCTATGTGACTGAACCAAGCAGGCAGGAAGCAGAACTTCGTGCCCGTTCAGGCCCAAAACCCACAAGCAAATCTGAGAAAATTTCACTTTTCCACTGCTCTGCCTGCTTTCAAGTCACAGCCAAATGCAAATGAGAGTAGATGGTTCCCTTGCTGTCCCAAACTCTGACTAAAACAGACTAGATTAACTCAGTAGTCTTAGGCTACGCCTGCAATTTTAGCACACAAGGTGCCACCTGCACGTCCTTTAAACCACAGTGGAATAGCGGAGGACCCTTTGACATCATTGCTTCTGGGATAGTGCTGAGCTTGCCCTCTTGTGAGAATTCAGCTGAGTCTGAACTCCACTCCACATTTAGGCCTTGGCTATTCACTCTCAGTTCATTAACTGGATTTGTTATGTTCTCCCACACACTTGGCATTCTTGGTGACAGCAGAGCATTTCCTCTTACTCGATTTTTCTTTTGTTCTTCCATTTTCTGCTGTACCGTCTTAAAATAATGTTTGTCACTCAAGGACATTGCTGAGGTAGAATGTGAATGTTAGCTTTTAAAGCCCTGTTTGAATGAGCCTTGCGGGCTGTTGAGTTTTGTGTGCTCAGCAGATCGGCATCCACTCAGAGAACTTAGCTGTTTGTCACCAATAAAACCAGATGTGATCCCTCTGTTTTACTTGTCATCTTGCAGTATTGGCTCTGACCCAGGAGCGTTTTTTCTGGTTTTCTGTCTGCAGAGTGCACAGATTGATGAGTCTACCTTCAGGTGAGGTGTCCCATGTGTAGCCTAGGCAAAGTGCCCAAGAAGTTCTTTCCATTGACCCCTGCTAATGTCAGAGTGTTTTCTACATTTAAAATCTGCTCCCCCCAAAAAATCTGCTTCAACATATAAGCATTACAAGCTTAATCTTTGTGACTGTCTCTCTTGTTGACACAAGTTCAAAAATACATGATTTAGGTTTTCAGTGGTGCTTCAAGATAAATTATGTGCCCTGGAAATTCTTATTCTTTTTTAAAAAATGTTTTGCTTAAATAGGAAGAGTTCTTTCTTATGGAAAAAGCTGATAAAATCACATATTTGAAAGAAGAAATGACAGGTGCTAAACTGCACGGAAGGGGGAGTGAGCCTCCGCACAGCTAAACGAATCCATGGATTCCAGTTCCATCTGAGACAAAATTTCCCCAAACACTGCTAACAAGCTGCACAGTGCACCTTTAGCTATCGCCTGCCCTTTCAAGTGTCTGGTCTTCGTGAAAAGACAGAGAGGAAAGGCCAAGATGAAAGCAAAAAGAAACAAACAAAAATCTGTTCTGACACAAAATCCCCCAAATCCTTTTTACTACACAAGGTATGAGGTCAGAAGCTTGGAGTGTAGGATGTCTTTTAAATAGGAGAATAAGGCCTTCTACTCAGAACCTCAGTACAAATTTCCAGTTCGTGTTTTCCTGCCATGCTGAAGACAGAGCCCTGGAGATGTTGATACCATCTTGGCGCCAACAAATTGGGCTGGAGAAATAATGAATGACAGTTTTTCAGTGCCTTAGTCTGAAGTCTTAACCTGGAAACTGTGACTGTGTGTAACTGGAATTTTAAGGAGATAAGTAAGGCCAAGGGAGGATCCTAAGTCAGTGCGACTGGTGTCCCCATGATACTGTGTGAACTGGTCTTGGGGTTCTGCAAATGCCAAGGAATGTTACTGTGAACCAAAGAGGAAGTTAGGAGAGCTTTAATCAGAAATAAGGATAAGGAGAAGGGCTTCTGAATTACCAATTGTGGTTCCACATAAGGTAGCTGTGTGACCTTTCAATTTAGAAGTACTTATAGGCAAGTATATATGAATTGCTTAATCATTTTGTGGACACCTGTCACTGGTGTCTCCATGAAGTTAAAAAAAAAGGCCAATAGGAACTCATGCTCTCCAGACAAGTTATTTCACATAGTGTTTACAGTAAACTGAGATCTTACAAAAATTTAGATGTTGTATATTATAACAACCTCAAAAATCCTGAGGATGTAGGCTGCGTTTCATGTAAGAAAAGTTCATCATATTTAAAATTCCTCAAACTTCAAGAGTTCGTCCGGTGGTAGCACCTCTTTCAAAGAGGGAGAGGACACATTCTATGTTATCTGAGGAAAGTTCAATCCTGGTTACAGTCCTAGTTTACTCTCTATTCTTAAGTTTTATCATTATGGATGGTCACCCCCACTTTATCTCAGGCCCTGACCCAATTAGCTGCCTTACTCATAAGCCAACTACATGAACTATTTTCTACCATATATGAAGAGATTAGAAAATAAGAGACAAAAGAGAAGTTGAAGAAAAGATACAGGAAGTGACGGTTATACACAACAAAAGGAAGTGAGCCCTAAGAATGTAACCAAACCTGCTGACATTTTGATCTGGGAATGCTTGCCTATAGAACTGAGAAAATGAATGTCCTTGTGTCTCAGTTCCTTTTCTAATCACTGGGACAAAATACTTGGCACCTACCAGTTAAATGAAGAAAGATTTATTTCAGCTCACAGTTTGAACAGGTTTCAGTTAATAGTCAGCTGGCTCCAAGACAGGGCAGCGTTGAGGAGTGGCATCATGGAGGGGAACAGTCCACGGCAGGGTAGGCATGAGGCAGCGAACAGGAAGCAGAGGCAGCAGTGAAATATCCCTTTCCATTCCATCCAGTTTCCATTTATTCCAACCCAGAACTGTGCTAAGCCAAATAGTGAACTAATCCAGCACCACATACATTTTATCCCAATACCATGCTCTTAATCTACATTTCACACACCCTAGATCCAGTTCCCTCTGAAAAACAACACCTATGACTACATGAGTTATTGGGGGGAACATCTACACCATATTAAAGCCACTCCAATGGGGTATTTTAATGGCATCCCAAGGAAACTAATACAAATGCTGATGTGAGGAACAATAATTTTCGAGACATTCTTTAAAAAAAGATTAGATTTCTTCAACCCTATGTGCAACTCTTTGTTTATATTCAGATGCCTCTAAATGAAATCTGGAGCTCAACATTGATTCATTAAAAATATTTTTGGCCAAGGCTAATGAAACATCTGGCAAATATAAGCAATAACATACTCGGTCACTTCCCTAGTAAATTCAAACACCACTTGTTTCTAAAAAGTATAAAAAAGCCCATCCCAGCCATGAGCCAGGGGGAATTGTAGAATTTAAACTGTGGGCTCAAGCTGGCAAAACCTAAGATTGTATAAACCTTTAAACTGAGAAAAGGGCAGGGATTTAGCTCAGTGGTGCTCCCGTCTGCCTCACAAAGACAAAGCCCGAGTTCCATCCCAGGTACAAAACAAAAACAAAAACACCCAAAAACAAAACAAACAAACAAAAAACCTAGAAAAGACCAGAAGGTAGTCATTGAAAGCTTTAGAATTACTTCCGTTCACTTGATCTATGTCAACTCTGCATGTGTTGGTCAGACCCTTGGGTGCCAAACTGTAGGTGGCAAAACCTGACTACAACAGCCTACAACAGAAAGTTATTCACCACAGATTTCTTTCCACAATAACCTTGAGAGTAGAATTAGTCATTGAAATGGGATAAATTCTAAAAGCTGATCACCCTTGATTCCAACTAAAATGAACTGACCTGTTCCTTTCCAAGGATACTCCCATTAATTCCTATAAACATGATGACCCACTCTTTGTGGACATGCCAGTTATCCTCCTAATCATCAGAGGCCTGGTAGTCTCCCATGTGTTTAGAAACACAGGACTCTGCCCTGCTATGAGTAAACACGGCAAAATGTTGCATATCACCTAGTCACTAAGTCTTAATAGCTTTTTTTCTAAAGAGTCCCTTCATGATGCTCAGGAAGATTCTTTTCTTTGTGAAAATACAACAGAGAAAATGTGCTCCTGAACCCAACTGGAAAGTTTTTTGTCAGGTACTGGTAAATACAATTATAGCAGCAAAATTCTGGCCAACTAGTCCTTGGGTACACATTTGTTAACTAAATAAACAATTCAGAAATTCACAGTATATGAAGGCTATGACAATACGAGTCCCCAAACCTAGGTGTTACTGGAAGCAATTCATTTTCCTAAGCAGACAGCAGAAGAAGGCCTTCTAAACAAAGGGTTCTTATAAAATATTGCATAGCTTCCTTCCAAGACACAAAAGCAAGATATCTACTTAATTCATGTTTTATTTTTTTCTATATTTGCTTATAATCACTCTTATTATCATTTATTTTAGTTCTATAATTGCCATTTCCTCTTTACTTTGCTATAACTATTGTTTCAGAGCATATATATTTTACTACCATTATTAGATTACCATAAATAATAGTTATTACTCTTGCTCTTCCTAACTGCGTAATATATATCACCAGATAATCACCATAAGAACTTCTGGAAAATTCCATATTAATTAAATGACACAACAGAAAATGATAGCAATGTCATTTCCGCTTGTATTTACCTAATCAAATAACCTTAAACAAATAAACCTTCCAACTTGCCAGTATCCCTCTCTCAGGAAAAGAACCGCTATTAATATTTATCTGACAGACCCTAGATAAAATTTCAATTAAACCAGCTTTGTAGAATAACGAGCCAGTTAGTTCCTGTATGAAGGACATCAGCATGTCTGCATGAACTTGATTTGGACCTCACGTGAAGAGAAACTTCGTTACTCCTGTAATTCCATGTGCTCTGTGATGCTACCTCCTTTGTGTCCTGGCCTGGTTTCATTAGTCTAACTAAAACTTCATGACATTTAAGAATACAATAGTGGGAGAAATTGTACAAAGAATAAAGGGATCACATCAAGTTAAAAGCTGCACAGCAAAGAAAGAGCCAACAGAGTGAGGAGACGACTTACAAAATGGTAAACATTTTTCCAGCTGCTCGTCAGAGGACTCAGTCTAGACTACACACAAAACTGTTACAGCTTGTATCTAAATGTCTCTATAAAGCCTTGTGCGACTGTTGGCGGGCTTTTTCAGAGGTCGTTGGTTCTAGGGAGTGCGACACTGGGATTAAGGGTGTGTGGTGTCTGGATCAGTCCCGGAGTTGATACAGCAGAGTTATAGGTGTGGGTAACGGAAGCCTGCACTGGTTGTGAGTGGTATCAATAAGTAGGCTTGTGGCTTGGACGGCATATAAAAGGACAGAAAGGAGGCAGGTTGCTGCTTGCTTCCTTCTTTTGCCACACCGAGAACTGCTTCTCCTCTGCGACGCCCCTCTGCTGTGCTACCCCACCTTGGACCCAACTGCCTATGGGCCCAAACCTTACAAACTGTGAGCTCAAATCAACCTTACCTCTTCTAATTGTTGGTGTTGTGTATTTCGCCTTAGCAACAATGAAAGTAACCAAAGTAAGTACTTAAAATGTTAGACACCCTCGATGAAGGACCCAACCAAAAAATTGGCAATTGGAATGAATAGACGCTTCTCAGAAGAAGTAGAAATGGCCAGCAAATATATGAAAACATATTCAACATCTCTGGCCATTAGAGAAATGCAACTGAGAACACCACTGGATTCCATTTCATTCCAGAAAGAAAGACTTTCATCAAGAAGTCAAATAATAACAAATTCTGGCAAGATTATGGGGAAAAGGGAACTCTTTCATGTTGTTGATGAGAATACAAACTAGTAAACCACTATGGAAATTAGTATGGAGATTCCTCAAAAATCTAAAGCTATATGTTCAATTTGATCCAGCTATGCCCTTTCTGGGTATCTTCCCCAAGAGTTAAAGACATAATGTTAGACGGATATATGCCTGCTCATGTCTATAGCAGCATAATTTATAATATCTAAATGTTGAAAATAGCTTTTAGAGCCATCAAGAGATGACTGTTAAAGAAAAGGTAACATTTCTATACAGTGGAGTACTACTCTGCCATTAAGAAAGACACACTTGGGAGAGTGGGGAGAGGGTGAAGGGAGGGCAGGGACAAGGGGAAAAAATTAGAACCGAGACCTGTCAAGTGAAGGTACAGGATCTCAGTAATGAATGTAACTGTACTGTATACCTAGATTGTACCAATACACTCAATAAAAAGGAAAAAAAATAAAATAAATGAATACTGAAAAAAAAAAAAGAAAAAGAAAGACACACTTGAAGCATTCATGGGAATATGGATGCACCTTGAGACCATATTAAGTGAAATGAATCAGACATACAAGTTTAAATAATGCATGATTTCAGTTACATAAGAACCTCAAAATAAAATAAAATAAATAATAGGAAATAGGGAGATCTTTTTCAACTGGGCAGGAAATTAAAGAAGGAGGGAAGGGTGGGGTGGAGGGAAATAGGATAAAAATAATTGAAGAAAAGGGAAATAGAATTTTTGGAGTTGGGAAAAAAAAACAAACATGGAGGAAGCAGGGAGGGAGGGGAGGTGTAGGGAGAGAAACAAAGAATTGAGATGTGTTGTGTGCAGATACCAGCTCCCCATGACAAATGTAATCTTTATTACTGAAGACACGGACTAATAAACTTTTCAAGAATACTGATTTGAAACACATGTACATAGTAACCCTAACTCCATAAATCCACAGGCTGGAATTTCAACTGTGGACACGAGCTCTGAAAGGGAGATACTTTAATTGTTCGGAAACTCTCTCTATGAAGTTTCTTACATATTCAGGAACAATCAGGGCAGTGTCCTCGACAGTGCAGATGGTAGAAAGAGAAGGAAAGTCACAGTCTTTCTCAGTCTATAGCCATCATGCATGGGGCCTGGGCCAGGCCCCCAGAGTGAGGGCTGAGCAATCACCACACGCCCCGCATTCTTCATTGACAGGTGACTGTGCCATCTGCTGCATTGCTGTGTAAAGACCAGCCATATGGAAAAGTGAAAAGATCCAATCAAACTTCAGAGGAAACAGATTTGACTCCCTGAGTGTGGTCCTTCCTCAGACACACTGGGCAATTAGAATTCCCTATCACAAAGCATTTGACGGAAAGAGTATTTCCTTCATGCTAGCAGTCATAATGTTGCTTGGCTGTATTCTCAGAATGTGAAATGTCACTGTGCAGAGCTGTCATCAGATGACTGCACCAGAAAAAATGTGCAAGAAGATCTCACGATACAGCTGAACATGGGGAAAGCTAGAAAAGCTGGATTATTGAATATCCATAGCTCTAACCTTCCTTTCTCTAACCCAACCTTGGCCAAACACTCACAAGGGTGTGAGTAGCATCAGGGACTGAGAGACCAAACGCACCGACAGAGAGGTGAAGCCAGCTGTGATGATGCGTCTCCCATCCCCTCGGCACCTACACTCAGAGAATCCAAACCCAGCCTGCACAGCAATTGCCAGCCCCCTGAGGGTGGACAGCCTCACCTCCAGACTCTAGTCCAATTTAGTGTCTTCAGTGTTGAGATTTAGAACAAATCAAATGATATTGTGGTTTCCAGTGAACTGTTTGAAAGAAATTTCAGTAAGAAAGATAAGACTGTGTATTTAAACTTTATGTACTAAATTGATTCACATTTGTCTTTACTTGTTTAATCTTTCATCTGGAAGATATTTTTAAAGATGTTGACAGTCTGTAGTTTTCCTTGTCATTTTCATTCATTTGAGACTTAAGAGGAGCAGCAAAATAGTGAATATTTCACAGTGAAGCTTTTATGAATGTATCTCATGGCTCGATAATCGATGAGATATGCTTATAATCTTATTTAGAGTGGTGCAGCTGCCTAAGACTTAGGAAAATGCCTTGCTCAGATCCTTTGTTTTAAATAAGCTTGATCTCCCATACAAAGTTACATTTAAACACAGTCACAAATCCAACCAAAAGAGTTTAAACAAGACAACCTTCTTCCCAAAATACTGGATGATGCCAGGTTACTACAGTCCTGTCCAAAATAATTCCTATCCCCTAGACCCTAAGAAAATTTTCACAGTACATGTTAATGTCTATCGAACTGCAAGTTGGGTCTGCTCAGGGATGGCCTGTTTCAGTGAGTGAATAAATTGTGTTTGCAAATAACTACTGAAGCAAATAGTAAATATGTATGACAAAGTACTAAGGAAACACCATGGAAAGAATAAAAATACTTACTTTAAAAGAGATTAAAAATTAAGGTAGAGAAATAATATAATATTAACTAAAATAATATTAGCCCTGGACAGTGGCCTTGTAACTCTTAAGATATCTTACATGTTCTCCAATAAGTAGTGATATTTTTTGTTTTTGGTTTTTTTGAGACAGGGTCTCACTATGTATTTGAGACTGACCTGGAACGCACTATGTACCTCAGGCTGGTCTCGAACTCACAGTGATCCTCCTGCCTCAGCCTCCTGAGTGCTGGGATTACAGGGCTGCACCATCACACCTGGCTGTAGTAGTAATCTTTTTTAGATCATAAAATTATATTACAACATAAAATGACTTTCTGTACCTAAAATTTCAGGACTGGTAATGATACTACTGAAAGTTTACCTTTGATTTGAGATGATTCTGTAGGTCAATCTGTTAGAAATGGCTTCTTAAAATGAGAGTCAAAGATCCCTTAAATTTGCTGTAAGGGTAAAGCATAAACTTCCTAAAACTATCTGTAATTTACCCTCCTTCATATATTACCTTTCTGGTTTAAGGGTGATCAGGAACATAATATTTTTCTTAAAGTAGTGTGGAATAAATTAAACCTTTAAAATATTCACCTATAGGCAACTGGATAAAATAAGAAAAATCTTTGTCAAATATGTACTTCAAGTAAATTATATTTGAAAACAGTAGTAGAAAAAAAATCAAATCATTTGATTCCTATTTACCTAATAATAAAATGATTCTTGTTTATATCAATCCTTGAGTATCAGTAGTTTGGAATTTTTTTTTCAAGGTGACCATATGGCTTTTATTGCATTTGTTAACATCTTTTTTTCCCCCATTGAGTTTATTGGTCCATTTTAGGGATACAGTGCAGGTACATTCATCATTGGGATCTTGTACCTTTACATGATGTATCTTGGTTCTTATTTTTTCCACCTTTCCCTGCCTTCCCTTTAGTCCCTCCACCCTTCCCTCATTACAAAGACTTTGTTTCCATGTTTTTCCATACCTTATATTTTTTCTTTTCCCTTCTTTCTTTTCCTTTATCTCTTCCCTTCTCCCACACCTTTGGCCCTTTCTTCTTATTATGCATTGTCAATTATACATTTTGATCCTTATTTACACTTTAGTTTTTCACACCAGAGAAACTATTTGGGATTTACACATGTGTCCTATTGCCCATCAACTGGAGAATGGATAAAGAAGATGTTTCCTTTTTTTAAAAAAATAAAATGGAGTACTACGCAGCCATAAAGAACGGGAAACTAGAGACATTTATAGCTAAGTGCATGCACTTTGAGGACATACTCTTAAGTGTACTGTTAACATCTTTGTGGGCCACTTAATGTATTCTCTCCTTCCTCTTCAGCATCTCTGTGTCCTTTCTAGCAAAACTCTGATTTGCTTTTCATGGAACAAACCCTCATTCTATGGAAGTTTCCATTTCACCACCCAGTTCCCTCCACAATTCCATCAGACCCTTTGAGTTTCTCAGCAGCTCTGTGGCTCTGTTTGCTGATCGTGGTGTGACAGCCACAGGTGGAAACTCATGATAAACCCTGGCTGTCAAGTACCCACTGCTCAGACTTGGAATTTCAGGACTGGAAGAAGCAGCTAATGTTTGTCTACCCCAGGAGAGAAGCCTACTGTTGCCTTGCTAGAGTTCAGCCTGAGCAGACAGCAAAGCTCTTTCTGTTCTGCTCCTCTTCTAATTTGTGAATTTCACTTTCATATAAGCCTTTAATACTCTTACAATAATTTACTCTCTGCCAGCAACAGGCAGATTTGTTTTGCCAGTTTTTAATTAAAGCAAACTGATCTGATGCTACTAGTAAGGTCTGTAGGCAGTGAGCACCCTGGGAGTAGAACACTTCAGAACCACTTGCTTCCAAGGGAAGGGAGGAAGGGGCTCTGTGCAGCAAGGGGCTTATGGAGAGCCGCGGCGAGTTGGTTGATTGGTCAGCACTTGCAGATAGGTGGGGACGGGCAAGCTTCTGGCTAGGAAGGTGACTTTGTAATGAAACGCTGTAGGAAGATCCCTCTAAATGGCTCTGTCTGGCAATCTGTCACAGTTTGAGACAAGTCAGGGACAAAGTCAGGAACCTCCTTCCTTACCCGCAGCAGGTATGGTTGGTGTAGCTCAGCGTGTGCTGCTATAAAGAATGGGACCCAAGTAGCTCATTCACTTTGACCAAGGTTCTATTGGGAGAAAATTATATTCCTTTAAGACTTGGCAGGAACAACTAAGAACGCAGTCTGAGCAGGCTGGGCCTTGACTACATTAATCTCTAGTGGAGCCCAGCAGCAGGTGTCCATGGGCAAGGAAAAATATAAGAGCTGAGAGCAACCGCAAAATCCTGAACACAGCAGTGCAAGCCCATGGAGTGTAACTGGTTGAAAATCGAGGCCTATTGTTTGCCAATGAATTCTCTATTTTAAAAAATCACCTAAGTGAAATTCACAGCACTCAGGTGTTCTGTGGTGGCCCAGATTATACCTTCCTTTGTTATGCTTGAGTGCTCAAAAGAGAATCACCAATGTGACTTCACAGACTGTGACGGGCTGTTCAGTTCAGGAGCTCACTTCCTCCCCAGTGTAGCTCTCAGGCACGGTGCACCTTGTCCCCAAGAAGGCATTATCCACGGGGACCTGGAATTCATCGGACCCTGTGGCACAAAGCCCGACTCTCAGTGACTTTCTGCTGTCTTTAATGGATGCCTCCTTCTGGACTGAAAAGGTTTGACTTACTTCCTGAGAAAGCTAAAAGTAACAACAACAACAACAATAATAATAATAAGCCGTCCTCCTGTTTGTAAGATAGGTAACTAAAATCACAACTTTGCATGTGCCTAGAAGGAAATATAAAATAAAGCTCATAATTTAGCATCACCATGAGCCCAGAGAATGATTCTGGTAATGAAGTTTCATGTACTTAGCCAAGAAGGGAAGCAAATTTCTAGTTTATGAAGCCACAACCAGAACTGGCCCTGCTGAGGGCGTCTCCCTACCCTGCAGATCAGTAGCTCTAACTGTCAGCTGGGCTGACAACTGTGGGAATTGAGCTGGAATTGTGACCCTCAAGGGGTGTAAAACCACCACATCCTAGGTCTCATTTTAAAGATACTGATTTATTTTAGTCTACGTGCATTCTTGAAATGTGTTTTATTTAATGTTATTAATTAAGGAGTTTTTCCCCAAATAATTCTCCACAAATAACTGTATCAAACACATAAAACACATTTTGAAATATGCAGACACATATTTGGGATGACTAAATCAAACTAACAGACACATTACCTCACATACTATTTTGTTTCATATTGATTTCTAAATCCTTTCAACATTACCAAGAAATTGCAAAAATAATTATTGTAGAAGATTCTCATTTTAGATTTATCTCATGTTTTCTTGTAAATAAATCCGTTATCCATTCTTTGGCAAAAGTAACACAGAAAGGGTGCCAGCTATTCATTTATTTCTAGTAAAACTTTGTCACATGTTAATCAAGTTCTTTGTGTGTGTGTGTCAAAGAGCTGATTACATAAACTCTTACCCAGTCTAGGTACCAGCTGCCAGTTTTCTCCACTACAAATTTATTCATATTCCCCTGGTAAATAAAAATTCTTTATAGGACACACATCATCACTATGTAAGTGTTTCTTTCTTTGTTAAACTATGAGTCACTGGGTTAGTGTGCAGCACTATTTTTGCTTTTGTTTTTGAGACAGGCCTCACGATGTAGCCCAGGCTGGCCTTGAACTTGGGGCAATCTTTCTGCCTCAGCCTCCTGAGTGCTGGGATTACAGGCACGCACCGCAATGTCAGGTGAGTCGAGCATTAATTCTCCTCTGAATCAGTTTTACTCAGTGATGTACAACCTGTTATGCTTGACTCTCCAACATTCGTCTACCAGAGACCTTTCTGTCTGGCTTCAATTTTCTTCTAGTGTGTCCCTGCCATTCTTGGAAATTTCCTTGACTTTCTGAAGCAAAATATTCCAGGTTTGTTTTGTTTCTTTCTGGAACAGCAAGATATCATGTTCCAACCTGGAATGACCGGAATGAGCCATTTCTCAAAGGAGCCCTGGTTCCTTTGAAGGAAAAATCATAGTTAGCAAGAAGATCTGGCCACTAAGTGTTCTCATGATCCTAGACTCTGCTCTTTCTGGCCTTCTCAAGGACACTGACAGACAGGTGACATAAAATGTAGGTATAAAGACATAGAGGCATAGGAAAATCATATATACAAATCCAGGTTTTACTAGTAGGTATTCTTGTGCTCCTGGATGGTGATGCCCCAGGAAACTGAATCATTTTATCTATACATAGTGTAGGCTATATGGATTCATGGGTATATATAAATAGATACAGGTAAAGACATTAGATATACTAGTAGATATATGCATATACCCTCCCAGATATGCACTTCAGTCTACACTTGTTTACATATTTGGACATATTTGCATGTCTGTACCTAACTCATATGCATACGTAAACTTGAGTTAAAATTGATAATTCTACACCAACATCATCAGTGTAAGGTCCTTACACCTTGAATTGTGAGATGCTCCATTCTCATTGTGCTTAAATATTAGACCTGTGCTGATTCTCTTGCAACCACAGAAGATCTGCTCTAGTCTTCCTACTGGCTGCTTGCTGCACCGAAACCCTGCAGGATGACTTCAACCACTGTTAAAGTCAAGATAGGCTGGAAAGAAAAGGGCACTTATTCTGTGGTTTCATTGTCTTTAAGAAAGAAGAAGGAAAAGAAGGCAAGAAGGAAAACAGAAAGAAAGGAAGAAGAAAAGGAGCGAGAGAGGAAAAGCCAGAGGAAGACAAGAGAGTGAAAGGGGATTGGCATTTTTTAAAATGTCCCCAAATAGTGGACTGAAGTTCACTGATGTATAGGATTTAATGTACATCGTGTGTGGCCGGTCAGGCTGAACTTCGCAAATGAGTGTTTCCAGTTAATAAAGATTTTGCAAACAGGAACTGCTTTTTTTTTGGTACCGGGGATTGAACTCAGGCCCTTGCGCTTTCAAGGTAGGCAATGGAACCGCTGAGGTAAGTCCCAGCCAGGAGTTGCTTGTTGGCTGCATCATATCAGCCAATAAAGTGTAGAGCAAATTGTGGATTAACTGATAGATGGCATGAGCCTCCCAGAAGAGCTCCTAGAGTCCTCTCTTGACACCAGTGCTTCACACACGCATAGGCCCGGAAAAACCGTTTGTCCACCTGGGGTTTGTTCAATGAAAAAATAACAAGATATGTGTGTACTGTGAACCCTTGACTTACGAGCTCAATTCATCTGTGAGGGCTGTCACTAGAGTCGGTCAGTGAAGGTTCAGGCTCCTCTACACAGGAGGAGTCTCGGTCAAAGTCTCTGCTGTACACAGGCAGGTCTCTGTCCTTAGAGAGACACTGGCCCAGGATTTCTCAATTAACTCCACACAGCAAAGGGTGTTGCAATGTCCCTCCAGTTAAGGGTTAGATCTGCATCTGAGACCATCTGGAAGCACACGCAGCTGGCATTCCAGTCATCACTCAAGACTTTGGTTGTAAATTAACACTAACATTCAGGTCATAACCCAAGTTGTTCATATGTCAGTCTGGCCATAAATGCAGGGTCCACTGTATTCCATTTTTTGGTTGTTGTTGTTATCTTGTGCCCACCAGGATGGGTAATCTCACTGAAAAATGTAAAACACCTTCACTGAAGTAGCATACTCAGAAAGACAAGAGAAGGAAACTCAGATAAAGACAAAGAACTATTGGTAGTAAATCCAGGATATTTTAATAGTCTTTATAGCTAGGTGGGTAGCCAAAAATTTTTTGAACTAGAGAGAGTATGGACTGTGATAAATTTACCTCAAATTAAACCAAGTTAAGGTACAGTGGTTTAGGAATGTGTGTTGGGATTGCCAGCTGCATGATTCCTTCTTCAGATGTGGTAAGAAAAGTGGAGTCTGAGGCAGCACAGCAGGGATCTCTTTGCCCTGATCCTGCACCAGTGCCCCATCCTGACATCTGTACGTTGGGAGCTAAGTGCAGGCAGGTTGTATAGACCCGGGGGACAGCGACCCCATGGAGCGTTTGGGCCCCAGCTCCTGGGAGCTTGTGGTTCGAACTGACAGCCTTGATTTCCTGATGGAATTCCAGCATCTGCATAGTTCACCAATGAGTAAGGGGCAGTTATGAAATAGGGTAAAAGAGTGTAGTCTTTCATATTACTTAAATATGAAATTCTGTCACTTAGGTTTATCTCATTAAGCAAGTGATATGTAAAAGCATACAATAAATGCTAGCTGGGATTTTTATCTTTACCTTTCCAAAGCTTTATTTCTTCCCCCTTATAACCTTTTTTTTCTACTGGTATTTGTCTTTTTGTTTGTTGTTAGGTTGTTTTGTTTTGCTTTGCTGATTCTCCAAGATATGAAGAAACCAGTTGATTTACATTTCAAGCAAAGAAAGAATCCTAATCAATAAAAAAATCACTTTTAGATACTTGGATTTTAAAATTAGAGTATTGCTTTTTTTCCCTTCAAGAAAATATTGTAATCGAGGGCAGACAATTTATCTAAAGTGTACCTTGACTTAGTATAATTGTCTTGCATATTTTATATTTTATTTAGCCCATTAGTCTGGCTTTCAGGCTGTATATATGATAATTAACTTCATAAGGTTTTGCAAGATAAATTTTAATCTGATGCTGGAAAAGTAGTAAAAGGAGGGTAGAAGGAAGGGAATAAAAGAACTGAGATGTGTTATGTACATGTGCCATTCCCTATAGTGAATGTAATCATTATGTACTGCAAATATGGACTAATAAAAGTAAAAAGGAAATAAAATGAGAGTGTTTCAGGAAGTCACAATGCTCCCTCAGGCAACATTATACAAACATGGCATGAGGATGGTCTCCCCCATCTTGTCAGTGCTTGTTTCCATGACTAGTGGGACAAAAGACTTGGCCATGTGAGAAATTTTCTCTAGCAAAATTATCGTCATGGACAGTTTTTATATTTTTCTCATGGAGTTAGAATGAAAGAGACAATATGAAATATCATAGAATTTTTTAAAGTACTATTATTTTCCTCACCAATAGAGGTAGTGTTTGCAGGAAGAAAATGGAAGGTGCTTTCACAGATTTCTTTCCTCATAAAAACAGAAGTCCTGAAGCTGAATCACTGAAGCTACAGCCACACAGAGCTCTAAATTGAGAAGTTCCCATCTTCAGCATTCAGAGTACACATCATAAATCCTCCCCAAGAACATACCTCTTTCACCTCACTGACATTACTAGCTTTTATCTTTGGACTGTCATTTTTAGAACCTGAAGTGAAAGACGATTTCTTACATTTTAGTCTCTGTAAACTTAGAACTTGGGCATAAGACATTTCAGCCTTGAAGTTTCAAGTGATCTTAGAGTTCACAAATAAAACAAAATGTATAACCACAAGTGCTGTTTTATGAATCTAAAGGCTTTTACTTGCCTTTGATATAAATTACCAAGCTTTGCTCCCTCAGGACATACATTGAAAAATAAAATGTGTGGTTATTTTTTTCCCCCAGACACATACATCAAAACTAAGCCTGGATTTTGAAATCAATATATTGTAAACTATTTAATTCATATTACTAGTTTTATTGTGTGCCTTAGTGTTAGAATGCTGTCTATAAGAGCATAATATAATTATATTTTGTAAGATATAAACAGCTATTATTTGAAATTCACAATGTCAACAAAAGCATAATGATGTTTTAAATCATCAGTGCAATTTTTATTTCTTTTTAAATTTATCATTAGTTTTACCTAGAGAAAACTTTGTAAAGTTTCATTAATACAGTTATATTATAGAAAGTAATTTGCAAATAAACCAAATCAAAATTATTTAAGAGATAAGGAAGATTTTGATAGCTTATGACATTATACTAGAAGAAAGGAATGCCAGAAAACACTAAAAAATACTATGCATATTTTTAGTTTAAAATGTAACTAAAGAGCTTCTTCACTTGGAAGTAATTAAAATATTGTATAATATGAAATCAGGTTCATAGCGACAATATAACTTTGCATATTTTGTTACCAGTTTTATTCCTAATATCCTGATATTTCCATTACAACTTTGGATGTACTACTTCAGATTCTGCTCAAATTGAACATCTTCACCAAATCTTAGCTTCTTTTTGAAAAACGTTGTATGCCTGAGCTCAGTTTTGTCTCTTATTGATAGAAGTAAATCATATGAAAAAATAGGATAAATAGCTCTGGATATGTGGGCTCCTCTTCTGAGACATATTATGAAGGGGAGTGAAGTTTATAAAATGCTGGTGAGAATCCTCAACTTGATCTTCCTACAGGAGCCAAAATTTTTCTTTACCACTTAAACTATAAGACCAGAGGATTATAAATTTGACAATAATTGCAGTAATGACATATCATGCTGCTTCTTAGATTATATGGCCCTTTTTTTAATAAGTGATCAAAGCATTTGTGAACCTTTATGTTATTATTACAACTCAAAACTCAGTGAGAATATAAAAAGTCTATGAAATGTTTAAAAATCTATACAGAATACATCAGCAGTAAGGATACTAAAACATGAATCTCCTATTGAATTTCAGCTCTGGGTACATTTTACTAAAATGTCTTCATTCTTCATTTTATGAAAGCTCTTTGAAAAAATATCTTTAAGATTCCTGAATGTATCCCTTCCATCCTTTGAACAGACTTTGTTACCTTTTCAACAGGTAACAAAAAGCATTCAATGAATGAGGATTATCTGGCTAGTAAAATATATATATGAGTTCAGTAGCAATATGTGCATAATGCTATTTACCTAACCAGTATACTATTATTTTGTATTTTCTTTTGCAAAATAACAACACAGAATTATTATTGTGTATTATGTCATACAAAAATAATTAAATCTAGTACTTTTTTCCAGAAATGTAAACATTATGTTCCACACACACACACATATTAATAAATAAACTAAAATAAAAAATCAAATGTGTATTTTCATATTTGGTTAAAGTACATAGAATTTGTTTTACATATGGCTACATAAATTTGTACATAATTGTTGTTGACTCAATAATGCTATTAAGTATGAAGATGTGTAAGCTGTTGGGTAGTCAAAGTGATCTTTTGGTCAGCAAAGGCCATAACAGTGGTCTTGCCTTCCTAACATCATCATACAGTAATGACTGCTGAGATGAGGTGAGCTTATCAAGACCCCACGTCTTTGGGGAATGGATGTTGCTTATAGCAAATTCAAGCTCTGTGCTTCTCAAAATTAATTTTGATTCAACTGACAGCTGGAATTGTTCATCCCAAACAAGGTCTTCTGAAATTTTCTAGAAGTATTTTCCTATAAAAAAGCACATGCAGGTATATTTTCATTCTAAAGGTGTTTGTGTCAAGCATGCTGAGGTCTTAATATATCAGTATCATACCCCTCATTTCTAAAATCCCCTTTAAGTGTAAAAGTATACTTTTTGAAAAGATTTCTGAGATCATATCTACTAGAAATCATCTTTACTACATTCTGCTAAGCACAAAATGCTCCTCTCTGCAAATCCAAGCATAAAAATCCAGAGCAAAGACTTTAAAATACTTGCTGAACACATCAGTGCTTCTATTTTTTGGTTCTCCCACCCCACTTCCTCCTTGGTGGTGGGACCCTGACCTTCAGTGGTTGCTCTAAATGAAGGAAAGGAATGTATTTTCTAAACTTTGTATTGTTTTTATTAATCATGGCATTTTTTGTTGTGTAATAAACATAACTAGAAATAAACAAATCAAGTTTATTTCCTAAAATTATTTTAAATACTTGTGCAATGCAGAATATACTGAGTTGGTTATTTATACTTTCAGGTAAAGTTTATTTAAAAAGGTTAGTCACTGAGGAGTATTCAGAGATAACATTTGTATAAGTTATATTAAAATATAATGCCTAGTTATCTTTAAATTGAATCAATATGATAAATAAAACAATGGATTAAATGACACTAATGTTAGACTTGAAAGATTTGCTTATTTTAAAAGTTTGAACAAGTAGAAGAAGTTTTGAAATTGATGCAACCAAAGTGAGTTGCTGACACTGACTTTGAATAAATGCTTGGCAGCAGATAAACATTTGCACACAGGTTAGACAGACTTAGATATGCAGCACATGAAAACATCTCTGAGCACACTATACATGTTTCTCTTTTCCTCCTTGTTTCATTGTCTTTTGCTCTTCAGCAATCGGGCACATTTCAAATCACACGTCTTTTCTTCTCCTCTGAACTCATCCTGCCCCAATCTCATGTCAGGCACTGCCCAGCAACTGAACGTGTTGCTAACTCCTTCCTGTCAGCCTGGTCCAGAGCTCCTCCTGCCACTCTGTTCTTCCTTCCATGGTCAATCTCCCCGGTCCCTCTGGTTCATCCAATGCATGGCTTTTTGGCACAGGAATCTTTCCATGTAGCCACATAGCTTCCTATCACTGATACCATTCCACTGCATTCAGATGTCAGATTGGTTATTTTTTCTTAATCTTCTTAGTGGACAGATTCCTGAATATAAGGTTGAATATTATTCTCTAACAAGTGGCATGTAGTAATCTGTTCACCTGATGTTCTACAAGTGTTTGTTGACTGAATGACAGATGAAGGAAGGAATGGACTCTGCTTTTCCTGTATGGTTACAGATATACACAGCATGGATGATGAGAAGGTGGAAGAAAGGGGCCTCTGGGAAAGTGGTGCAATCCATGTGCAGGGTGATTTTTCAATATTGGCCAAAAAATGTAAATATCTTTGTGTCTTCCCTGAACTCAAAGCATAGGAAGTAAAAAAATAGATCAATCTGGCTCTAGAAAAATTCAAAACAGAAATAATTTCCCAGATAACCATAGAGATGGTGAGCAAAATGAAGGTCATGATATGAGACTCTAGAACAGAAACTGACAAAAAAATAGATGAGCTCAGAACCGTGATAGAAGCCATGAAGGCCCAGCATAAGAAAGAAATGGAAACAATAAATGCCCTCATAGGAAAGAAATGGAATACATAAAACAGATTCAAACAGATAGCCAGGAGATTAAACACTCCGTTGAAAGTGTACCCAAGAGAATAAAAGAATGCAAAGATAGAATCTGAGATATAAAAGATAAGATTGCAGTCCATGACTGTGAAAAGAGAGGTCTCTTAAAAACAGTAGGGGATCATGAGAAATCGATCCAACAACTCCTAGATGATGCAAAGAAGAATAACATAAGGCTGATAGGAATCCATGAAATAGCAGGAGAAAATACAAATGACTTAAAAAAGCTGTTTACAGAATTAATGACAGAAAAGTTCCCAAAGAGAGGGGAAGAATTTGACATTCAGATAAGTGAGGCATATAGGACCCCAACTAGCCAATAAAAAAAAAAAATCTACACCTAGACATATAATAATCAAGATCCCAGAAAACCAACAGAAGAACAAAATAATACAAGCAGAAAGAGAAAAGAAACAAATCACATGCAAAGGAAGGCCCATCAGAATCACAGCAGACTGTTCAACACAAACCCTTAGGTCAAGGAGAGCCTGGATTGAGGTATTTCAAGTACTAAAAGAAAACAACCTTCAACCTAGACTGATGTATCCTGCAAAACTCTCTTTCAAAATGGATGGGGAAATAAGATACTTCCATGACAAAGAACACCTGAGAAACTACATAAATACCAAAACAGCACTATAAGCAATTTTAAACAATATCCTAGAAAAAGAAGATGATGGTAATGACACCATGAGGCCCAACAGAGCAAATCAAATAGGCAAGGCAAGAAACTAAAAGGAGAAACTGAAAAAGTAAAAAGAGTCAACAAAAGGCCAATAACATGACAAGAATAAGTCAGTATATATCAGTTATAACCATCAATGCCAATGGCCTCAACTCACTGATCAAGAGAAATAGATTGGCACAATGGATTAAGAAGCAAAATCCAACAATATGTTGTATACAAGAAACATACCTAGTGCAAAAAGAAGCCCATGGACTGAAAGTGAATGGATGGAAAACAATTCTCCATGTGACAGGAGCCCAGAAAAAAACAGGGGTAGCAATCTTATTTGAAGACAAAGTAAATTACAAACCAAAACTGATAAAGACAGACAGAGAAGGCCACTACATCTTTGTAAAGGGAACAATTCAAGAGGAAGAGATGACAATCATAAACATATATGCACCAAATATTAATGCCCCCAACTATATAAAAGAAATATTAAGAAACATGAAAAACCAAATAAGCACTAACAATTGTAGTGGGGATCTAAATACACCACTTTCATAAATAGATAGATCATCTAGGCAAAAAATCAACAATGAAATACTAGAACTGAACCAAGCTTTTGAAAACATGGACTTAATAGACTTCTATAGTGTTCCACCTCACAAAATCAGAATAGACATTCTTTTTGGCTGCACATGGGTCATTTTCCAAGATAGATCACATACTAGCTCACAGAATAGGTTTGAATAAATGCAAAAGAATCAAAGTTATTCCCTGTATATTATCAGATCATAGTTCACTGAAGCTGGAGATCAATCACACAAGAAACCAAGGAATTTCACAAACACATGGAAATTGAACAACAATCTCCTGAACAATCAATGGATCATAGAGAAAAATAAAGAAGAAATCAGACAATATTTACAAATAAATGAAAATGCCAATACAACATACAGTAATCTGTGGGACACAATGAAAGCAGTTCTACATGGAAAATTCATAGCACTGAATGCCCACACTAGGAAAACAGAGTGAACTCAAATAACAATGAGTTTTATATGCTGAATAGACTTAACGGGTAAATAGCAGAGTTATTAAAGTGCTCAGTGGTTCTGCTGTCTGCCTCATAAGCACAAGGACCCGAGTTCTATCCCCAGTACCAAATAAATAAATAAACAAACAAATATGATGAACCATTTAAAAATATATGTCCGAAGTTCATGATAAAATGAATTTGAAACTTGTAATATTTACAAATGAATCATTCAGGTATAGTCTGTGAAATGTCATAAATGGAGGATAAAATAAAAATATAGATACAATCATTCTGCATCAAAAGCCATTTTTAAGCAAATGAGATATTTCTCTAAAAGTTACATGCACTGTCAAGTGTAACTATAAAAAGAATGTGATATAGGGTTGTGATATATGATTGATTGTCAGAGATTTAGGGACTATAATTCTCAAAATTCTTTAGTATAAATACAGCTCAAATAAGGGCCAGGGATTTAGCTCAGTGAAGCCACTATCTGCCTCACAAGTGCAAGGTCCTGAGAGTTCAATCCTGGTACAAAAAACAAAAAACAAAAACAAAAAACCTCAAGTATAAGTTCTTATATTCATAATATGAGTATAATTCATGTAATACATGAAAATTTGATATACTATAATTATATAATAGATATCATTCATATAATCATATGATTATCATATGATTCATATCATTTAAGATCCTATATTCACAGTAAAACTGACCCGAGCAGGGGAACTGAGTGATAACAGAAGCGAAGCCCTCTACCTTGGATTTCCTCCTTAAGCTCCAGCTGCACCATCACCCCTGTATTCGTTCCTCTCTAAAGGACGGTAAACAATCGGTGAGCTTAGGTAAGAAATATTCAAACTGAAATGTTAAAGAAGTCACTCAAAATTAACATAAAATAGGCTATACATAAAACCGTTTGCCGGTGAAAGCTTCCTTCATTATTTAAAGCCCTCTGAGACAGGAAACTGAGGCTGATGGAAAGGGAGGCCAGGAAAGCGTCTGCGGTGGCCAGGGACAGGGCTGCCTCTGGGGCACTGCTGCTTCACCGCTCTTTGCAGGAGCGATTTCTCTGCGCCAGCGAAGGAAGAGCAGTTGCACTGCTAACTACAGCGCTCCGTGGGGGAAAGTCACTAATGCCCCTTAAAGCGGGGCAAGTAATTCTTCTGTCTCATTCGACCTGGCTGGCAGCCACTGGGCAACTCCACTTTCCTTGGTCTTCAGTCCCTGGTTTGCCTGATGACCACGGTCACTGACAGGTACCACTTCTCGGCTCCTGCCTCCTGGTGCTTGAATGGGCCCATTTCCTGCAGGTGTCAGCAGCTGTCTTGTATTCATGTCCCTATATTCTCTTTTGTCCGTCATCCCTGCCTATAACAGATTTCTATTTCTAATAAAAGCAAATAAATAAAACTATTGGCCTTTGCTTTGTTTCTAAAATTGTTCAAAATCAAATCAAGAAAAAAAGACTTCCATTACTGAAGACTTTGTCAGGGGCTGTAAAGCAGGTTGTGGGTATTTGAAGGACTGACCTATGAACTCCAGACAGTGGAGTGTGCGTGGTAATGCGGAGTGTGGGGAAGTCTTTCCTGCGGTGACCACAGCCACTGCTGGGACTGTCCGTGGAGCCTGTCTTCCCCCGTGCAGGGAGGAGAGACCGGAGACCGCGGGTCTATTCGTGGTGCGCGGTCTGAATGGGCCATGATGTGGCCCAGGGATGACAGCCTAAGGTGGCTCTGAAAAGTCACAGGCCCGGTCCCTACAGCTGTACCCCAAGAGGAGGGAGCTGCGGCGGGAGTGTGCCCGCATTGTCAGTAGACAACGCAGAAGCTCTGAGGAGAGAAGAACCCGGTCTGGACAGCAGACAGAGGCCCACGTGGCCATAACCAGAAATCTCAATTTTCCTAACGTTCGAACGATTTCTCTGTCATGGGGTTGCCGGGCGGGCAGATCAGACTGTGCTTACGCCTTCCCTGAATTCGGTGCTTTGAGAAAGAGGAAATGGTGTGGAAAATAAAGTCTTCTTCTTCTAGGCTCTGATGGGTGGAAGAGTATTTAGGCTCCGAGCCCTGCATTTCTGATGTTCTGTCTCTAACATTTACCACCCGGATGGGGCTAAGTGGCATAGGTCATGTGCTGCAAATTCTTACTGGAGTTTTATTTTAACGTTTAAGCCTTATTTGAGGCTGAATCACCCTTGCCAGTAACAGGAAGTTGAGAAGGGCTGGCTCGCTCTGTCTACATGGCTTTACATGAGCTAAGACACATGCCTTTCCAAAGCCCCACCTGGCCCCAAGATCAAGATCTTTATTTATAAGAGCTTTGATTACAAGCTCTGATTTAGTGCCCTGTGTACTGGCTCCACTTATAAAATATGGTGTACATTATTAATGAAAGGGCAACCTTTATTTTTTTTAAATATTATTTCCAATCTTGATTTTAAACAGTGTTTGCAAATAAAAATTTGGAATGGCACATCCAAAATCTTTGTTAATAGAAATCAGATATATTCAGGAAACAATGGAGAATCTAAAATGACTGTGGTAAGAAATGAAAAGAAATGGAAACAAAGTAAAAGCATAGCAGCCTAAATCAGAATAAGAGACGGGAAGGTTTTAGAAGAAATGTGAGTCAGGATGCACCAACAAGAGATGAACTCCAGAGCCGGATCCTTCTGGCTCAAACAACGCAGATAAAGTCTGAGCTGGAGGGTCCACAGTGGGGGGACACGGCCTCGTGATGCTCAACAGGTGATGGTGGTGATTTCCACCTGGAGAAACTGCAGAGAAAGTGAAATGAGGCGGTCCACGGAGAGAGGTTCTCCAGCTGATGGAGCTGAAGATTAGGGTAAACTCGTCCCTAGGAAGCAAATGCCTGAATGCGGTATAACCAGTGTCAGAAGAATCATTCACAGTGACTCAGGGTCAAAGAAAAAGGGCTTGCTCACAGGTGAGGAGACTGAGAAACTGACAGCTCTCACTCGAGTGTTGGACGCCGAAGGGAAATGAAGCTCTGAAAGCTCTGGACACTCACTGTGTTATTACTTTTGATAACGGGGACTTTGGCCACGGGATAGATTGCTGCACTCGTGGACGGAATCTCCCCACAGACACTGACTCAGCACTAGCATGTTGCTGAAAGATTTACCGAAATAAGACAACTTCGCAGGTCCACATTCTTTAACTATATCTACTTGCGCACTTATTACCATCATGACAGCCTCAGAAAGAAGTGTTCCTCTTGTTACAGCCACCACTGAATTTTTGCTATATTCATTTGAACTATTTATAAATTTTCTTGAAAACATTATTTCTACTGAAATGACATCACTGGGCCTGATTCCTGTGTAACACTCTGCTTTTCTAAAGTTCAAAGACATAATATCTGACCAATTCGACTATTGTGAAATGAAACATGCACCTTTCTCCCCCTTGTCACTGCAACAGTGAGTATAAAATGAAATTGAGGAGGATGATTTTCTTGGATTTCCACATAATTTAAGAATTTTAAAGCTTAATTTTATTACAAAAGGGGGAGATAATTTTATTTTAGACTTTACTTCCCTTTTTTAAGTAGTTTAATGGGATTCCTTGTAAGAGGCAGCATTGCACAGGAAGCAAGAACGATTGCTTGGACCCCCTCTGCAGGGCCTGCTGCCCGGCAGACGTGAGCGTGAAGAGAGACCCTGGCAGGTCAGCAGTCCACAGCTGGGCATCAAGGTGAGAACGTGTTGTCTGTGAGCCTCTGAGCAGTGCCCAGCACACACAACTGTCCACACAGCATCCTGGTTTCCAGCACCTTTGGACGCTGGATCACAAGTGGATTTCATATCTGATCTTTGATGTTTACTGGAGTTTGACATCAAAATGGATTTTATTTGATCAGTAGTGTCTTTCATTTTTCTCTGTATAGTTAAATATATTTAGGTAAGGGCTTGAAAATGTTTAAGATGTAATAACAAATATAGATCAACAGCACTTTAATAACTCTGCTATTTACCCGTTAAATCTATTCAGCATATAAAACTCATCGTTACTTCATTAAAGTGGCTCGCTGTCCTAAGGATGAGATCGTAATTTTGCTGCCATAAAATCGTCGGTGACAGCTTGCGTTGCTCAGCACTTCCCTCCAGCAGCAGTTTGCTTGCTCACCTCCCCACTCCCAGTGCTCTCAGACGGTTTTCTGTAAAGAGCACAAATGTTTCATTCTGTTTCCAAAGGCTTACTTTTTTCCACACATCAACACAAAAGTTATTTTTATAACCTTATTTATTATCTTTACCATCTTGATAACCTACCTGTGGTATTTTATCTTTATTATACTCATAAAAAATACCTCTGTCTGCCAAAATTTTAAATTGAGTATACGCTTCCATAATTAAAGGATGTAATATATGCAGCTTGGAACACAAAAGGCCAGGTTCTGAGGGAAGCATTTTTATGTATTTAGAATCAGTGGAACCTGAAAAGGAACAGTTTCAATTGTAAATCTTAAATTGCAGGCCTTACCTTCATATGCTTATAATTTAGAATCATTCTAATCAATAAAAGTTAAATGTTAATTGTCCATATGGATGCTTGCTGAACAATAACAAAGGAAACAAAATATCTGGGAGTATTTTCATTTTCAAAACATTTATTTACTTATTTTAATTTGTGTTTTAGTTTGGGAGTTTCTCTAGTTAGAAAAATGGGAAACAACCATACAAGAATTCGTTCCTTTTCCAAAAGCTCTGTGAGTCATTATGATAGAAATGTAAAGTGAGTTATTTGTTTAAAATTAATTTTATGGTAAATTTTAGTTATACAACACAATGACCTTCATCGTTGGAGAGCTCTTATTTTTTCGCCATGTCCCTTCAAACCATCCACCCCTCTCTATTTAAAACGCCTTTGTTTCCAGAAACTGAAAGTGCAAATGAGGATCAGAAGGTATAATAGATAATGTGAAATGGGAAGGAAAGGTGTGCAGAGGAAGGGGCGGTGGGAGGGTGGGGAAAGGAGAGGAGGGAGAGGAATCACCACAAGAAAGTGAAGAATGAAAACAAAGCGAATTCTTCATTTCACACTTCCGGTCAAGATGTATAATGTGCTTCCTTTAGTTGTGATTATCTGAAATATCATAAAAACACAGTTCGTGGACATATGCTTCCTTAACCTCTAACCGAATTTACCTTTAGAGAGTTGCAAATTAACAGATGTCTTACATTTTTGCTGAGCTTCTTCCATTAACAGATTTATATGTTAATATATTTAAGTGTATTTGGCAGGTTTACGCTTAATATAGCAAAATCTTCAATGCACGGGAGAATTTGAGAATTAAAGCCAGGGTGGGAACATCTGTCTTGTTCCGAGTAGGCGCTGACTCAAGGGTGTGTGCAAAATCATATGTGAGATGAAATTTCACACCTACACAAGGAAAAGGGGCTGAAGAAGGGGGACGCTGGCTCGCGTGGAGGTCCCCCGTGTGGTGCTGGCCTTTCAAGCCCGCAGCAGGGCTGAGCTCTAGGCAGCCTTCCGAGTGATCACCTGCCCTGGCCCCAGGACCTTCGCACCGGAGGCCGCTGTCGGTTACGTGTTCCGAGCGCGCGCTGCCGTAGAGCTGCACACCTGTCACACGCTCCCGCCTGTGCGGACGTCCACACGTCTTCTGACGGGAAGAGTGTCTCCCAGCTGGAGACGGAAGGAGAGGGCTGACGACCGCCCCACCGCGGTGTGAGTCTTCAGGGTCGGAAACCGGGGGCCGTCTAGGTGAAGAACAGCAACCTTAGAGATTTGCAGAGTGAAATGTTCATGTGATGCGCGATTCAGCGATGCGCAGTTCAGTGGTGCGTGGAATCTTTCAACAGCCGATCATCTGCCGAGACAGCTGCCGCGGACCTCTGCAGGGGCGACCCCATCCCCCGGGGGTGGCTCTGTGCAGGAGGAGCACCCTGCCACACTGCTCAGGACCCGGCCCTTCCCATCTGCCTCTGAACGCGACGCCGGGGGCCAAGAGCTTGAACGCAAGCTTGCAGTGTGGCTCTCGCGTCCCGTCTTCTTCTGAGCCTCGGACCGCATGGGTGCAGGCCGTGGCGCACAGCGAAGGCGGCTCCAGCTGAGCCACACCGCGCTTTCACGGGCGCCTTCCTGCCCTGCTCGCCCGGTGAGAACGGCACAGGGATGCAGGGCAGGGTGGCAGCTGACCGGGCCTGCGTGGCGCCCCGGGAGGAGCCGCTGAGACCGACAGGGAGGAAAACAAAGCCGGCACCACCACCTGGGTGTGCGACTTTACTGATATTTTCCAAAGACTCAGTTTTTGGTTGCATCGATTTTTCTTTGTGGTTTTCTTGTTTCCACCTAAATTGGCTTCTATTTAAAATTTTACTGTATCTTTTCTTCTAATTTCCTTAGATTTACATTGATGTCTTTTCTCTGCTTTCTACATTGGGCATGAAGGTTTACTTGTTTTAGGTATTTCTCATACGTGCATTCAATGCTATAAATTTCTTTTGCCATACAGTGCTACCTCCCCTCCTCATACATTTTGATAAGTTTTATTTTCATATTCAGTTAGCACACTAATTTCAATGTCTTTTAAGCCATCTTCCACTTCTCCGTCATTCAGAACTGAATTGTTCCATTTCAAAATATTTCAGAAATTTAAATTCTGTTATTGATTTCCAGCTAAATTCTTTGATGGTCTGAGAACATTCTTAGTATGATTTCTATTCTCTTTAAACTCTTTCACTGCATTTCATGGCTCAGAATATGATGTAGCTTGTTGAACACTCCTTGTGTGGCTGACAGGAGGCTTTGCTTAGGGATAGACACTCTGCAATGAAAATCTAACTGATTCATAGCTTTGCTTAGTTCTCCTATATCCATGTTTCTTCTGTACTTTTTGTTCTTTCAATTATTAGCAAGAGGATGTTGAATAACCTGAATATAATAACATCTGTTTTTTATTTTTTGTTGTATCTCATTGACTTTTACTATCTATCTATCTATCTGATTATGTTTTCTTACAAAATTGATTTTCTTATCATTAGGTTATGTTCTCTTTATCCTTGATAACATTCTATGGTTTCAATTTTTTACTTATCTCAAATCTCTATAGCTATGTCAGCTATATTTTTAGGATGATTAGTGTAACTTTTCTCCTTTACTTTCAATTTGAGTCTTTATATATTTAGGATGAGTTTCTGACATATAATATATTTTTTGTCCCTCTAATAATATCTACTCTGTGTGGTAAAATATGTAAAGTGAATTCTTAATGTAGTTGGATTTGTACCAACCATGTTTATCACTTTTCCAAACACTATGTTTGTTATTTTTCTTCTTTAATCATTCTGCCTTTTCCAGTTTTAATTATCTGTTATTATTCTGTTTTGTAAGTCTTGTAAGTGATTGAATATATTTTTAACTTTCAAAATTTTTAAATTTTGTCTTAGTTACTTTTCCTGTTGCTAAGACAAAATAGCAAACAGACAAAGTTAAAGGAGAAAAGGTTTAGTTGGCTCAGAGTTTGTAAGGGTTTCAGTCCATAACTGGCTCTAAGGCAGGGTGAAGGTGGCAGAGAAGAGGGTCATTGTGGAGGAGGAACAGTCCATGGAAAGGGAAGCAGAAGGCAGCAAGCAGCAAGCAGCAGCAAAGTAGCAAGGAACTAGCAGCAAGCCACAAGCAACAACAAGCAAGAACCACTTTTCTGCCCTTATATTCTGTCCAGGCTACTCACCCTTCCTGAGGTCACACTCAGGTTGGGGCACCCTTTGTCCTACCCAGAACAATGTCAAACCAATCAACAGACTAACAGTCATCACACACTCTTTATCCCAGCATCACACACTCTAGATCCAGCTACAGCTGAAAAAGCCCACCTGTGCCTGGGTGAGGCTTTGGGTGGACAAGTAGACACAAGCCATTACAATGTTATTTTAGATTTTATGATATTTTAAAGTAACATGACTACAATTACAAAAACTACTAAGTCTTCTCATGAAGGGTGCACATAACTTATAATGTTATATTCTTGATTCCTCTTTTCCATCTCTTATGGTATTACTCTCATTTATTTCACTCATCTCTTTGCAATTCAGAGTTCACTGTTTTAAAACTAATTATAAATAGTATAACAGTTAGCCAGGGATTTAGTTCAGTAGCACCATGCCTGCCTCTCAAGTACAAGGTCCTGAGTTTGATCTCTGTTATCAAAAAGAAAAAATATATATAATGTAACAGTTAAATAGCACTATTGTTACTATTTCCAACAAGTTTTCTTTAGGTCAATAGACAATAAGAAAAACATTTCTTTCTCCTCTGATACTCTCCCTTTCTTTAAGTATATCCAAATTTTGATAAAAATTACAGCATTTTCCTTCTCTGTGGGGAGTATTTAATATTTTTTTCAGGGCAGATCTGTTTTCAGTTAATTTTCTCAGTTTTTGTATGTCTGAGAAACATCAAGTGAATTCATGCATCCTGAGACCACTCTCCTAAGTGAAATAAATTATATCTGGTCTTGCAGGTACATTCTAGAAAGAGAAAATTGAAAAAAAAAAGGAAACAGTGTTTGTAAATTGGGACGGAAATGAAAAAAGAGAATTAACATACATTAGGTTCATGTGTTCAGATCCCCCACTATGAATGTGATCATTATGCATGGCAAATATGCACGTGTGTGTGTGTGTGTGTGTGTGTGTGTTGTCAGGATGCAGGTCACCAGTAGGATTCCCATTTGGAATTCCCTCATCACAGACTTGTATCACGAGCTTTCTCTGCTTATCATTTCTAGCGGAATTCTCATATCTTATTCCTTTGCTCATAACTTCATTCCTCACCATCTGTGGAGCCACCGGGTAGAATTACCATTAATAGTATTGCAGATAGGTAAGTTAATTAGACATCTTAAAGGCAGTTAGTGCCATCCTCAAGGAGCCAACATAGCAAGGAGCCAACAGAGAGGACAGTAAAGACACATTCACTGAAGGTCAGAATTGTAAAAGGAGTGAAACTACTTTCCCCTTGTGCTTATTTCCCTTGGGAATAAAGAACAGTGATTGATAGTCTAAATAGGTATCAATCACCTCAGTGGGGGGGCTAAAGAGATATCCCTGACCCCAACCATCACTGAAAATCCTCCAATGTTTGCTCTGTGCCTTGCTCCCCCATTTGACCACCACTTAATCAGCATTACCTGGGTGACTGTACTTGTCATCTTATTGGTTGGTCATAGTTTGGGCCCACATTGTGATTTTCCATTAGGTCTCATAGTTTTGTCCTACTTTGTACCTGACTCACCACATGGCTTTTCTGTATAAAACATCTCTGAAAGGTGGTGTAGGTGGGAAATCCACTTTCTGGTTCCCCGCCTGTTTCTCAGACAGAAGCTTTCTTTCCCTCAATAAGTTTTTCCTAGTCTTAGCCTCCATTGTTCCTAGAATTCATTATTCTATTTCAGAGAACCCTAACTCACATTTCAGATATCTAGCAGATTTGGGAGTTAATCTCTTCCCCCTAGATCAGTAGAAGGTAAGCCTCAAATGGGAGCTTTATTATCTTTTGCTCTTGAAAATATTCTTGCTACACCATGGTTCCATGTAAGAGATAGAGGTCTTTGCCTTCTAGATTGCTTTGCCTCTCTTGTTCTTTCCCTGGTGGTATGGTAGATCTGGGGACCAACATGCCTCAAATAAAAACTCAGAACTCCCCCAGCCACTTAATGCAGCTAGAATGGCTGCTACTCTGTTGGGCAGTGCAGGCTTCAGTGCTTATATCAGGGCATGTGGCACCTGCTCTATTGCAACTTGCTTTCCATTTGATCCTCCACAGGTGAGGGAGCAACTTTAGCTTTTGATGCTCTTGTCTTTCAGAAAAAACTTTCACTGTTAGGGACTCTTAACTCAAACTTTCTCTGCTGCTTTTTCAGTTTTCTCTCATTTTTTGGAGACAGGTTTCACTAAAGATCAGAGTCCCACACTGAGAAAGGACTTAGTTCCAATTTTTCTGTCTTTCTGCCCTTAGGGTAGGGCTCTGGTGCCTTCCCCACCTCTGGAATGCTTCTGGGGCAGGGCTGACTGAGGGTGGGACAGTCCCACTCCAGATGGTCCTGTTAGTAGAACAAAAAGCATTCTTTATAGGAGATCCTTACAGATTGATGACAACTGTAGGCAGAACAGCAGTTAAGGAGACCTGGGAGCTGTCTCTGTCTGACCATGATTTTGCACTTGAGCATATGTCCAGGCCAACAAATGCTTAGGGCTGCAAGCTCTACCACCAGTAGCTTTAGCCAGAGGAATTGAAGGAAAGGAGGTGCAAGGATTCTGGTTGGAGCAGACATTCCCACAAGCCACTTTCTCAAACTCTGCTGCTGGCCCTGGAGAGGTTGAATCAGGGCACACCCAGCCATAGTTGCTGAAACAGGCAGTTGTGAAGGATGCTTCTCTCCACTTGTGTTTTGGGACTGGAAACATGAGTGAGGCCTCCACTTCCCACATTCCCTTGGAATACATACTAATTCACTGTGTTCCTTTGACCCTCAGACTCTCAGGAAACATCGCCTAATCTTTCGCTGCATGAAAGATTGGCCTGACTATGGACTAAGCAATGAAAGATGGTTGAAACAACCCCTTAATTAGACCAGATTTGTGAGAGAAGGTGAGAATGTCCAGAAGTTCATGTCCAGGCACTTTTAGCTTTAAGAGATAACCTCAAACCTGCTCCAATAAAGCAGGCTGCAGCTCATCAGGACCTGTGAGGACTCAGGCAGCTCCATCTAAGCCTTCAGGCTCACCTCTCAAAACCCTAGCTTCCACCTAGGCCAAAAAAAAAAGAAAAGAAAAAAAAAAAAACAAAAAAAACCTCAACAAGAGGATATGGAATCTTTAGGAGCTGACCAGGAGAGAATTTGGTGTATTCTAAGTCCATGTGCCCTTTTCCTTGACAGGCTTAAGACAGCTCACACAGGACTTAGGAAAGTCTTCTGATGATGCTCATAAGTACATAGAGGAACTTCAAGATTTAGTCCAATTTTTAGATCTAGTGTGGAATGATATTATGCTGCTCCCAAATCCAACACTAACCCATAGTGAATGCAAGCAGCCTTGCATTCAGCCAGGGTCTTTGGAGATGAATTACATATGATTTATTATAGGAGTTTTGAGGAACTATAGCCAGGGGACAGACCATATCCCTCACAGAAGTAAACTCTCCCAGGAGAAACCCACTGGGTCCTTAATGATAGTAAAGACTACTGGGAAAAGAAATATAGCCAACCCTGCACCTTGGTGGGTTGGCAGAGGGCTCATTCTAAGCCCCTTAATTACTCTAAGTTACAAACCACTGATCGTGGCAGTGAAGCGAATCCCTCAGATGGTTACAAAGACTCCAAGAGGCTTTAACTCAACAGACTCTTCTGCCTCCAGACTCCACAGAGGGACAGGTAATTCTTAAGGATAAATCTACAACCCAATCTTCCTGGACATAGGAAGAAAATTGCAGAAGCAGATATTTGGCCCTGATGTCTATTTAAACTCCCTAGTCAAACAAGCCACTGAGGTCTTCTGTAACTGAGACAGAAAGGAGGCTAAGGAGAAGGAAAAGCAAGATCAGAGATAGGCAGTCCACTAGTGGCCACCCCATGGGGAGGTGTTCAAATTTCCAGGGCTTGTTACAGCTGTGGAAATGGGGTATTGTGTAGAGGCTGTGATAAAGGTTATCGCCACAAGAATGGCAAAGTGCTTCCTGTCTCCTGCCCGGTTTTCAAAGGGAACTGCTAGAAACAGGATGCCTCCAGATAGTTAGATGTCCAGCATAAAATCTAGCCTTTCAGTTGGTCCAACAAGAAGACTGAGAAGATCTGAGTGCCCTTTACAAGGTCCCATGCATCTGACTTTCATCATGGCTCAGGAGCCCTGAGTGACTCTTAGAGGGGAGAGAGACTAATTTCCTCAATTCAGGAGCTACTATCTCTTTTCTCCACCCCAATCCTCCCCCCATCTACAAGTATGACCATCAGAGGCATAACGAGATGCCTGTACTTAGATATTTTTCACACCCTGTTAGTTATCATTGAGATGAGTTTTTATTCTCATGGCTTTCTAATTATGCCAGGAAGCCCAACTCGCCTGCTAGGGGAAATATCTTATCCCACCTAAACATCGTTAATTATATGTATCCAAAATCAGTGTTCAGTCATCCACGAATGCCCAGAATTCTGGGCAGTTCAGAGAAGAGGAGAGACCTATATTTATACTTCTTTCCCTCACTATAAACAAAATCCATTGAGGTTTGAAGCTAAAAGTGATTACTGCCTTTAAGCAATAACGTGAAGGCCAAGGTTTCCTCAGACCTTGCAGAACTCCTGTGGTGGGTGTTGAAAAGCACAGTGGAGAGTGGAGACTCATTCAAGATCTCTGCCTAGTAAACAAGTGCCTTTACAGCCTGTAGTGCCTGACCCACACTCTCTTGCATCCTAGATTCCTGGAGATGAAGAGTACTTTACAGCTTTAGATTTGAAAGGTGCCTTCTCCTCTATTCCCCTCCATTCTCATTCACAATTTCTTTTTGCATTTAAAGATCCCTCTGATCCAGCTACTCAGTTAATGGCCTGTATTGTCCTGGGGATTTAGAGATAGCACTTACTTATTTGGATGAGACCTCTCTCCAGACTTGGTCTGCTTTATCCTCAGACTAGAGCCCTACAGTAACCAGATGACACTGTCTTGTGTTATCATTCTGAGGGCACCAGGCCTTTTTAAACTGTTTAACTGATAAGGGATATAAGGTTTCTTGGGCACAGCCTAACTCTGTAGTAGTACCTCTGTAAAATGCCTTGGTCTAGTCCTCTCCACAGGAACCCAAAGACTAGCAGAAGAGGGCAGTGGGCCAGTATCTTCCTTTCCTCTCCTGATGACCTTAAAACACTTCAGGGGATTGTTAGGCATCACCATCTTTTGTTGCCTCTAAATTCCAGGTTATGTTGAGATGCCAAGGCCCTTTTATTTAGTTAATCAAAGAAACTCAAAAGTCTAAAACCTATATTTTAATTTGGGAAGTAAGCATCCAGCAGGCTTTTAAAAAACTCAGATAAGCACTTCTATAGGCTCCTGCATTGCTTTTCTCTGTAGCACAGTGCTTTATCTTGTATCTCTAAGAGGAATGGAATGGCCCTAGGAATTTTAACCGAGGTCCAAGGACCTGAACAATAGCTTGTAGTATATTTGAACTGAGACTGCATTTGATAGTTAAAACATAACCAGCCTACCTTCAAGCAGCTTCAGTAGTGGACCTTCTTGTTCCAGTAGCCTTTAAATTAACTATAGGAAAGGATCTTATTTTTTTTTTCTCCTCATAATGTGGCTGGATTCTCTCTTCCAAAGGAAGCACTGACTCTCTGATATCTGCTTTCTAAAATATCAACCACTCCTTTTGGAAGAACCAACATCCAACAATGACCTGTTCCTCTTTAAACTTTGTCACCTTCCTCCTAGAAGGAAGCAAGACTTCAGACCATGATTTGAAGAAATATTCCTCCATACCTATAGCTAGAAGAGACATCCAGTATAACCCACGACTGACCCTCATGTAATTCTTTGCTGTAATGGAAGGTCATATATAGAAAATGATGTGTGGAAGGCAGGATGTGCTACAGTAACATAAGGAACAGACCACTCTCGCAATTTCTCCTCTAACTCCTGGAAAGAGCACCTAGCTAGCAGAGCTCATAGCTCTGATCAGTGCACAAGAGCTCAGCAAAGGCTAGAGTTAATATTTACATTGACTCAAAGTATGCTTTCTTGGTCCTACATATGCATGCTTGTATCTAGAAGGAAAGAGACTTCTTCCCAACAGCAGATGGATCCTTCATTAAATACCACAGGGAAACTGATCGTCTCTTGTTCTGCCTATCACCCATCTGAAATGGCAGTTATACTTAGCAGAGGGTGCCAAAAGGGAATAGATGGGTCACACAGGGAACCTAGTGGCTAAGGCAGCAGCTTGAGAGCCTTTTTGTCCAAAGCTCACCCAGGAACTTTTATTTTAGAAAAACCCCCTAGGAGATGCCACGAGTGATCACATCAGGGCTGAGACAGTGGGCCCCACCACAGGGGGATCATCTGCTCCCTTCAGGATGCTTCCAAACAGAGATTGAAGGGTTACCCATTCCTGTAGCCAGCCAAGGGAAAATAACTAGAACTCTTCACTAGGTTTTCCACTTAGGAAGGGTAAAACCTTACCAAGGGCTCAGAGATCATCTGTGGTGAGGAATTCCTCTGTATAGCTCACCAAGTTGTATGAGCCTGTGAAATATGCTAGAAAATCAACCCTCCCAGTAACACGATCACATCTCCCAGGAGCCAATAAAGTGAGGAATAACCAGGGGAGGACTGTAGACAGATTTCACCCACATGCCCCAAAGAGAGGAAATGTGGTATCTCTGAGTGTGAGTAGTCACTTTCATCCATTGTGAGAAAGGCTGGATAGGGACCTGCACTGCAGAGATGATTCCAAGGTTTGAACTTGCCAAGAGCCCCAAGAGTGATAATGATGTCTCCTTTATTTATTTTTTCCATTAAATTTATTAGTACATTTTAGATATACAATATAGTTACATTCATCATTAGGATCTTGTACCTTTACATGATGTATCTTGGTTCTTATTTTTCCCCCATAACCTTACCCTCCCTTCACCCTTTCCTATTTACAAAGACTTTGTTTCGATGTTTTTCCATTTCTCATATATTTTATTTTCCCTTCTTTCCTTTCTCCTACCTCTCCCACTTCCCCTACTCTTTTAGACATTTTCTTTGTATTTCACTATATCAATTATACTTTTTGATCCTTATTTACACTTTTAGTTTAAAGCTTCTCTCACACAGGGAGTCTCCTGGGCCCAGGAATTAAACACCACCTCCATGTGTCTGAAAGTCCCCATTGTCATGAAAAGCTGAAAAGATAAAGGAGATCTTAAAGAGACATTTCAGAAAGTTCCTAAATCTGCTCTCCCCTTTGGTTCCCTTAGTCCCAATACAAGTAACAAACTCATCTCAGACAGGAGGACTGAGTCCTTTTGACATGCTATATGGCTGAACATTCCTCACCAGTGGTTTCCTGGTTGACTGGGAAAATGTGGCCCCAAATAGGGATATCACAACCCTGGCCAAGTTTCAAGACTCTGCAACAATTATCTGACTTTGCCTTGAGAGATGGTCTCAGCTGTTCCCAATGGGGAACACATACTGGTGAAATCCATCCTCCCCTTCTCCCTCTTGAAAACCTACATGGAAAGGGCCTCACATGCTGACCCTGTCCACTCCTTTGACTGTCAAGTTAGCAGGGATGGAGTTCTGGATCCATCACTCCTGATGTAAGCTGTGGAATTAAGATACATCTCTGGAAACTGAAGAGAGGGATAGATTTTCCTGAGAGTCCCTGGAGGGCCTGATACTTTTAATCAAGAAAACATCATCATGCCCTCAGGGAATAAGTGATGTTAGACAAAGTGTTTTACTTCTTTTACCTCCCCATGCTCTACCTAGTCCTGCTTTGGGGAATTTTCATTTTATTCCTTTTTCTGTAATTCAGTGTGCTTGTTCCTAAAAAGGCAATATTATTTAATTTGCTATGGAAACCTCAGTTATGAGAGATATTACTGTCTCACTCTTTGACTCCCATTTCTTCTCCTCCTTACTCATTCCAATAAGTCTATGCTTATCCACAGTCCCCTGCAGCAGCCCTTTCTTTCCTTGCACAGAGAGAAAATTACTCCACAAGCTGGCATGTTCCCAAGGAAGAGCTGACCCCACAGTCTCTTTAGAAGCTTTGCCTCTGTCCCTTGAAAAGATCATTGCTGTCAATAGGTCCTTATCCTTAAACATGACAATAACAAATCCATGTAAGACTCCCTTAAGAGATAGAGCAAAGTTAGGATCAGACAAGCAGTTGAGTTGTGGGCAAAGTGCCCTCTGAATTTGATCACATAAAGGATCCTCTTGGGAGGATGGTTACCTCCTAAATTCTGTAATATTACAATATATCATCTAGGCAACACCTGGCTGTACCAGAAAGAAAATAGAGCCTTACATGGAAGAGAGAGACTCTGGCACTGGGCCCTGATATCTCTCAACCCTAGAATTTAAACATGTCCACTCCAGTGGCAGGAGTTCAAGGATGTAAAACCCATGCAAGCCCCCATTGCCAGTGAATAGCTAATTGCAGAGATGCCTGCTATAATTTAAGAGCTCCTCTGATTTTTCTCTCCTTATAAGCCAACATGAGAATTGTCAGTCCCGCAATGTCTCTCACTCAGGAAACATCTCTAAGCTCACTGTGTGCTCATCACCCAACTACCGTGGTTGCAAACACCATCTTTTTAATTGACCTCTGCCATGGAGATATTTACACAGAAACCATTTGGGGTTATCCAATGACTTCAGTCCCCATGATTATTCTAATATAGGGGGTCCTGGGAATCCACAGAAAACGAGACAGTCAGTCCCTCTTGGAACAGTTAGAGTCCCCTCCCTTGAAAGAACTGAATTCTGTTTCCTATATGGGACAGAGTTATATCTAGTGCTGCCCTATAAATGGAAAGACTGCATTGCGTTATCTGTTACTCTGAAGATTATGGTACTGACAGCCTCTTCAGGCTGTATCTCCAGTTTAGGGTCCTTCTTAGAATAGTCACTGCAATCATGGCATAAAGGAGCCATATCTAATATGCACATCTAAAGAGACACATCTCCTAAGAAAGACTGGAGACATAGGATTGAGATGGACACACACATGAAATTGATACATCACAGAACATGGCTAGGACATGCTATTACCAGGGGATTTGACTGCTTTGTAAGCATTCTCCATTTAGAAAGGTCAGTCCTAAACCTCACTATTACAGTTCAAAAAGCCTGGAAAGCCACAGGAACAGCTAAGGAACATCACCAAGAGTCATTAAATTCCATAGCTGAAATAGTCCTTCAAAAGTGCAGAGCCTCTAATATTCTTACAGCTAAAACTGGAGGAACTTAAGTACCAATAAATGAAGCTTGTCTTTGGATAATAACTCATATCTGGTAGAGGAAGACCTTAAAACCTTAAAAGGAAACATCAGACTGTGAGTAGCCAGGCTAGGACCCAGCTGGCTACAGGTTCTACTCCAGTCCCTTAAGGATGGCAACTGGACACAGATCCTTTCTCTAATTGTGTCTCTTTGCCTTTTCATTGTGGTCATTATGTGTGAGGTGTGCATTCTTTATTCCTTAGTAAAATGTGTTGCTTCTCACCTAGAATCTGTCACTCTAAATTACCATGCAGATGGGAATAACGAAAGTGCTAGAGTCTTTTCACCAACATCCACCAGATTGACCCTCTGCAGACTCCAACTCCACCTCTATGGGAACTCCTTAGATCAGTTCTCTTGAGAAAATCCCTGATGGCTGTCTCCTCTAGGCAGCAGCCAGAGTGGGTTTTGCCCTTTCCCAGGGACAACTCTGCAGAGGAGAAACTGAGCAGCTTGGTGTAGTTATTATGAGTAGGCATTTAGAGCAGTAAAAAGAATAGGGTGGGATAAAAGAGCTTATTCAAACAGCTGGTTAAACTTAGAAGTAAACATAAGAACAAAACACAAGAACAGGAGATAAGCCCTTGGGATGAGAATAGAGAACTCTTTCTTCCAGGAAGCAGACTCTTATCCAGGGTGTGCTAAGTTAGTTAGAAGCTAGCAACTCCTCCATACCTCTAGACCCCAGATTTAAATCAGACCTGGAGAAGCAAATACAAGACAACCAGTTTTCTTTTGAACTAATTTCCTTTGAAACAAGCCCCCTTCTGTACTCTACTTGTGCATGTAAGATCAGGACAGGGACCACCGTTTGGGTTTCCCTTTGGAATCCTCTTGCTGTAGACATCTGTTATGAGTTTTCTCTACTTAGCAGTTTCAGCCAAACTCAGAACTTCCTCCTGCAGTTCATGGCTTCATTCTTTGTCTTTCATGGAATGACAAGCTTGGTTTATACAGGAATTGTGGTTATATTGCTGTTAACCTCTGATTATTCACTTTTATTGTGCTGAAGCCTTTGTGTGATGTCAACAGTATGAGATGGGTCATCCATGATTATTCAGTAAAACCTACTCTTTAGAGGGACTATATTTGGTGGGCAAATTTTTCTGCAGAGGTACAGCCTTCCCTCTTTCTACTCCACTCTTTTTTTTTTCCAGTCCACATACTGTGCCCAGGCTGATTTGTTGAGCCCCTAGCCTCTGTTGAGTATTGTTTTGTTCCTTTGGTACAAACTGGATTATTCATTCCCATAGACACACGAGTAATATTTGTCTTTAAAAACACGAAAGATTTGATTAATTCTTCATTTAATGCTCAGACTTGAGATTACAGTGCCCTGTTTGCATATAGTTAAGAGACGCTGACTTCTCTTTTGTGATAGAGTCAAGTGCACATGGCAACATGTTATTTGTAAAATCACGAGAATTGCTATTGAGCTATGATTAAGGTTAGTGAAAGAGAGATTTCCACGGAATACATAAGAGCATTATTCAGGGAAATATAGCAACTTTAGCTGATGAGTGACAATTGTGATTTTTAAAATTATCAGCAAGTTAGTAATCAGTGCAAGGAGGAAAGGGTGAAAAAGATATGTGGTAGAGTCCTGGATGGAAGGGAGCTGAGACTCTGGGAGACTGAGGCAGGAGGATTACTATCTTGAGCTGAGCTGGGCAACGTGGCAGTTTAGTGAGACTCTGGTGCCTCCTATCGAAAATCTTTGGACAAACCTGAGGTACTTTTGTCTCACTCTGCAGAAGAAGAATGAAGAGCTACTCTCACCTACTGAGTGGAGGTCAGGGATGCTCTACATTTTATGATGTGCAGACTGTCCCCGCCTTACCTCAGGAAAGAATTATATGGCCTGAATGATGGACAATCCCATGACAGAAACTGCCACAGACACTTCTCACCAATAGCTCTGGATACAACTTCCATGGCAAAGGCAGGAAAATTGTCAATGATTCCTTTCCAACATCCAACTGAAAATGGGACTGAGAGGGAAAAGCAGAGACATCTTCATTAACGAACCATGCCAAACACTTTTTTCTGATGAACCAATGAGTATTCAAAACACTCACTTCAGATCATTTCTGGAGACAGGAGCTGATGCTTCACCTTCGTTCAGAAGACAAGAATGCTCAATGTGAGGTGCTGGCCAAGGCCGCTGTGAAACGGATTCGACTTCACCGGCGTAAAGGAGTCTCCAGAGCAATATGCTGGCTGCCAGTCTTTTACTGCAGCCCATACATTTGTTCTAATGCTTCGCCTTCAGCTCCCTGAAACTTTGACAAAGAAGTTTCTGCTGTCAGTTTTTTGCTTTCTACTCTTCATCCCTCGCTTTCTCTGGTAGATTGTGTTCCTTCTATATCTTCGAGTTTCATCATGCATTTAGGACAAGAACTAGTGTTATTATTATTACCCAAATATATTTTTGACTGTTGTCATGATTCTTTTCCAGATGGCTACACAGAGATATGAGTTCTTAAAAATCCTGTGTACTTCAAAAAGACACATTTTCCTTATTTAGAATCAGAATATTTTTGAGAAATTTATACTTCTATTCAAGTAGAAAATAAGTAAGAAATTTATCTTTGCAGGTGAATCATTCAGTAGGAAATTTTTCCTTAGGCCTTCACACCTACTGACTGACATATTTGAGCAATGCTGTGGGAATGAGGGTGCCGTAATGATTTACTTTCTCTGGCAGAATCTGAAGTCTCCATGAAGTTCTGTGTCTCTGACTGCTGCATCTGGATCTGTTTTGTACAACCCTTGGAACAATCTTCCATCTTTCACCAGATATTAGGTTTATCCTGGCCAGCACCAGCCTTTCCCTATCTGCTCTAATTAAGA
Source organism: Fukomys damarensis (assembly GCF_012274545.1). Taxonomy (NCBI): domain Eukaryota; kingdom Metazoa; phylum Chordata; class Mammalia; order Rodentia; family Bathyergidae; genus Fukomys; species Fukomys damarensis. Next base: position 80,794,685 of record NW_022900950.1, read on the forward strand.
CAGTTACAATATTGCATTCTGTTTGTTATTATTTTGGAGCTTTCTTATAAGATCTCTTTTGAATGGCAATTTCATTTCAAATTTCCTTTTCCGCTTGAAAAATGTTTGACAATGAATCATATAATGAAAAATTATAATAAAAATATTCTTAGCACCCCAAAGATGGTGTGAGTGGCATATTGTAGATTTCTGTAGTCAAGTCCTTTCTTCTAAAGATTTCTAAATAGGTTCTTTTCAGTCATCAATGATAACTCATCAGATATCCAAAACCTTAGTCACAGATTTTTTCTTTAATAATTGGTAGAAGACATGATTTTAGTCTTTTTTAGTAACATTGTAAAGTGATTTCCATTTTGAATATTAATTTTTAACAGCCTCAGTCATCCCTAATATTAATTTAAATCAATAAAGATAACTGAGTGGAATCACATTAGGCTTTACTCTTTTCTTAAGAATTGTACTTGCATCTATTTTTTTCTCTCATTGAGTTTATTGATACATTCTAGGTATACAGTACAGTTACATTCATTATTGGAATCTTGTACCTTTACAGGACAGGTCTTGATTCACATTTTTTCCCCTTTTCCCTGCCCTCCCTTCACCCACTCCTCCCCTCTCTATTTACAAAAACTTTATTTCCATTTTTTCATTTTCTCCTATTTTTTTCTTTTCCTTTATTACCTTTCCCCTACCCTTCCCACTTTCCCTACACCTTCATCCCTTTTCTTCCTATTTCACATTGTCAATTATGTACTTGCATCTTGAATCCAAGGGAATACAAACCCAAAACTGAATATATGTAGAATAATTCAGTTTCAGGACATCAAGTTTAGATTACAATCCTGACTTCCCCTATTGGATGTCATTAGTTACTGATATTTTACTGGAAACAAAAATAGAAACCTTGAAACAGTAATGTCTGAGGCTTCATATGTGGCTATAACAAAATTATTAAGACTAGAAAATTTTTAATGATCAGAAATTAATGCTCACAGTTCTGGTGGCTGGGATGCCAAGATCAGATGCTGCTGATTTGTGCCTTGTTGTAATCTGTTCTCCACTTTCCAGACGGTGCCTTGCTGCTATCTCTTGCAGAGGACAGGAAGGCTGAATCCTCATAGGGCAGAACAGCTGAGGAGCAAGAGGGCTGGAGGCTGCATGGATCCTTCTTTGTAAGTCCTATACCTTCATATAGGTCACTGGGTTGGACCTCTAGGGTGCAAACATTTCTGATAATCCCACCATCAATCCTACTACACTGGCCCAAGATGAATCCTGGAGTGCACACATTCAGACATCATTCTCTGAGTGCTTGGATAAGAACTATCAACCAAATTTTCTGTACTGTCCAGGATATGTTGGTAGTCATGAGCCCTGGGAAATTCTGAGGTTAATAAATAGGCCATAGAATATTTGGAATACCCACCCTAAATGTATTATTTGTATTGATATGATATCTTTATTTGTGCTAAAGTAGAAATGTCCAAAGGGTTGAAAAATCGTAAAAAAGATCTTGGTTTTCTTCACTATATCTCAGCACCGATTATTATATAATTTGCTTTATAAAGGATATCATAAAATAACAACTTTTATCCACCATCTTTATAGTTCTCTGGAATTCCTAAGCACCGGGAAGCTGTTGACTTCATATTCTCTTCCTTTCATACCCCATTTTCTTCCCCCATGATAATGTTGGTAAACAGCAAATAAAATATCAATTTTGTCTTTTTCTTTTATTCACAAAGAGGGAGATGAATTAGAAAACTGGTGGCATCTTCTATAAGTTCTGTTATTTATTTTTATAATTCTAAATACATATATTTCTAGTTATGACATGAGAAAAGGTACCAGTGATCAGTTCTTCTGTATATAATTCATATTTCTCTTGCAAAAATTTTAGTTTTGTGATAAACACAAAAATGAAGGCATGTATAAGATATAACTTTATATGTATTATACCTTACATCTTTTATTTTTTGACTCAGAATTAAATATGGATTTCTAGTTGCAGCAGTATTTAGAATGTAGTTTCTTTTTAGGTTTTTTCTTCATTGAGTTTATTGGTACACTGTAGGGATACAGTACCGTTACATTCATTATTGGGATCTTGTACCTTTACATGACAGGTCTTGGTTCTCATTTTTTCCCCTTGTCCCTGCCCTCCCTGCACCCCTCCTCCCCTCCCCATGTACAAACACTTTATTTCCATTTTTCCATTTGGAATGTACTTTCTATTGTGGGCTCCATTCCCAATATCACATGATATTTGCTGTCCAGCTTGTCACCCGTGTACTTCCTGGGTGTGGCACCAGGCCCCGAATGTGGGCGGCACAGCAGACACTGTGAACCAAGGAGGTGCAATGACTGAGCCAGATGTACGGTGTTCTAATTTCTACTGAACCCTCAGCAAATATGGCTGTGCCTAATGAGCAGTAGATCCTGAAAGTATTTATAATTGACTATGAAACTACAAATATGTCTAAGAAGAGCTTACTATCTGACGATGAATATTCAGTTTTCCTTTTGGGATGGTCATATTTTCTTCTTTTTTAGGAGGACTCCCAGTCTTGGGACTCAGATCAAGAATTGCCCCCAGCTTACTGGGCTCAGGCAGTTTCCAGGTGTAGCAAATGCAGCACAGCCATTACTGCTGAGAACAGACAGAAGAATGCAGAAGACTGTTACTGTTTCCCAACACCCAAGAAAGAGGCTGGAAAACAAAAGAGCTTCTGATCTGTATTGCTGTGGTTTCCATGCTAAGCGTACTGTCGGCATTGCTATCTTCCTGCTTGTGCTGTGAGTGAAAGCCTGCTCACCATAAGGAGGAAGCATGGAAAGGCAGCTAAATCTCTGAGCTCCCAGGCATGCTGAGCAATGGTCCTCTGCCGATTCTGTAGAGTGGGCCATCTGGCAGAGGAGGAGGCCTTTGCGTGACGTTCTTTCGTGTTCAGCATTTATGTTGGCAGAACTCAAGCAAAGCAACTGTGATGTGAGGAAATGATCGGTGCTGTGCTTTCAGTGCTCTTCTCCATTTGTTTCTAACACAAAAGCCACTTGACATGAGTTAAGAGTCAAGATAGTCAATGAAGGTTCTAATCATCCACAGGTATTTATTTTATATGATAACATCTTCCTCAAAAACTGACCCTTACCTCTTGTGGTTTTGTCTTCTTTACCTACTCCCAGCAATCTACTTCATAAAATCCCTCTGTTTGCCAGCTTTCTGCTGCTGTGACAAAATGCCTCTGCAAAAATCAACTGTGTCAGTATTTCTTTCAGTTGCTCACAGTTTCAGGGGGTTCAGTCAATGGCTACTTGGTGCCGTTACTTCTGGGATGCTGTTGAGGCAGAACATCAGGGTAAGCAGGACTTGATGGAGAAATCGCACTCCTGTCTAGGCTGGACAGTAGGCAGAGAAAAGAGAATTCCAGGCAGAAGAAAGGAAAGAATGCATGCAGGTTCCCAAATTTATACCCCATGACTCCAGTTAACTCAGCCCCATCTCCTGTTTCTATTGCAGTCCAGTAATGGTGTCAGATTATGAATCAGTCAGTGGATGAACATGGCCCCCTCCAAGACTGTACCTGTTGTCAGAGTCAACTCGTAAGGAGGGATCAGAATGAAAGTGGAGACTCCACAGCATGATCTTGAGATTTGAGGTTCTATAATGGCATTATGTCTGCTTCTTTCTGTACCTTACAACAGCACTGATTGATTATATGACAAAATGGGATGGTTGTGTCAGTCATCTGGATATTTTGTTGGATTTACATGGTCATAGATCATAAGGATAACGACTGCTGGATTCAAAACTGTGCTTTCTGACACCACCTCCAGTTATCCAGGCAGGGCAAAGTGTGAAGCATGACAGATCTCTGTTAGACTTTAAAACTGTGCCCAATTTTCTTACTTCTGACTTTTGCAAATCAAAGATCTGAATAGAAGCAAGGGAAGTTAGTGTTAGTGGAAAGGTTCAGACCAACTGTTTGGTAATAAAAACTCAGCAACAACCACCTCACTTCGAGGTATGGGGGGTATTTGACTTTGGAAGGTACAGAGAAAAGAGGAATATCATTGACCATCACTTTTAAAATCACACCTGAAAACTTCAGGAAAGAAGTCAGCTTGTGTGGTCTTCCCAAGTAATTAATTGCAAGCATCTTAAATTCAAGTGACTGGTCTTCTGCCTTTTATGAATGAATATTGATCAGGAATTAGTCTACATGTTAATCCTTACAGAGAAGGACATTAGAAACAGCAGAGGAAAAAAAAAAGAAAGAAAAGAAAAGAGACAGCAGAGGGCTGAGGATGTGGCTCAATGGCAGAGTGCTTGAATAGCATGAGTTGAACTTGGAGTCTACCTTGAGTACCTCAAAATAAAGAGAGAAAAACAGCAGAGAATGACCCCAACCTTAGCATCACCCACATACAAAAACTAAGTGCCCACAGAGCCCTGGCACCCTCTTCTCTATGTTGGTCCTCAGGCACTGCCTGGAGGGGAGTTCCTTGGGCTCCTTCATGACACACGAGGTGGTTGGATCAACTACTCACAGACCACGGTTTAAAGTCATGGACTAGATTTAAACATGTTCACTGAATTGAAAATTGCAGCTCTTAGCAGCTGTCCAGGAAGCTGGTGGAAGAACTGACCAGCTGTGCCCTCACTGATGTAGGTCCATGAGCAAGAGGAAGATCTCAAATGACTCTGTCTTTCCAGGACTCCATGTGTACCCTACAGACTGCGCTTCTGATGTAGAAGCTTTGTTTTCCCACTTAACATAGAGCAGCGGAAGCAAATCTTTCTTTATTCAATTTTTAAGCACATTATGAAAATGCTTACATGTAAGGATTTATTTATTTTTACTTCAGCAGTGTAGGCTTAGAAATATACACAGTTCAAATAAATTCTTGGCCTTAGCTAGGTATTTGAAAGCTGAAAGCAGATATTATACCAATTCTGCTACACTTTGTAATAAAATGTATTTCTGAGATAGTTATGAAAATAGGTAATATTAGTGAATTTTATTTCATAAGGCAAGAGAGTACAAAGGAAATGCTTCTCAGTTAACTACACTTTAGTAGCCAGGGAGCCTGCTTTTTTTTTTTTTTTTTTTTTTTTTCAAATAAGAATGGAGGAAGAAAAGGTTGTCTGACTTTATCACATAGAAGACTTTTTTGAATTAGTATCAGCAAATGCTCTGGAAAAGTCAGAAGGTCACAGTGAGAGAAAAGCAGAGGCTGGGTTGGTCAGAAAACTCTAACAGCAGATCTATAGCTTATTCACAACAACAGTTGCACAGGCATGGTATAAAATGGTATGCTACTCCAATGTACTTAACATACAAAACCCTTGAATGTATTTAGCATTCTTTCTGACATTTAAACGTTCAATAAATGTTAACAATTTTTATCTGTTTCCAATGACTGTTATTATACTCAGCAGTCAGGTAGGGATTGTTTTACTTTCTTCAAGGAGTAGAAAGCAAAAATAAAATATATAATTTATAATACAATATATAATCAAGCATTAACAGACAAATATGGAACACTGTCTAGATGCAGTAGCAATCGAGACTGCATAAGTCATATCACCAGAGATAAGTGAAGATGACCCATTAGGCGCTGTGGTCAAGAGAAGTAGGATCTGCATCTGTCTTTGGTGACCTGTTGAATTTTAAGCAGCTCCCTGAGGGATGATTCCACATCTACTGTGTGAGTTAAGTTACCCAGGAACAGATCGTGAGGCAAGAATTCAAGTGCAAGTGATTTATTATTAAAACTTGTACAAGAACAAGGCAAGGAGAGCAGGAACAGGGAGGAAGCCAAACACTGAATGATCTTAGACCACTGTTACAGGAGGGAATGTATTATTCAGGAGGCTGCCATAGTGAAGTTCCACAGAATAGGGGCTTAAGCTATGGAACTTCAGTTCTGCACAATTCTGAGGTTGGGAATCAAGGAGTGATTCAGTTATAGACTGGGTGTCTGGTGTGAGCTCAAGGCCTTGTTTGCAGATGGCAGCCTTTTCTCTGGGTTGTTCTTGCAGGCCTTTGCTCTGCACGTGTTCAGCCTTGTTATTTGTTCTTTCTTGTGTGTGTGTGTGTGTGTGTGTGTGTGTGTGTGTGTGTGTGTGTGTTGGTATTAGAATCAAACCCGGGGCCGTCTCATATAGCTACATTGTCTGCCTTTGTTATGGGCTGTGAAGCCTCATGTGGTAATAAGCGGGCTTTTCAGAGCTGGTTCCATCTAGGGGTGTGATGCTGGATGACAGATGATGACTGCTAAATTAGCCCACTTAATGGTTTACCGAAGTTCTGGTTGTGGATAATGGGAAGGGCTACTCTAGCTGTGGGTGGCCCCTCCCAAAAGGCAGGTAGTATGGAAACAATAAAAAATGGAGGCAGGCTTGCTGCTGCTGCTCCTTCTGCTGCTGCTTTGCTGCCTCCTGCCTGCTTGCCATGGACCATTTCTCCTCTGCCAGGCCATTCTGCTTTCCTTGGAGCCAGCAGACTGTGACCTGAAACCTCTACCACCTGTGAGTTGAAATGAGCCTTTCATAATTTAACAAAGTGTTGGGCAATTTATATCCACAATGAGAAAAGCAAACAAGACAATCTTTATTTTATTTTTTTAACTTAAATTTTAGTTAATTACTTTTTTATTCATTAATTTTATTGATACATGTTAGGTATACTACATGCTGGCATTCATCATTGCGAATTTGTAGCTGTACACGATGTATCTTGATTCTTCTTTTTTCCCCAATTCCCTGCCCTCCCTTCAACCCCTCCACCTCTCCCTATTTACAAAGACTTTGTTTCTGTTTTTTCCTTTTCTCATATTTTTTCTTTCACTTCTTTCCTTTCCCTAACTTTCCCTCTTCCCCTACCCCTTTGGAATTTTTCTTCCTACTTCACAATATCTATACATTTTGATCCTTATTTACACTTTCAGTTTCTCACACCAGAGAACTATTTGGTATTTACACATGTGTGTCCTATTTATTTCACTTAAGAGTATGGCCTCAATGTGCATCCATTTATCCAAGGTCTTATTAATTCCTTAAGCTATCCAGACTGGGCTTGACCTCTGATCTCCCTGCCACAGCCTCTGGGCGCTGGAATTGCAGGGATACCCCCATGTCCAGCTTTTCTCTCTTCTTGTAAAGACTCAAGTGTTACTGGTCCATTTTCCTTTACTGAGACAAATACCCGAAGCCTGCAAAGTTGAAAGAGGAGAGTTTTACTTTGGCTCATGATTTCAGAGCTTTCTGTATCTGGTCATCTGGCTCCAGAGGAGAAACATCACAGCAGAAGGATGTGGCATCTGGGAAGCAGGGAGGAGGGGAACAGTGCAGGAACCACGGAGGAAGATATGTCCCCAAGGTCATATCCCCTTATCCCACTCAGGCACACAGAAGCATGTTTTACTAATTTTCTAAGCATCTCTCAAGCCAACCAATCATATGTTCACACCTTTATAACTCTAGTTAATCTTAATTTTCTTATTCAAAGTTTTTCATATGACAGAGGGTGGCCCTATACCTCAAAATATGGTGACAATTTCAAGCTCGGGGATTGTAATTCATCCAGAAAGAGTGGCTCTCTACCTCTCTGTCTCTGTTTCTCTGTCTCTTTCTAAGTCTCCTCACCTATTCCTATTATCCCTTCTCTCTTCACTCCCTACCTGGCCTCTCCCTCCTTTCCCATTACCCTCCCTGTGCTCACCTCTCTCTCGTCCTCCGGGGGTAAGAATTGAACATAGCACTTCAAGGCGCTCTTAATAGTGAGATATAACCCCAGCCAAAGCCCTTTATTCTCTCAAATAGTGACAATCAACTGAAACTACGTGAGCCCCTGAAATGGTGTACCTACGAGTACTACAGAAGGGGACTAAGCCAGATAAGTAGAGAGCATGTGAAAACATATGCATAAATAAGCAGAGGAAAACCACTCAAGCACAGAGTACAGGCACTACCTGAGCACCACAAGTTCTCGGAAGAAAATGTGCAAATCACCTGTGCACTTGTTGCTCCACAGTGTCCCTAGAACAAGCCCAGAATGTTATCTGGTTTTCAGGAAGGAAACAAGGGACTGGTCACTTGAGCAGGGCCACCCGAAGACACTGATATTGTAGAGTGGATTGCTGCCGAGGACAGTCACACGTGTCTTGTGTGGCAGTCTGATGGCCCTGGTAAATATTCACTGTCCCCAAAGAGCACAGCTTCACCTTCAGGTATCTCCCTGGAAGGGACGAGCCCCAGACACAGGCTGTCACATCTATGTGGAGGTGCAGTTGTCAAGGTTGCCGGCCAACCCATGTAGCTGAAGGTACAAAAAGTTCAAAGTGAAGTTGATTCTGAAAATCATCAACGGTAATTAAGACATTGATTTACTAGTTTCACGAGATATCATGGCAATGCTCACATGGTTTGAAAGCTTTGACCATCAACAGAACTAAAGCACGACCTACAATGTGGGAAAAAGTTTTTGCCAGCTGCTCCTCAGACAAAGGACTACTATCTAGAACATATAAAGAACTCAAAACAATCAGCCTCCCCAAATATAAAGACCCAATTCAAAAATGGTCATCTGAAATGAACAGACATTTATCAAACAAAGAAGTAAAAGCAGCAAGTAAATATATGAAAAAATGATCCACATCACTGGTTAATCGAGAAATGCAGATGCAAACAACACTGAGATTCCACCTCACCCCACAGAGAGTGGCTGCTATCAAGAAATCAAACAATAACAAATGTTGGTGGGGTGGTGGGCAGAAAGGAATCCTTCTCCATTGTTGGTGGGACTGCAGACTGGTGCAACCAATATGGAAATCAATATGGAGATACCTCAAAGAGCTGGGACTAGAGGTTCCATTTGGCCCAGCCATCCCTCTGCTGGGTATCTTTCCAGAAGAATTAAAGAATTCATACCACAGTGATATATGTGCACCCCTGTTTATAGCAGCACCGTATGTAATAGCTGAAACTTGGAAACAGTCTATTTGCCCATCACTTGGAAACTGGATAAAGAAGATGTGGTTTTTCTATAAAATGGAATACTACTCAGCTACAAAGAATGAGAAGTTAGATTCATTCATACGAAAATGGATGCATATTGAGGATATACTCCTAAGTGAAATAAATAAGTCACACATGTGTAAACACCGAATAATTTCTCTGGTGTGAAAAACTATAATAGTACACAAGATCCTAATGTAATAATTGACCATGTGAAATAGGAAGAAAAGGGATAAAGGTGTAGGGAAAGTGGGAAGGGTAGGGGAAAGGTAATAAGGGAAAAGAAAAAAATATGACGAAATGAAAAAATGGAAATAAAATGTTTGTAAATGAGGAAGGGTGGAGGGTGTGAAGGGAGGGAAGGGACAAGGGGAAAAACTGAGAACCAAGACCTGTCACGTAAAGGTACACGATCCGAATAATGAATGTAATTGTACTGTATACCTAGAATGTACCAAAAAACTAAAATAAATAAATAAATAAATGTTTTGAAAAAATTATTTGAATTTCAACCCATATAAGTTTTACATTTGTGAGCCATCTCTAAAATTTGGCATAGTTATACTGACAAGGCAGTCACAATAGTTGTACTTCAACTTGAGTGTAGCGGAGCTACATTAGGCTGTGCTTAGCCATGGCATGGGGAGAGGACCTGCCACAGACAGAGAAGAGATCAGTGAAGGACAGCACAGAGGAAGGTGTGTGTGGTGCGGATGTGTGGGGGCTGCCAGGGCTGCGGAGAAAGCAGGAAACCACTGTGAGGTGCTACTCGATCAGTAAAGGTTTCAACGCATGCTGAGTCCCAGGCTCTCAGCCTGTCGAGGTGGTGTCTACACCTGCAGCTCTGAGGAAGTTTCAAGATCAGAACTTCCATCTTAGTTCTTGACGTCCCACCGGAGGAAGTTTGAATGCTCGGAAACTCCCCAGTGTGAGATGAACGGTGGCATCTGGTTGGCACAAACTGCCATTTCCTTTCCTAGGATCCAGTTTGTCGTTTGCAGATGTTTACTAACTTCATGAAAATATCTAGTAAAATAAATAAGAGGTGTCGCGATTTGATCTAAAACGTCCCCGCAGCACCCCGTGTGTTCGGAAGGAGACTGGACCACGGGGCCCTGCCCCTCCTGCACGGACGAGGCCTGAAGCTGAATGTTCGGTCAGAGGTGGGACCTGGCTGAAAGTGGGGCCCCGGGACCGAGACCTGGAAGAACCTGTTCTTGGCCCGGGTCCTCCTCTCTGTGCGTCCTGCTGCCACCACATGAACAGCTTTCCTCCCTCATCCATCGGCCAGCAGTGCCGTTCTGCCTGAAAGGCAGCTGCCATGCACCAAAATAACCCTCTGCTCCATCAGGCTGGGAGCAGCCACGCAAACAGGTGTGCTGGGGTACACACCTGTCTTCAGCTTTAGCTTATGGGAGTGCTTTGGTAATGTGCCGTCCAAGATCATTTCCCTCAGAAGCAAGAGTGTGATACGGCAGGAGACTGATTTAAAACTAATCACACAAGGAACAAGAACACAGGGCTTTAGGCAAATTCCTACAAATTGCAAGGAAACATGTATGGCAAGAAACTTTCAGCCATCCCGTCAGCACATGCCTGTAACCCCACCAGATAGGAGGCTGAGACAGGCAGAGAGAGTCAGATTCTAGCCTGAGGGGAGCACAGCCAATAAAAGAAAAAGGGCTGGGATCCACCTCAGCTTGAGGGCTGGGGTACGAACCCCAGTTCCACCAAGGTTGTTTTTCAAAATTCTGTAGCTAAGAAAGTGGCAAATTAGAAATCACTATGACATGTTTAATAATAACTAGGATGGATAACATATGAACTTGAAATCATAAGGAATGACAGTAAAATGAAACACAATGAAAATGACTTTAAGGTAAAAGTTAGTTTTAAGTCAACTGATAATGCACTGATAACCTCATAAAACTCAGGACTATTGTTCTGATGGTTTGTAAATAATAAGCAGATTGATAATATTGGTGGTACTTTCTCACATTTAAGGACAAAGTCAGTATCTATTAATATTTTAAATGTGGATAGCTCTTTGCTGAAGCTGAGGTTTTTCTTTCTTCCAAGTTTCAAAATAAAGATCATTCAACTAACTTCTAAATATTTAACACAAAGTGAAATTAAATATTTATTTGTGTTTTAAGAGCACTATATACTCAGATATTGAGCCATTTCTGTGGAATATGTATGACTAAATTTAAAAGGAATTACATTATTTATTAATAAACAGGGAATATTACTTTCTGTTTAATTAAAACTTTATATATATATTTTTTCTTTTTTTGGTATTGGGAATTGAAATCAAGATCTTGAGCTTCTGAAGCAGGTGGTAGCACCATTGAGCTAACTCCCCAGCACCTGTTTTTTTTTTTTTTTTTTTGGTACCGGGGATTGAACTCGGGTCCTTGCGCTTGCAAGGCAGGCCACAGAACCGCTGAGCTATGTTGCTGGTCCCCAGCTCCTCTTTTAATATATTTTGTAGTGCCAACATTTAATGTGAATCCTTGTCATCGTGATTTTTAGTTAATGCATATCATACACTCACACGCACCCACACACACACACCCACACACACACACACACACACACACACACACATATATATATACACTAATATATAACAAATGTATTATTATTTGAACGTATTTAACTTCTGTGTATATTGTGTTCCCTTCCATATGTTTATTATTTGTTTTATTATACCTGGAGAAGATCTCTAGAATAATAGTAAATAAATTTCGTGTGTGGACACAATACAACTTCAAATACATCTGATGTTACTTGTAAACTATTTCTAGTCAGAAATTTTCAAATTAATCCTTCACTTCATGCTTATGTGTGAATTTATATAATAAAAGATGATGTTGAGTTATTTTTGCAGAAATTACTATGATGCCTTCTATGATAAGACTTCATCAGAATCATAGCACCATTTCAAGGATAAGCAGGAGCTCTTTCAAGGAAGCTTGTCAAATATTTAACATAAAATGAAATGAAGTACTTGTTTGTTACTTTTTGAAACATTTGTTTATTTAGGCATGCTTCAGTACAACTACCCAAGATTTTTTTACTAAGAAAATTCACTCTGTGGTATTATTTGATAAGGGAAGGAATGAATGTGTTTTTATTCCATGGTAGAGAAATACCACTTGAAAAATGTCAGCATTCTATGGCTCAGATGAATGCACTTCATAGTTTAGTGTTTAGGTTGCGAATGAATCATTAATTAACTTTCTTTAAAAATTTGGGGACTTGTTGACTTGTATATTTTGAGTTAGGAATATGAATATCTATTTTTGTCATGTTCTATTATTTCCATAGTTATTTAAGTGCATCTTGTTATAAAATTGTTTTACATGATGTTGCATTGTGGTGTATGTTATTTAATTTTAATTTGAGGGATCTGTCGGGGAAAAAATAAGAACCAATGTACGTCATGTAAAGGTACAAGATCACAATGATGAATGTAACTGTTGTCTATCTAAAATGTACCAATAAAGAAAAATAAATAAATAAATAAAATGTTTTTTCACCTCTCGGTGAAGCTGATGCACATTTACAAACGTGGAGCTCGCTCTTGTGACAGCAAGGGTTAGTGACCTACAGTACCACACCGTGGGGTCCATTTCCTGAGACTCAAAAGAGTTTACGCCACACATAAATGTTAAAGTTTTTTATTAAATTACACTTACCTTAGTTGATCTGACATTTTTTGCTTTAGTACAATTTCATCTAAATTATGGAATTCAACTAAAGATGAAGAATAGTGAACCAACCAAAAGTATGACTGGCACTCGGATCTTCGCCCGTAGGAGATTAGTGTTGTGGGAAGGGGGGTCCAGTGACCCAGTTGTAGTAGTTTGTATCAGTCTCCTTGGCGCCCTGCGAGAACCTGGGAAGACCTAGAAGTGCTGAGTTCTAACAGACTCCAGATGATTTCCACGGAGTGGCTCCTCTGAGCACATTTGAAACAGTGCGGTTCCCGAGAACACTACGTCCATGCCACATGTTCTCCATAACTACCCTATGGTATTGTCCTTTACTTTTAAATTTGAAGCAATATCACTGTGGCGGACTAACTGATGTCAGCTAACTGATGCGGAACGTGGAGCTGAACTGAGTCAGTGTGGTTCTGCGTATGGAAAACCATTCTGAGGATTGTTGCCAACAGCATAAAAGGAAAGATGGAGGGGAAGACTGTACGCTGCTGATTTTCCTGATACCCACTCAAGTGTCATCTGGATGGAGCTCGGGTCCTCACTGTCACCAGGGCTGGCTGCGGTTCTCCTCACGGGAGCTTTGGTCTTTGCCTTGAGTGCTGCTTTCTGGCTCTAGTGTAGATTACTCCACCTTCTGGCACAGATCCTAAACCCTGCTTCTACCTTCCACCACCGGCCTTTGAGCCTTCGTGAGCAGATCCTTGATTCAGACTTGCAGGGGACATGACCATGCTTAGACTGGACCCTTTGGGTCTCCAGCTTGCATCCTGGAACTCCATCCTCCACCCCAGATGCAATGTCAGTGACATCTTTTCCAAGCAAGTAGGCCTCTCGGGGACAGTCTGCAGGAGTGAATGAACCCACAGTCACACTGGCATTCCCACTGGGCACAGCATGGTTAGGCAGCTCCAACCCAGAGACTCAAAGAAGCCGGGAACAGAATGTGGTAAAGTTTACTTGCCAAGCAGCCTTGCCCTCACCTCCACATCCTAAGTGGTGAGACTCAGAGAGAAGGTATCCACAACACAGCCAATTTTAATAATGCCGATGATAATGATAATAGTGATAATAATAATAATCTGCTTAGCCCTTCTTCATTCAATGGGAGCTGAATGTAAAGCACTTACCACCTTACCACCACACCCACAACACGCAGTAGGCTTCCAGTGGATGCAGGCGCCAGGAATGCCCAGCTGAGAACTACGAAAAGAAGGGAAAAACAGTTCTGTGATTATTACGTGGAGCAAAGACAGAGAACAACTCAGTGACTGTAGGACTTCAGCAGCTCAGAGAAAGGGAGGGCCCTCCTGCTGTTTCTGCAGAAGGAACTGCAGGCATAGGCAGCTTGGGAGGTCCGCACCTGGGACAGTGGCCTCTACAGCCACAGAATAGACGAGGAAAACGTGCAGAGGAAGGACACACACACAAAATACACAGTTCTTGTCTTCCCAACTGATAGAGGTAGTAGGATCTAGTGGTCTGTGGCTGGACAAAGCCTGGGGCTAGAAACCAAGATACAAGTTAGGATCAAGGGGTGAGGCTCCAGGAGCAATTATCTGGCCCATGGGGAAGCTGCAAAGCAAGCAGCAAACAGAGTGGCACCAGTGAAGAACTGCGTGGAAGCCCCTGGTTAAGGCTATAAAACAGGGTCTTTATTTTTACTTGTATTGTTATTTTTATAAACATACTTGTTGCAAATTTGTTACTTTTTGGATTTGGACTTTCCTGATTGGATTTGGTTTTTAATTTTGTTTCTTTTCTTCTTCTTGTTTATACTTTTTACTCACTTTTCTTTTGATTTTTCTTTATTTATATTGGATGATTATAACATTTTAAATTTTAAGCGTTTCAGCCTTGGCCTGTTACCTCTTTTAGTGCATCTGCCCTCCTGTATTTTTACTCTCTCCCCGATTTATTCTTAATCCTTTGCAACTCTTCACCATCGTTCCTTCTCGCCTTTCTCCTCCTCCTCTTCATGTTCTATCCTAGTACATAAACAGAACCTGAGACCGAATCATGCACTAGAGAATAAAAATGAACTAGTGCTATAAATCAAACAGTACAGGTAAGGGCATATCAGGGTAATATTATCAAAACTGGGCGTACAAAAGACAAACAAAACTCTCCACAAATACATTAACGGGCTCTAGTAATCTCACAGTCTCACCCAAACTCCAAATACATTTCTAGCTATCGGCGTAAAATCTCTTGCTTACACAGTTAATTCCTCAAAACTCTCCACACCAGTTATAGCATGTCTCCAGCAGAGTGCGACTTTCTATTTATGTTCTTTTCACCTATTAACAACTGTCTTTGTATTCCTCACTTCACATGGACGTACCTACTTTTCTTTGCCCATCATCTCCAAGTCCTCTCAGTGGCTACACCCCTTACAATATTGTCAGTAATGAGTATTGATAAAAGAAGGGAATTGTCAAAACAGATTTTGATGTACGTAAATGACATATTCTTGGTCCTGTGGACACTGTGATACTCAGGAGAAAGTCTCTCCATATAGCATGGTGATGAGGTTCAACTCAATTAAATTGAATAGGGTGGAAGGGTGGACAATATCTCTGAACAAACAAACCCAGTAACACATATCTATAAAACAAAGGATTCCTCACATGAACAACAAACTTCTCACTCTAGTGGACTTTAGCCTTCAACACCAGTATCTCACACACACACACACACACACACACACACACACACACACACACTCCCCAGGAACAACACACACACACACACACACACACACACACTCCCCAGGAACATGAAAAAATCAAGGCACCAAAATGCTTCCAAAGAATCCCAACTCGCCCAAAGAAGATCTAATGGGCACTTATGGAGAGGAAAGTAAACACCAGACAGCAGCTGCATGATATGATTGAAAAACAAAAGAAACTAAGTAAGTTCAAAGAGGACATGACCAAAGAGATGACAGAACTAATTCAAAATCAAACCAATGCGGCCATGAGAGAGAAAATCAAAAACCTGAAAGAGCTGGTCAAAATGGTTAAAAAAATGACAAGTGTACCAATATATAGACTTTATTCAAGATATCATATCATAATACTGGAGATAAGTTTATAAAATTCATAAATTACAGAAATGACCAATGTGAAGATACAATTTCAGAAATGAAGGACAAAATGTAAAATTATGATGAATTATTTTTAAAGAAATTTAGAAGACATCACAGGTAAATTTAAAATATCTATTTGCAGAAATCATAATAGAAAACTTCCCATGTGTGAGGAAAGATTTCAGCCTACAGGAAATTGAAGCTTCCTGAATGCCAATTAACTGCCGTGAAAAAGCTCCCTATGACACATCACACTGAATCTTTAAAGCTGTCAGAGAAAAGTAGAAATTCACATATAAAGGTAAGGAAATCCATTAAGATTACAGAAGACCTCTAAACACAAATGTTAATGAGCAGGATATCTTGGTACAAACTTTTTCCAGTCCTAAAAGCAACCTTTGCTTAGACTAATATATCCTACAAAACTTATTTTTCTAAATTGATGGAGAAATAAGAGCTCTAAGAGCTCTCCATGAAAATGAACATTTTGTGTTATGTGAGTACCAAAGCAGCACTTCCAAAAAAAAAAACAAAACAAAACAAAACTTGAGAATAGCCTAGACAAAGATAATGATGACAAAAAAATATCAGATTGAATGAATACAGCCAGTAAGACAAGTGCTTGAACACAGGGGCAAATAAAGTCATCAACAGAAATAAACAAAACAAAACATGATGATAGGAATAAGTCAGTAAGTTTCAGTAATAACTATCAAAGTAAATTGTCAGAACTGTCAATTAAAAGAAAGATTGACAGATTGGATAAAAACACAGAATCCAATAATCTGTTGCATTCAAGAAACTTATCAAAACAAAAATAAATTTATAGACTAAAATTGCAAGTATGGACACAATATTCCTTGAATCATTATCCCCAAAACAAGCAGAAGTAGTGATTTTATTCTTAGATAAAGCAAACTTCAAAGTAAAACTGACCAGACGAGGCAAAAAATATCCCTGCATATTAGGGAGTAGTCAATAGGAAGAGACAAGTGTAAAAACATAGGCACCATACATGTGAATATGTAACTTGATAAAACAAATAGTACTTGATAGAAAAGATAAAATAAACACCAGACAATCATTGTAGGTGGTCTCAATACCTCATTTTAACAAAAAGACAGGCCAGCTAAGGAAAAAAGCAACTAAGAAATATCAGAGCTGAAACATATCTTTAAACAGATGGATTTAATAGATATCTACAGAGTATTCTATCCTACTACAACAAAATACACAATTTTCTCAGCAGCAAACAAAACTTTCTCAAAAATAGATTTTATTCTAGTCTTCAAATCCGCTGAAATGAATCAAAGCAACACATCCTCACCTCAGTTCTCATTGAAACTAAAAATCGATCATAAAAGAAACCATGGAAAATATGTAAACATCTGGAAACTTAATAACACACTCCTGAACACTCAATGGGTTACTGAAGGAATCAGGGACTAAGTAATCCACGGCTGGAATCAACAACATTCAGATCCTGTGGGGCACAGTGAAAGCCATCCAGAGCAGGAAGTTATCGCAAACAATGCTCATAGTAGAAATACAGAGTGAGCTCAGATAACTAACCCAGAGACAAACCTCCATACAGTCTTAAAACTAAAACATCCCTTACTGAAGCCTAGTTTAAAGAGGACAAACATAAAGATCAAGTAGAAATCAAAGGAATTCAGACTAAAGGATCTGCATGAAGACTTAGCTACAAAGAAATCTACAGGCCAATCTCAGTGAATATAGATGCAAAAATCCTCAACAAGGTGTTGGCAAATAGAATGAATCAAATTGTCAAAAGAATGATATATCATGACTAAGTAGATTTAATCCCAGGGATCAAAGGATAGTTCAACATATGCAAATCAATAAATATGATACAACCCATAAACATAAGTGAGGACAAAAGTCACATGATTATATCAACAGATGTAGAAAAGGTTCCTGATGAAATCTAACATGGATTTGTGATAAAGAAAAGAAGGACTTTACCTCAGTCTGGTAATGTCTTTATGGCAACACAATAGGCAACATTATATTATATGAGGAATTGCTGAAAGCTTTCTCTCTAAATCAGGAACAAGACAAGCAAGTTTGATATTACCAATTCTGCTCAAAATAGTACTTAAAAGATTAGCCAGAGAAATTTAGCAAGAGAAAGAAATAAAAGAGATATGTATATGAAAATAAGGCAGCAAATTATCATTATTTGCAAGTAACAGGACCATTTATACAGAAGTCATAAAAATTCCATGAAAAGATTTATAGAATCCATAAAAAATTCAGGGTAGAATATGAATAAACATACAAAAATTAATAGTTTCCCTGCACATTGATAATAAACTCTCTGAAAAAGAATTTGGAAAAATTTTCAATCAAAATAGCATCAAGAAAAATTAGAGATTAGAAATTAACCTGAAAAAGGAAGTAAAAAAACCTCTACAGTGAAAACCATGTAACTCTGATAAAAGGAGATTGCAAAGGATACCAAGAAGTAAACAGATATGTACTGTTCCTAGAAAGGCAGAAGCAATATTATCAAAATGGCCATAACTCCCAAATCGTACACACACTTAACTCAGTCCCACTCAAAATACCAACAGCATTCTTCACAGATCTGGAAAAATCATCCATACGTTCAGAGGAGACCCAGAATAGTCACAGCAATCTTGGCTTATAAGAGTGAAGCAGGCACATCACAACCCTGTCCTTCAAATTATATTGCAAAGCTACAGTAAAAAAGATGGCACTGGCACAGAAAAACATAGAGATTAGTGGAGCAGATTAGAACATGTGGAAATAACCACAGACACATCCAGCCACCTGATCTGTGACAAAGGACCAAAAACAGCACTCAAGAAAAGAGAGCCTCTTTAGCACATGATGCTGAGGAAGGTGTCAGTGCCTGTGCAGAAAATTAAAGCTAGACCCAACTATGTCCCTCGCTATGTACTGAGCTAAAATCAGGGTGGTTCAAAGTTCTAAGTATTAAACTAGAGACACTTAACCTGTGGAAGATAAAGTGAGGAAAACTCTTGAAGTCACAGGCATAGGCAAGGATTGTCTGAATAGAACCCCAATTGCACAAGAAATAACACCAACACATGCTGAACTGGATCACATCCAATGAAAACTCTGTGCACACAGCAAAGGACACAACCAACAAGAAGAAGAGACAACCTACAGAATGAAAAGAGCTGTTGCCAGATACTCAGACAAAGGACTAACTTATACTCTACAAAGAACTAAAAAAGTAAATCTTCCAAAGTAAAAAAACAAACATTGGCCACTAAAATGAAAAAGAAATACAAATGGCCCATGGAAATAGGAAGAAATGTTCAACATCCCCGATCCTTATGGAAGTGGAAGTTAAAGAACACTGAGATTTCATCTTGTTCCAGAAAGAATGGCCATCATCAAGAAATCAAATAGCAAACATGGGCAAGGCTGTGGTGGAAAAGAAAGCCTTCTACATTGTCAGTGGGAATGCAAACTAGCAAAACCATTATGGAAATCAGTACGGAGATTCCTCAAAAACTAAAGATAGAAATTGCATTTGACCAGTTATTCCCCTTTTGATACATTCCCAAAAGAGTTAAAGACAGTATTTTACAGCAATGCATGCATATCAATGCTTATAGCAGCACAATTCATAATAGTCAAATCTTAGAAGCAGCCTACATGACCATCAATAAGCAAATGGAAAAAGAAAAGGTGGTGTTTATAGAGAATAGCATACTACCCTGTAACACATATACAAAATGGATACTACGCTGCCAGAGTAGAAGGGTGAATTTGAGCCATTTATAGGAAATTGCATGCTCCTTGAAAACAATGTTAAGTAAATCAGACACACAAGCTTTAATACTATATTCTTTTTCTTATGTAAAAAGTGGAAAGTGTTAATAAAATAAAGAGCAAAATAAAAGAGATAAAAGGAAATAGGGAGTTATATCTACCACAAGGAAGTTGACCAAAACATGCAGAAAGGAGAGAATGTTATGTGGTAAAAGCAATAAATCAATATTAAGATATATCACATACATGTAGCAAATACAAAAATAACAGTCATGATGTGTAGCAAATATATATTAAATAAGTTAAATTTAAAAATAAGATCATGCATTATTCATTGATTTATATAGATATGAATACATATAAATACAACAGGATGGATTGACAAGTGACTGTGTGCTAAAGTCTTAGGGATTCTGTGATCAATAATAAAGACTTCAACCAGGCCTGGTGGCACACTCCTGTAATCCCAGTATCTGGGAGTCTGAGGCATGAGGATCACCATGAGTTTGAGACCAGTATGAACTACATAGCTAGACCCTGCATCAAAAAAATAACAGTGATGACTAATGATGATGATGATGATGATGATGATGACTTTAGTTTGGATTACTGTAAAAAATCCAGTTAAAAGCTTTAAAACAGCTTTTTTTGTGTGTCTAATAAATAATCAGCACTACTATAAAACTGAGATAGTTTTATAACCTGGGGCAGTTAACTGTCTCGAAAATATGTATATAAGTTGAGTAGCCAATTCCCAGAACCCAACTTACAAACTCACGGAAGACTGAACAGATGTTTCTCTATGGCAGATTTAATAGCATATTGAAGTTAGGCCTTTATTATTGCGAACAATCCCACTCCCTGGGAAAAAGCCATCAGGACTCCCCGGAAGACCGTGTGGAACATCAAGGAGGTGACGAGGAATAGTGACTGCTAGACACTTCAGTGATTCTTCAGAGCCTGTGCATAAATAATGGTGCAATTTGGAGAAATGAGGCTTGAAATGTATTAGGAATAATTTGGGACGTTGGGCATCTGGAGTGAGTAGTGACTCCCAAATTAGAACCCAATGGGGAAACTTGGTGGGGAAGTGAGGTGGTGGGATCTGCACTACAGAATCTCTGGTAATCATGGATAGTGAAGGAAGGAGAAGAGATGTGTGGGGATGTGGGACCCCAGGGGGACCTGCAAGGACCTGCTGGTGGCTCTGGACGGTGTTGGGAGAACTGCCAGTTTTGGGCACCTGCTGCAGACAGCTACCTGCTGGGAAGGGAGGGACTGGAACACACCTGTCAGGGTACCAATCTCCACACGTGGCTGGCTTCTCGGAGTTGTTAAATGCAGAACCTCAGCTGGGCCCTTCCAGCCCACTCTGCCCACCATGCTCCACTTCCCTAACCCTCCCCAAAGCAGTCAACTTTATTGTCTTCATAATACTTAGTTCAAAGTGAAGTTATTATTTCTCACTTCATCGTTTCAATGTTCCTCTCTCATTATAATTGGAAACTACATTTTCTTGTCACCCTACAAAATTAATATCAGTGATGTGGGTGGTGAATAAGAAATATATGTGTTAATTAAAAAATAAAGTGGTGCCTTGGTTTATGAATTTAATTTGTTTTACAAATTTGGGGAAGATGGCTGCATTTGTGTTTGTGAGGGGCTGAGAACCCCGTTGTGTTTGACACCCCATGTAGAGTTTGCAAATGGAAGTAAAATTTTGCCCAAGATTTTGTTTGTGAACCACATTGTTTGCAAACAGAAATGTTTGTGAACCAAGGCATTACTGAAACTGAAGAATTATATCATTCAGTAAGTAGATGAAAGGTTTAAATTACTGTAGTATTGGGAGGGCAGGGACAAGGGGAAAAAATGAGAACCAAGACCTGTCATGTGAAGGTACAGGATCCCAGTAATGAATGTTAACTGTATTGTAGATCCAGATTGTACCAATAAACTCAATAAAAAGGAAAAAAAAATTACTGTACTATTAACAGGAAAGAAATACATTTTATGCAGTGAAATTCATGAAAAATTTAAACAGCCTAGACATCCAGAAAAGATGAAAGTAGGTAATTGAGGATAGTGATGGTATAGTTTTGACAATCATCAAAGATGATTTAAATCATGAAATTGGATGAGATCTTTGCCGGGAAAAGGCTGAAAATAGTGCCCAGGGTAAAACTGACTCAAGTGGATAAACAAAGGAAGAAGCAAATTATAAAAGAGTTTGAGAAGGAAGTGCTAAAGACATAAAGTGAAATCTTGTGGATGATACAGTTTGAAATTTATTGATAATAACTGTTTCCATAAGGAGAAGTTGATAAGCAATGTGAATTTCAAAGGCAGATGAAAAATGAGAAGTAAAAAGAGGTTAGTGCATATGGTGATTAACTTTCACCTTTTATTACAGGTAAAATCAATTTGTTATTCACTATTATTTTACAAATAAGAAAAATTTCCATAATTACAGTTGAAAATTTGTCTATTGTTCATGTTGAGAAAAGGATGGAGCCCAAATTGAATGAACTGTTGGAGATTTTGTTTAAAACTTTATGAATAGATGTTAAACTCATTAAAGTTTACAGTACTTGACAGTAACAGATTCACTATTACTTTAAGGGTGGAATTATTCAGGGTTCTCAGAGACGGGACAAATAAGGTACACATAGAGATACGTGAGCGGAGTGTGATCCAAACGGAGAGTTGATGCTTACATTTGTCTTATTCCTGTAAAAATATGCCAACAATTCTCTTCCAAATGCTCCGCCTGACTTCGAGCACACTTGTCCCACCGTCCTTGGGCCCTCCCTCCCAGGAACAACTTCAAGGAGAGGCTTATCGGGCTCACACCTCAGCCCGCGGTCACTGGCTCCAAGCAGAAATGGCACAGTGGCAGGGCCTGGGGAGCCCCTGCTCACCGAGGCAGCCAGGGAACGGAGGGGCGAGCTTCGGGATGGGATGCGTGTGCAGGTCCTGCGCCGTGGCCGCCTCACCCCTCCGGTGAGCGTGCCGGGCAGAGCCATCCATTCTCTGAGGTGATAGAAGAGCCGTGAGTACTAGTGTTCAGGGCACCTGCCTGGCAGCTGTGAGGCCTGGGCTGGAGCCCGGCAGTGCCAGGAGAAAGTAATAAACTACTGTAACACGGTTTCGGCTTCCAGACCACCAGCTAAAGGACAGGCTGCTCTGAGCCCCTGAGTCACATACGGCTCTCTGACCGGTTCAGGCATTGACTGCAAGCAAACCTTTTGTGAGCCAAGAACCACACTCTATTCCTTCTCTTCCTAATGACTGCATAACAAAGCTAATAATTAAATAAATCTACACCTTATTTGAATTATTGTGGGTTTGGTCCTTGTTATAACAAGCAAATTAACATATTAACCAAGAAAATGGCCTATGTAATGCTTTTATATGTTATGATATTTGCAGCTTAAGTCGTGAGAAATTTAGATTGGAATATATAAAAAATCTGTGGGATATTTTAAAAAATAATTCATTTCTATACAGATAGTATATATCGATGGAGAAATGCTTTTGAAGCTGACAAATGGTTAAGGAATATGGAAAAAATAATTCACAAACAGAAAGTATAATTATAGAAAACTATCAACCTACCTAGTAAACCATGATTCAAATTAAAGTAAAAGTGTAGACTTCATTTCCACCCATGAAATCCCTTCTGATGTCTCCAGAGAGAAGGAGGGACCCAGATTCTTCTGATGCTGGCAGCATCTCCCTAACCTTCTCTTCACTCCTCGTCAGGGGAGAATCCATGTAGCTGGTTAAACAACAAAAGACAACAACACTCGTCTGGAGTCAATCAGCTCACTATCCCTGATTTTGCTCAGGATAAGGTACTGCAGGGAGCAGAGGTTTCATCTTTGTCACCACCATGAAGATCTAAGAGTTTTTTCTTTTTCTTTTTTTTTTTTTGTACCAGGGATCAAACTCAGGTCCTTGTGCTTGAAGATCTAGGAGATGACCCTGTCTTAAGTTATGTTGTGGGAGTTTGTCAGTTAACTTTATAGGTCAGTTTGAATCAGTCACACAGAACCCATATGGTGAAATATTATTCTAGAAATTTTAGGAAGCTTCTATTGTAGTGAAATTAAGATTTAAATCAGTGGCCTTTGAGTAAACAGGTAATTCTCCC
Organism: Fukomys damarensis; assembly: GCF_012274545.1. Classification (NCBI taxonomy): domain Eukaryota; kingdom Metazoa; phylum Chordata; class Mammalia; order Rodentia; family Bathyergidae; genus Fukomys; species Fukomys damarensis. Next base: position 80,818,474 of record NW_022900950.1, read on the forward strand.
GAACATGGGTGGTTCCCACGCAATTTGTAGATGTCCATACTAGAACAAAAACAAACTACCCGAAGCAAGCATAGACTGGCAGCCGATTGACCATGAAACCAGGTTGTAACTCCTTCCTCCTTAAGCTTTTAGCCTGTCATCCTGCCTCACTAGTTTGTCTTCCAAGCATTCAGAACTGTGTGAGCCAATTCCTCAAGAAGATGTCTCTAAAAATGTATTTAAATTTCTAAATGAAGAGATTTATTCTTAAGAAATTGGCTTAAATATTAAGTTCATGTGCACATACATGTGTGTAAAGATGTGTAAGTGTCAGTCTATACATAAACACCCTACTTGTTCTGATTCTCCTTGGAACCTTACCTAATATCAATCAGAAGCTTAGTTATTTTATTATCACAAAACCAACACCTGAAGCTAGGAGGAAAGATTTGCTTTGGCTCAAAGATTATGGATGTTTCAGTTTAGAGCTGGCTTCGAGGCAGGGGTGCAGGACAGAAAAGCATGACGGGGAATCATTGCTCATGACGTGGCAGACCAGAAGAGACAGGCAGCAAGGTCAGAGGAGGAGGGTGGGAGTCAGACCCTGCCAGGCCACATCTCAGAGATTCACCTTTGACCAGCTTCGTCTCCCAACTCCATAATTAGCTACAAACTCCTCAGCAGTTAATCCACTGATTAATGAATTACTCCAACGATGAGTTTTACACCCCCATGATCTAATCCTCTCCCTACCGCCCTACTTATAAATACATGTGTCTTTGCAGCAAAACTATATATAAACCATCTCACCCTGGTTCTCAAAAGACTCAGGCATATACCTTTTGGAAAAATGCATTCAGTCCACTGTAGAGAGTTGCCAACTCTAATAGTTCTAGAGTTGCTGAAGAGTCCAAATCCAAATGTTCCACTGAAATTAAAGAAAAACTCAACTATAAGCCTCATAGAAATGAAAAGAAAGTTAAATATTGCCCACATATAAGTGCTCAGGGTAAATATTCCTATTCCAAAAGAGAAAAATTAGGGAATAGAAAGGAATGGTAACAAAGAAATTCTGAAGCAAAACTGGGATTTAAAACATTAAATCCCATAGCTCTAGCCAGGTGTGGTAGCACATGCCTGTAATCCCAGCGCTCGGGAGGCTGAGGCATGAGGATCGCTGTGAGTTCGAGACCAGCCTGAGTTACATAGTGAGTTCCAGGTCAGTCTGAACGACACAGTGAGACCCTGTTTCAAAACAAACAAACAAACAAAAAAATCCCATAGCTCTACGTACAGCACACTAGGCAGTCTGTGTGAAGGTGTGAGCTCCAAAGGGGCCGGGGGTGGGTGGCCCCACTCCTAAGACACTGCCGGTGTGTGCCCTCTCATGGCTCCTCTCTGGAGCTGGCTTTGCTCACTCATTATAGTTTTTTTCAGACTTTCCATATCCCTGGCTTCTCCAAACTTCTGGGGTCTCCACTGTACCTTGACTTCACACTCATAACTGTGAACACTGCTCTATCAGAGGGACAGTGCCTGGCTTTCCAGGCTTTCTGCTGAAATCTGGGTGGAGTCCTGCCTGACCCCACAGCACTTGCATTCTGCATGTGCCTGAAATTTATGAGCGTCCTGTGAATGACTCCAGAATCTGCTTCTGGCTGGAGCAGTAGCACAGCCCTTTTCAATCACAGCTTCGCGGATCTCCAAGTGCCCAGATGGCTGAGAGCAGTGACCTGGATCCTGGAGAACCAACTCCCTGGCAGCCCTACTCCAAAAGAGTGTCCTGGGGATCTCCTCATTTCTTATTATTTAGCTTTTTGTAATCACCTTGGAGAATAAGTGCGTGGACATCAAAGGACTTGGCTCATTTTTTCAGTTTCCACTCCCTTACCTCCCATCTGCCTCCCACCTTATATATATCTCCTTAGTCACTTTTCTCATTGCTGGGAAGAATCCCTGACACCCAAAATTAAAGGGCGAAAGGTTTAATTGGCTCACTGTTTGCACAGGCTTCAGTTTATATTTGGCTGGCTCCAAGGCAGGGTGGCCTGGCAGAGCAGCCTCTCAGAGGGGAAACAGTCCATGGCAGGAAAAAGGCAGGAAAGCAACAAGTGGTGCATTACAAGTGAAAAACAGTGACTCTTTCTGTTCCTTTTATCCATCTAGGGTTCCTGCCCCTAGGGAAGGTAGCACTCACATCCAGTACCATGCTGAACCAATCAGTGGACTAATTTAGTAACCACACACCTTTACTTCAGTATTGCATACTCTCAGTCCAGCCGCCTCTGAAAAAGACCCCTATGAGCTTTGCTTGGACATCTCGACACAAGCCATAACATCCCCTTCTTGCATTTGACTCTTCCTGATGTTATTAGCCTTATGTTTATGGCATGGTGTTTACATTTATTGAGGTTATTAGGTTCTTGTATATGTCAAATCTTTATTATATTTATTTCTTCTCCCCCTTTCTGTTCTGTTTTCTCAGATTCCTTCCCATTTGCAACAAACCCATTCCCTTGTCTTCTTGTATCCAAGTTTTATTATGCTCTTTGTACTTCACTTCATTCAAATAAGTTACTCTATGATATTTAAACTGATTTATTTCACTCAACATTATATTTTCCAGGTGTATTTGTTTTCCTATGAAGTTCAAAGCTGTCCTTCTATATAGCCAAGTATTATTCCATTATGTATAGATAACACATTTTCTTTACCAAATGATCTGTTGATGGGTACGTAGGCTGCTTGTAGGATTTAGCTATTATAACTGGTGTTGCTATAAACATTGCTATGCATATACCATTGTAGTATGATGTCTATAGATTATTGGAATCACATAGCTGGGTCTAATTTTATTTCTTAGAGGAATTTCTATACTTGTTTCCACAATGGTTGCATTACTTTGCATGCCCACCAAAATGTGGGAGAGTTTCTTTTCCACTACAGGCTCACCAACATTTGTTATTTTTAATTTTGTTTTTTATTTATTTATTTATTTATTTATTTATTTATTTATTTATTTATTTATTTTGGTACTGGAGATTGAACTCAGGATCTTGCATTATTATTTATTTTTATTTTGGTACTGGAGATTGAACTCAGGATCTTGCATTTGCGAGGCAGGTGGCAGCTAAATCCTCAGCCCATTTTTTTTTTCTTGATGATTGCCATTCTTTTTAGTATAAGATGGAATTTTAGCAGTCTTTTAATTTATGTTTTGGAGAAATGTCCAGAGATGTTGCACTATTTTTACATATATTTGTTGGCCATTTACATTTTTTCCTTTGAAAAGTATCTGTTAATTTTACTTGCCTGTTTCTTGATTGGGTGTTTCCATTTAGGGGGTTATTTTATGAATTATTTATACATTCTAGATATTAGGCCACCAGAGATACATAGTAGTCAAAATTTTTTTCCATTCTGTAGGTTGCGTTTTCACTCTACTAATTTATTCCATTGCTATACAAAAATACAAAAAAACATTTAATCTGATATAATCACATTGATTGATTCTCAATTTTATTTCTTGTGCAATTGCTATTCAGTTTAGAGAATCCTTTCCTATTCTTAAGAATTCAAACATTTTACCTATTTTATCTTGTACTAGGTTCTATGTCTCTGTTTTAATGTTTAGATTTTCATTCCATTTTGATTTTAATTTGGACACAATGAGAGACATAGGTCCACCTTCAATCTTTAAGCAGATATCCAGTTTTCTTTGTTTGATTGAATAGACTTTATTTCCTCCAATGTATGCTTTTGGCTCCTTTGTTAAAGATCAAATAGCTGAATGCATCTGGAGCTGTTTCTTTATCCTCTATGCTAGTGATGGTGAGCTTTTTAGAGCATTCAGCGATACAAACAGCAAACTAGCATGCATGTCGTAGGTTCACCACCACTGCTCTGTTATGTTACATATCTTTTTTTTCCAGCACCATGCTATTTTTATTACTTTTGCTTTGCCTTATAGATTGAAGTCAGATTTTGTGATGCCTCCTGCTTTGTTCTTTTGTCCAAGATTGCTTTTGTAATTCTGGATCTCTTTTGGTTCTGGAAGAATTTTAGGATCATTTTCTCTAGGTCTGTGAAGAATTCTTTTGGCATTTTGATTGGGACTGAAATTAATCTGTATAACAGTTTTAGAAGGATGGACATTTCATCAGTATTGATTCTGCCTACCCAGGAGCACGGGACAACTTTCTATTTTCTGGTGTTTTTCAATCTCCCTTTTCAGAGTACTGTACTTTTCTTTGTAGAGTTGTTTCACTCCCCTGGTTAGGTTAATACCTAGATATTTCAAATTTTATTGATGAATATTATTATTTTCATAATTTCTTCTCATTGTGTTTATTGTTGGTATACAAAAATGCTATTGATTTTGGTATATTGATTTTGTATCCTGCAACACTGTTGAATTTGATTATTAATTCTAAGATATTTTGGTGGAATTCTTTGTGTCTTCTGTGTGGAGTACCATGTAGCCTACCAAAATGATAATTTAAATTCTTCTTTTCAATATGAATTCCTTTATTTCTTTTGCCTGATTATGCTGGCTAATGTTTTGAGTACTATGTTGAATACAAATGATGATTGTGAGAATCCTTGTCTTGTTCCTGACTTGAGAAGGAGTGCTTTTAGTTTACTCATATTTAGTATGGTGATTTATTACACTTACTAATTTGCATATGTTGAAATATCCTTGCATTTTTGGAACGGAACCTACTTGGTCATGATGTATAATGTTTTTGATAAGGAGCTGCATTTTATTAGCTAATATCCTGATGATATTTGCATCTATGTTCACTAAAGAGATTGACCTGTAGTTTTCTATTTTAGCTGGGTCTTTATCTAGTTTTGGAGTCAGAATGATGCTGGCCTCCTAAATGATTTTGGAAGCACTGTCTCTTTTAATTTCTTTGAGGAGCTTGAGAAGTGTAGGAAATACAACATCCCAAAAGGTTTTGTAGAAGTAAGTAGTGAATCTCTCAGGACCTGGGCTTTTCTTAGTTGGTAGATTATTTATTACTGTCTCATTTTCATTGCTTGTTGTTAGGTTGTTCACTATTTTTGTATCTTCTTGGGTTAGCTTTGGTAGTTTTCATGAGCCTAAGAGTTTATCCATTTCTTCAAAGTTTTCCAATTCATTGCAATACAATCTTTATAGCAATTACTATCATCTGCATTTCGACGGTATCTGTTGTGATTTCACCTTTTCATTTCTTTTCTTTTTGGTACCGGGTAGGAAACTCAGGACCTTGCACTTGCAAGGCAGGCAGCAGAAGCACTGAGCTAAATCGCTAGATGACACCTTTCATTTCTCATGGCACTGATTTGCATCTTTTCTCTCCCCTTGGTAAGTTGGGCTGTTTGTCCATTTTGTTTATTTTCTTTTAAGAAAACAAATCTTTGATTTATTGATTATTTTATTATTTTATCCTTCTTTCCATTCATTTCTGCTTTAATCTTTGTGATTTTCCTTCTTAACTTTGGTTTGGGCCTAGAATGTTGTTGTTTCTCGAGTATGTTGATGTTCCTCATATGGTTATTTATTTGACCTCACTCTCTTTTCTTATTGTAAGTTTAGATTGCAATGAACTTCCCTATTAGGACTACTTTCATAGTGTCACAGAAGCACTAGCATGTAGTAAAGGCACACATCAACTTTTAGAAAAAAGTTCTTCCTTGATTTATTCTGTGACCCATCGGTTGCTTTATTTATTTTTTTTTGCAGCTTTAATTGAGTTTATTGGTACATTTTAGGGATACAGTACAGTTAATTCATTGTTGGGATCTTGTACCTCTACATGACAAGCCTTGATTCTCATTTTTTCCCCTTACCTCTACCCTCCCTTCACCCCCTCCTCCCCTCCCCATCTACAAACACTTTATTTTCATCTTTTCATTCTCTCACATTTTTTTCTTATCCTTTTTTACTCTTCCCCTACCTATCCTACCTTCCCTACACTTTTAGCTCCTTTCTCCCCATTTCTAAATGTCAGTAATCTTATTAGAATCTTATGCACTGTTGCAGATTATTTATACCAGGGAAACTATTTGGTATTTACACATGTGTGACTTATTTATTTCACTTAGGAGTATATCTTCAATATGTATCCATTTTCCTATGAACGAATCTATTTTCTCATTCTTTATGGCTGAGTAATATTCCATTTTATAGAAAAACCAGAATTTATCCAGTTTCCAACGGATGGGCAAATAGGCTGTTTCCAAGATTTAGCTATTACAAACTGTGCCGCTATAAACATGGGTGCACATACTTCTCTGTGATATGATTCTTTTAGTTCTCTTGGAAAGATACCCAGCAGAGGGATTGCTGGGTCAAATGGAGCCTCCAGTCCAAGCTCTTTGAGGTATCTCCATATTGATTTCCATAGTGGTTGCACTAGTCTGCACTCCCACCAACAATGGAGAAGGGTTCCTTTCTCCCCACAACCCCGCCAACATTTGTTATTGTGTGATTTCTTGATAGCAGCCATTCTTTGTGGGGTGAGGTGGAATCTCAGTGTTGTTTTCATCTGCATCTCTTGAACGACCAGTGATGTGG
>NW_022900950.1:80826463-80826767 GCF_012274545.1 Fukomys damarensis
TTTGCAGGGTTTTTATCATGAATGGGTGTTGAATCTTATGAAATGCTTTTTCTGCATCTATTAAGAGGATCATATGGTTTTTGTCCTTGACTTTGTTAATATAATGTATTACATTTATTGACTTTCGTATGTTGAACCACCCTTGCATCTCTGGAATAAATCCGACTTGGTCAGCATGAATGATCATCTTAATAATCCTCTGTATTCGGTTTGCTAGTATCTTGTTAAGGATTTTTGCATCTATATTAATTAAGGAGATTGGTCTGTAGTTCTCCTTTTTAGTTGTATCTTTCCCTGGTTTGGG
>NW_022900950.1:80827162-80828254 GCF_012274545.1 Fukomys damarensis
ATTGCATGGATCTGAGCCTTTTCTTTCCTTTTTTTGATAAGATTAGCTAAGGGTTTGTCGATTTTATTTATTCTTTCAAAAAACCAGCTCTTTGTTTCATTTATTTTTTTGTATCATTTTCTTAGTTTCAATTGCATTGATTTCTGCTCGGACCTTTAGAATTTCCTCTCTTGTTCGAGCTTTGGATTTTTCTTGCTCTTGTTTTTCTAGGAGTCTAAGTTTCATCGTGAAGTTGTTTATTTGAGCCTGCTCTGTTTTCCTAGTTGTGGGCATTCAATGTTATGAATTTTCCACATAGAACTGCATTCATTGTGTCCCATAGATTCCTGTATGTTGTATTGGCATTCTCATTTATTTGTAAAAACTGTCTAATTTCTTCTTTAATTTCCTCTGTAATCCATTGATTGTTTAGGAGAGTGTTGTTCAGTTTCCATGTGCTTGTGAAGTTTCTATAGTTTCTTGTGCTATTGATCTCCAGTTTGATTGCACTATGAACTGATAATATACAGGGGATGACTTCAATTTTTTTGCATTTATTTAGACCTGTTCTGTGAGCCAGTATGTGGTCTATTTTGGAGAATGATCCATGTGCAGCCGAAAAGAATGCATATTCTGATTTTTGGGGGTGGAGTACTCTATAAACATCTATTAAGTCCATGTGTTCCAAAGCTTGGTTCTGTTCTATTATTTCATTGTTGATTTTCTGCCGAATTGATCTGTCAATTTGGGATAGTGGGGTATTTAAATCCCCTACTACAATTGTATTAGTGCTTATTTGGTTTTTCACGTTACTTAATATTTGTTTTATATAGTTGGTTTATATTTGGTGCATATATGTTTATGTTTGTCAACTCTTCCTCTTGAATTGTTCCCTTTACAAGGATGTTGTGTCCTTCTTTGTCTCTCTAAATGAGTTTTGGTTTGAAATTTACTTTATCTGAGAATAAGATTGCTACCCCTGCTTTTTTCTGGGTTCCTGACACATGGAGAATTGTTTTCCATCCTTTCACTTTCGTTCTATGGACCTCCTTTTGCACTAGGTGTGTTTCTTGTGTACAACATATTGTTGGATTTTGATTCTTAATCCATTCT
>NW_022900950.1:80829109-80837435 GCF_012274545.1 Fukomys damarensis
TAGAGTTTTTAATCTCCTGGATATCTGTTTGAATCTGTTTTATGGATTCCATTTCTTTTCTCTGTTGGGCATTCATTGTTTCCATTTCTTTCTTATGCTGAGTCTTCATGGCTTCTATCATAGTTTTGAGCTCATCTATTTTTTTGTCAGTTTCTGCCCTAGAGTCTCGAATCATGACTTCCATTTTGCTCATCATCTCTCTGGTTAACTGGGAAATTATTTCTGATTTGAATTTTTCTAGAGCCTGATTGATCTGTTTTGTTACCTCCTGTGCTATGGGTCCAGGGAGTCCTGTTGGTTCACTATCAAACTTTTCATCCTCATCTGTCCTACTATTTGCCATTGGTGAACTGGAAATCTGTTTTTGTGTCTTGCTTAAGTGTTTTGTCATTTTTATTTTTATTGTTGGGTTGTCCTTCTTTAATTTTTGGGTATTACTTAAATCTTCCTAATATAGTAGCATTTTAGCTTTTGAGTTTCTAATGACTCATAGACATCCTCATTTTCATAATATCAGAGAAAACATTTCCTTAAATCAATCACAACCCTTTATCCTAATTGATACATTCAGCAGCCCAATAGGATCAGGCACAGCTTGCAAACTGACCACTTGTGGTAGTCATTAATGTATCACCTTTAACTCATTTGAAGTAAATTAATTTCAAGAAGCAGCCCATAGCATGTTTGCAGTGAATATGCTTTTCAATATAGCATCTTTACCATTTAGGATGGGGGGTTAGACTTAGAATGAGGGGATTAGATAAGTGAAAGAATTAGAACAGGTTTGAAGTGAATCCAGAGGTTGTAGAATTACCTTACTATCTTTACAAAGCTATTAACTTCAGAGGGGATAGAGAGAGTGCAGGAATGAGGACAAGAATATATCCCCTTGACAATAATAGGCGCTTGCCTTCCCTTGAAGGTTCAGAGCCATGAGTGAGGTAAAATGACTGGAGAAAAGAACATTGTCATTTTCATTTTCTCCTGTTTTTTCATGAATTCCTATCAGTTTTATGTTATTTTTCTTTGTATCGTCTAGGAGTTGTTGGATTGATTTCTCATGATACAAGTCTGAGTTAGTGCAGGAGCTGGAATAAAAAGGGAGATGAGGGACAATATGGTGGAATAAGAGACTGAGTTGGAGAGACAGGACTGAAAAAAGAAAGAAATTTTAGGGTGGAAAGAAGAAAAGAAAAAAGAGAGAGAGAGAAAAGAATTTGAAGGGCCTCTTTCAGACTGTCTCTGTTCTCATATTATACCACATGTACAGCTATATGCAGAATCGAATCCCCTGGGCTCAGCTAGCGGATGGCAGTTCCCCATGACTGAGACTGAACACAGTCTACAAGGCCTAACTTGAGTTTCCCTACCCTCAGGGTTGAACTCCACTCAGTTCTATTACAGGTTTCCCCTGCCCTTTCTTTAAAGATGTTCAAAGTTGGGAGCTCAGAAAACTACCCTTCATGAGAACCTATGCCTCTGCAGAGTTGGTGTAAGGACTGGCCCATTCAGGAGGTTTGAGAACGGGGGGGCAAGGTCATGGGGGTGTTTCAAGGGCCCCGCTCGGCTACCTTCCTTGCTGGGTCTGTTGTCGCGCAATCCGGTAGGTTGCACACCCGCCTGGTGATCTCAGGCAGGCAGGCAGCTGAAAAGACCCCCTCCGGGGTCTTTGGGTCCTTGCTGGTTCTGTTGTCGCGCAGTCCGGGAGGTCGCACACCCACTGGGTGATCTCAGGCAGGCAGGCAGCTGAAGAGACCCCCTCCAGGGTCTTTGGGTCCTTGCTGGGTCTGTTGTTGCACAATCTGGGAGGTTGCGCACCCGCTGGGTGCATCGGTTGCTTTAAAGGTTGGGGAATGGGGAAAAGTAAGAACCAAGACCTGTCCTGTAAAGGTACAAGATCCCAGTGATGAATGTTCTATATTGTATACCTAAAATGTACCAACAAATTTAATAAAGATAAAGAAATTTCCCAGGTGCTTCTAATTTTTCCATAGTTTCTTCTGTTATTGATTCCTAATGTTACTACATAGTAGTATGATAGTATGCATGGGGTGATTTCTATTATTTTGTATTTGTTTAAGCATACTTTGTGCATTAGAACATGATATATTTTAGAGAACATACCATGTGCCGCAGAAAAGAATGTATATTCTGTTTAATAGGGTGGAAGACTGTAGATATCTGTTAAGTCCATATGTTCAAGAGTGTGCTTCAACTCTGATATTTCTTCACTGATTTTTTTTTTGTTTAGTTGAACTAAGTTTTTGAGAAGAAGTGGTGTTGAGATTGCTCATTATGATTATGTTCATATTCATTTTTTCTTTTATATTCTGTAGTATGTGCTTTATAAAGCTAGGTGCTCCAGTATTTGGTGCATATATATTTATAAGCATTATCTCTTCTTGTTAAATTGTTCCCCTACATAGTATGTGGTGACTCTCTCCTCAAATCAGTGTTAGCTAGAAATTTATCATGTCTCAAATTAAAATTGCTACTGCTGCTTCTTTTGGGGGTCCTGCTGCATGAAATACTGTTTTTGATCCTTTCCTTCTTAGCCTGTGATTGTCTTTTTAGTTGAGTTGAGTTTCTGCAGACTCTGAGATACAGGAGACTGTTGGATTTCAATCCAATCTACCAATCTATGTCTTTTAGTTGGAAAGTTGAGGCCATGAACATTTAGAGATATTACTGAGATTTGTTGATTACTTGTCATCATTGCACTCTTTTTGTTAGCAATATCTTTTTTTCTTCTTATGTTATTTTTGTTGTCTATCCATTGACCTAGCTTGCTGTTTTCATCCCATGTGGATTTTTACCTTTAATGACATCATCATTTCTGTCTGGGATGCTCTTGAGTATTTTCTGGAGTGTGGTTTTATAGTTGTATATCACTCAAGCTGGTCTTTTCCATGAAATTCCCTTTTCTCTCCATCCATTTTGAGGGAAAGTTTTGCTGGGTTGTTAACCTGGGAGGTCACAATCTCGGGAGGTGTCATAGCCATTGTCTTGTCACTGAGACAAAATACCCATCATCCACAATTTGAAAGAGAAAGTTATTTTTTTTTTTTTTTTACTGCTGGCTCTAAGGCGGAAGCAGCATGATGGCAGGGCCTGGGCAGGGGGCAGCCAGGAAGAGAGGAATTAGGAGGTAGACCTTTCCTGGCCACACTTCAGTGGCGCCCTGCACCTGATCTGACACTGGCCAGCACGTTAGCCACTGAACTCATGCATGAGCCCCTGAGACAATCGCCTTCAAAAGCCCCACCACTGAGCATGTGAGACTTTGGGGAGCCATTCTAGAGCTAAACTATAGTGAGGGGCAAATTTAATTTCAATAGAGACTGGGCTCTAGTTTGAAAAATAGTAGTACGTGTTCAGTGATCAACAAACACAAATACTGCTGGCTTCTACTTCTGTACTTTTGTGAATAAACCATGCATGTTTATATTTGTGTGAAAATAGCTATGCAATCTCTTAAAGCAGTTCTATACCACATGTCATGGGGTATTTTGACTGTAGTGGTTGGCTATAATATTTGCTATATAATTTTCATGATTAATAAATTTCATTAAAAACAGTTACTTGTCTAAGCAGGGATCAATGAAAATATTCATATATGACCAAACAGGTCAAATAAAATATATTTTTACACATATGAAGCTACAAAGTGCAACTCTAATGCAGCTTAGCTTTGCATGTGCCAGCACTGACCAAGTCACAGCCCTAAATCTTCACTCCAGGTCCACCAAGACAGCTCTGCACTGGCTGCTCCCACTTTCAATCCCCACTCAGGGTGGAAGCAGGAGTAAGAACCAGGGGAAGAGAGGAGTGAAGTCCTGTGATCTACAAGCATGACCATCACTCATCAGAGTCTCGGGTTGGCTTGCATTGGCAAACAAAGTGAAAGGTGAATATGTTTTAATGAAATAGATCTCCTCGTCCCGAGGGTTTCCATATCAGCTGGGAATAGGCATGCTCTCACTGTCACTATGCTCAAACCTCCGCTTACAGAGTAATTTGAACTCCATGTAACCATACCCAATCTAACTTCAGTTTACTGCTCTAGAGGTGCCAGAAGCAGTGAGAAAGCAATGGAGAGTGACATGTTTCAGATGGGCCAGAATGAAAAGTGATAAACCTCAAGTAAGATCCCTGGATGCAAATTGCCATAGCTGTGAATTTCCAAATTTTCCTGGAGGTAACACTATTTCAGCATCTCCCTGAGAGAGGGAATATAGCATGGTTGGACATCCTTTCATGAGTATGAACTATGCCATACCCAAATTGACCTTTTGCAAGAAGATATGTCTCAGTTAAGTTGAAGTTTAGAAATTACATTTGTGTCAGATGGATTTGAATGTGATTCAGGAGAAGAAGAAACCAGGGTTAACTCTTACTGCTCTTCATCTGGCAGATACTATTGTATTTTTAATGTACCCCTAAGGAACACAAGGAAGTATGTTCTGGGATTACAGTGTTTTCTAAAGTCACAGCTCTGGGAACTGCAGATTGGACTGAGTCATACTGGCAGGTAGAGTTCTAGAATCACAATAATGTTTCTGTTGTATTAACCCTTGTGCTCTGCAAAAGAGCTTTGTTTTTTCCTGCTTCTGAAAAGCAGGAAAGTGTACTTAACAATACAAGGCCATGACAGGTTATATTAAATCCATTAAGGGACAAATGAACCAGGAGCTACTGAAAGAAATCCCAGATCCATTTTAACATCTGGCTGAGAATGAAAAACACATTTTGGACTTTGCTGTGGTTTGAATATTAAATGTCACCTAAACGCCAGTGTGTCAAAGGCGCTGCCCCCAGGGCAGGGTACAAGAAGATACTGGAAACTTTAGGAAGTGGAACCTCTCAGAGCAGAGAAGAAATGGACTAAAGTGTCTAGGTTTGCTCATGGCCGATATATGGACATCAGTTTTTAATTTCAATATTTTTTTTCTTTTTTCACATTGAGCTTTAATTTTTAAGAGATTGTCATGCTTTCATTCTAAGTTATTATTAGATATTTAAACATTCATGGGATTTTATTGATTTTGGTCATTTTGATATTTTTAACATTACTACTCGAGACTCATGTCTTATTAGGTTATTTTTGTACTATTAGTACGAACTCCTTTCTAATCCTGTGGTAAATTACAGGATTATCCACTAACTGTACACCACCACTCAGGTGTCTCCCCTCCCGTGGCCGGGGGCATTGCTCCTTACATTTTTCATTCTTTAAAATTTCCTTTCAGTGTAAGTTAAGAAAGGAAAAAAGCAAAAACAAAAACAACAAATTGAAAGAGTATAACATCACATTAAGAAGGTTGGGGCCTGGGATTTAGCTCAGTGGTTCTGCCACCTGCCTTGCAAGCGCAAGGTCCTGAGTTCAATCCCTGGAACCCAAAAAAAAAAAAAAGAAAGAGAAGAAAATTGAAACCATGTACAAATTCATTATTCGAGTTAATTCTTAAAATGCATTCAAATGTAGCTCATAGGATGTGTTGCTCTGTGCATACTCAAGTGCCTTTGCCAGGAAGTGAAGAAGGGGAGATGATGATTATAATAATGATACTGTTATTGTAACTATATTATTATAACTACATTGTTATTATTCTTTATCTGCTTCTTTTTATTTTTGATTTCTAAATAATTTCTCCACATCCACATGATGGAGATACTAAATGGTAGACAATAAAATTAAAGAATTGTATATATAGTTCTGAATATACTCAAAACATATTAAGAATCATTTTTTTGAAAATATTCACACTTTTTAAGACAAGCTTCTTCAAGTATAGCAAATTAATTATACCCAAATAGTTTGTAGCATTTTAGCATGAGTGAAAGTCATCTACATTCACCTCGACTCAGTATCATAGGTCTATACTTGTATGTAAGTAGAAATACTTCTGAAGAGTGAGTTTCCTTAGGCATCAATAACTGTGAAATTCTCATTTGTAGCTGTAATGTATTCTTTTGCTGTTTAAGCTAATCTTGATGCATACATATTTGTTTCTTGCTTTAGAACAAGAAAAAAGTGGATGAATTTCAAACTTTAACCATAATTTCATAAATCATAGGCCTCTACATGCATTACATAGCTTTGTGCACCTAATATTGTTTCATGATAACCGTTTAGAAAGAGAATTATTAGGGTTGTCCCTTAATTTTGACTATTCCTTCTCATGGCAGTCTGGAGCTGCAGAGCAGGTCCTGACCTTGGATCTCTAGTGTCCGCCATGTTTTCCACAGCCTTCAGTGACCCGTTGGCTGATGCCACTGACTTCTCTGCTGAGGAAACTGTGTGCTTGTGACAGGTGCAGGAGGGTGCAGGATGCCCATGAAGAGTCCTGACCTGTGCTACCACGCCGGCCACACAGGAAGTCACAGCATGCAGGGAGCTGGACATCCAGCGTCAACTCACAGGCCACGTTGCAAGTCAAGGACGAAGCGGGACTGAGATTCCTGTCAGTCTTCAGAGCCCTCACCCAGGCAGGAGGCCCAAAGCAGTGGACGTGGGGCATCACCGACCTCCTCCTCCATCACTCGAGGGGCCAGGAGCCATGACTGCTGTGACTAGAAAGGGATTATCGCATATTAAAATTGCCCTTAACTAAGCCAAAAAAAATTGTATTGCTTCTAAAGAAAATTATTTCTAAATAAAGAATTGTTATTAATAATTAGCATACCGATGTGATCCCATTTTTAGAAATATGTACAGGTTTTGCCTCTTTAATTCCAAGCCCAAATGATTCAGTCTCCCTCTTCAGCGGTTGGTCATTTCCTGTCGTTTTGACTTTCCTCCACCTCACCCTCCGTGGTTTTAAAGAGATGATATAAGACGCCTTTGAGAAAGAGTCCAGAGGTCCCAGTGATGCTGGAACGTGTGCACAGAACCTTCAGCAGGTTGCAGGAAGACTTGCAGCTTCTCAGAGAACTCATCAGCTGTTGCTTACTGCACACCGACAGCAAGTAACTCTCACAAAGGGTTACCGTTGCAAAGTTTCTCCCTTGTCCACTCACAGGGTGGATGCAAAACCCCTAAGAAAGGACAAAAGGCACAGAGAGCACTAATTGGCTAATGTAGGCTGGGGCAGCATGAAAGGATTGGGTGACCGTTTTCCACCCACCAAAGGAAACGAGCCAGCTAGAAGAGGGGGAAAACTTCAGGAGCGAAGCAGTCCAAATACTCCACAGGCGACTGCCGTGAACTCCTGAAGATGAACTCAGCCCTGCCCTGCTGGCGGTGGACACAACGCGCCAACATGTGTCTCAGCCTGGGCAGAGGAGAGTGCTTGTGGAGGTGTGACAGGACTTTCAAGACGGAATCAGCCCACTCTTCGTTTCTGTGATTTGAATTAATACTAAGGAGTTAAAAGCATTTGGCTTAACAAATGGTTACTATCTACTGTGAGGACAATCAGTAGGAGAGCCTCCAGAAATATTACCACTCTAGCCATCTCCTCAGGGCCACTGCGGTGGTAGAACCGCTCCAACTGAGAACAGGGCATGGTTCTTCCTGCACCACACCTGAGACTGCGCACCTGGTCTCCAGAGCGCACCAGCATCACGGTGCACGGTCCAAGCCGCAGAAGCCTC
The DNA here is from genome assembly GCF_012274545.1 of Fukomys damarensis. NCBI lineage: Eukaryota > Metazoa > Chordata > Mammalia > Rodentia > Bathyergidae > Fukomys > Fukomys damarensis. The sequence continues at coordinate 80,836,706 of NW_022900950.1, forward strand.
CAGGCCCAGGCCCAGACCCAGCCCCACGCTGCCCTGTGCTTTCTTCCTCAGGGCTCCCTGGGCCGGCTGAAAGTGAGGTCTGGATGGGCGAACGAGCTCCAGCAGAGAAAGAGACACTGCAGTGACGGCAGGACTTCAGCGTGAGTAACAGCAAGAGTGTCTCGGCCTCGCCTGGAGGCTCAATGGCCATCTTGCTGTCTGGAATAATTTTCAGTCAGGGTCTTGAGAGTCTTCGTGGAGGGAAACCTCTTCTCTTACAGTCTATGCCACCCTAAGACATCGCCAACACTGGTCACACGAGTCTTAGACCCCAGCAGTGCTCATTGTAAGTGTCCCTCATCTGTGGCCGCATCACTGTTAAATCTCCTGAATTTCAGACAAATAGCCATCTGTCAGAAACCAGTGCAGGTCTCAGGCTCAACACGTCTGCAGTGCACCTCCAAGTGAAAATATTCCGGAAAGAGTGATTTCTCACTGAGGGAAAGAGGGCAGAGCGAAGCCATTTCTCAGGTGTGAGCCAGCAGGGGCTCCAGGAAACACGCGTGTGCATCAGAAGGGCACTCCCTGGAGAACAGCGGAACCAAGGGAGGTGCATTTCCAAGCGCTCGGGATGTTTCCTCCCCGTGTTGACATTTTGAATCATTTATCCTTCTGTCTGTGGTCGTACAAATTTCAGTTTAAAAGGACAGTATAAAATGTCACCGTATTTTATTGTTATAGTTTAAGAATT
>NW_022900950.1:80837464-80866381 GCF_012274545.1 Fukomys damarensis
ATATATATATATATAAATAAAATTGAGAAATCATTTCAGTATCTCACAATATAATTTATGTCTAAGTCTATCAAATCTTTTTCCTTTGCACCAATGGATGTCATCTTACCTTTAATAATTTACCAGAAAATCAGTTCTTATAAATATTAAATTCTAGCTAAAAGATTACATACATGTCTTTAAAATATTAACAAACATCTCATTAAAATATACAGTTGTTTGATTCTCAAGGAAATTTTGTAACAATTTCTATTCTCATTAATATTTTCTTAATATATATTCTTAATATTTTCTCATAATTATTTTCTTAATGTTCTACTTTAAAATAAAAGCTGACATTACAGAATTTACATTGGTAAATTAATTCAACTATTTATCTTCTGCTCAGGCCTGGTAGTCCATACTTGGAGTCCCAACTCTCTGGGAGGCTGAGGCAGAGAATCACAACTTTGATCCTAGTCTTAGCAACATAGGAATTTAGGGAGATGCTTTCTGAAAATAAAAACATAATCAAGAGTTGGGGATGTATCTCAGTGCCATGCAAAGCCCTGGTTTCAACTGAGAATAAATGTAGTATTTATATTCTGGTTGGAAGTTTAAGCTTTAAAATAATTCCAATATTTCTCACTTTTAAAATCTCTCCTTACTATTCTGATACAAAAGGTAAACCTTGAAGTATAAGAAATAGTAATTTCACTTGAAGAAACATTGATTTTGATTGCATTTCAATTAAGAATTTAGATCAGCAAGTGAAAACAGGAACGAAAATGTAATAGTTTCTAATACATATAGAAATTTGCTATTTCTCAGCGGGGACAATTTTATTAGACCTAAAGAGTAGAACAGAAAGAATAGAATTAGAATGATTGATTAAACACTTGACTCATGTGTAAAACTTTCTACAAGTATTTATCTGTTTAAATTCTAGAGAAGCCAATCTTAGTAGACAATGAAAAAACATTAGGGAGAAAAATTTTGATATTATCATTATATAAAAGGGGTTCTCAGATAACAGAAGTTCTCTTGTTATCAGTGTTAAAATGCATTTCATTATGGATATGTCTTTAAAAATATAGTAATAGCTTTTAGAGGGTCGGAAACGTCGTCAGGGACCAGACACAAAGGATCATATAATTAGTCAGTGCCCCAGAGGGGCTCTGTCTTGATAGAAGTGAAGCAATTCTGCCAAAGGAAGGATTTTGGAATTAGAACCCATTATATAACGTTCTAGGCAGTTTAAGAAATGAGAAAAGCATGGTTAAAACGCAGGGAGAAAGAAAATGTATTTTCTTCAAATTAGTGAAGGTGTCCTTGGCAGTCATATGGCTTTATGCTAAACATGGGAGGTTAAATTTAAGCTAATTGCGAGGGTTCCAGAAGGTAAAACCTGAATTTCTGAACAGAGAGAGGCCAGAAGAAAGTTACCGAAGCCGTAAATAGAAGCCAGCATGAGCGTCTTTGTTACCCATTTAATCTGTGAAGGATCTGCAAACTAACCGTTTTCTCTTTTCTACTTCATGAAGAATAACACGCCTCTCTTATTTTACAGGAAATTCAAATCTGTAACGCATAAGAACATCGCATGGGCTCTATTTTCGACCTGCATGCACGTGAGCTACAAGGCGGTGGAGGCTCCGCCTGCGGCCCCGTGGCTGAGACGCAGCTGTGCACGGCGGGGTCTGCACGAGCCGCGCCGCCCACCCGAGGCGCTGCTCAGCAGGCTCGGGTTCTGAGACTGAAACGCGGAAGCTGTCTGGACTGCTGCCTGCTTCCTGCTCTCCCTCCTCCCACGTGGGTATGAAGATTTCTGGCTGTTTTACACCGAAAGCTATACATGAACAGAATCAACCACTTCTCCTCTGAGACGTGCTCTCCTCTCGCGGGAGTGAAAGCCATGCACTCTCAAATCGTCTGCCCGATGCTGCACTTTTTGTGTTAGGTTTTCCCCAAACAAAATCCAGTGTATTTATAACATTACAAAGTATGGCAACTTACTAAAAATGCTTAAAACTGAGATAAGTTAGATGATTTACTTCTGGAACTCTTCTGGTGAAAACACTGCCGTGGCTCTCGTTTCACACCAAGTATAGCCGCCCTCTTCCAGCTCCCCTCCCGACCCTGCGTCCGGTGCTCCTGCTGCTGCCATCCTGAAGCCGGGCGGGGCACCTTCACCTGGACCTCAGCACTCAGCTGCCCACTTTCCCAGCCAGCCTGGCTGAAGAGTGCAGTTTCCCTGAAGTCCAGATTGAGACCCTGCCTCAAAAAGTCAAAAGCAAATAAATAGCAACAAATACAAAATTACCTTCAATTTGTATATATCAGACAATATTGTTTGAATAGAAGTGAAAGGAAAAATGAAATTCCAAACCATAGTTGAGCATTTTAACACTTTTCTGTACCTAATAAAAGAACTAGGCAAAATATAAATCAGTAACAAATAGAATATTTGAATAATGCACTCAATAAATATATATGTAATATTAGTTATATATATATATATATATATGTATACATATATCTGATTATACACAACACCTGCAAAACGTACATGATTTTCAAATGCACAAAACATGTTTAATGAATGGGAATGGGGTAGATGTTTAGACCCTAAACAAATCACAGTTCAATTGAAAACAAGAAATATAAAGAATTATGTATTATAGAATTAATAAAGCAGTAAATACCAGAGAGATGAAGTCTGAAATTGCTGCAAACTAAGCAGCACAACTTTAAATATCCTACAAAAGAAATACAATAAAAAGCTTCCTCCTTCATTCTTTCCTCCTCATCTGTCTCCTTTTTTTTTCTTTCCTTCTTCTTTTGGTACCGGAGATCGAACTCGGGTCCTCCGAACCGCGGAGCTCCATCCCCGGCCCTGTCTCTCTTCTCTCTGACTCCTCCTTGCACCCCTCCCTCTCTGCCGTCTCCTTCTTTTTTAAACAACATCAAAACATTAACAGTAATTTCTGAGTGACAAAAATAAATAAATACAGTAAAAAGTAATAGTGTGAGAAAAAGAAAAAATGGAAACAAAGTCTTCGCAGACAGGGGAGGGTGGAGGGTTGAAGGGAGGGCAGGGGAACCGGGAAGAATAAGAACCAAGATGGATCATGTAAAGGTGCAGATTTCTAATGATGATTGTCATTATATTGTGTACCTTATTTTTACAATAATGATTTGACTAGTCTTGGGATGCAATTAATGCAGCACTTGCAGTTAATAAACCTAGAAACGAGACTCAGGTGAGGGTGTGGAGCCCAGCTCATCGGGAGCTGGACACAGCCATGACCACGTCTGGGCCCTGCTGGGTGCATCGCGGTGGGGCTAAGCAGCGAGGAATCACCTGGCTGCGTCCTGTCCTATGGAACCTGCTGCCCGGCTTCAGCGGGGCGGGGCTGAAAAATGCACAGCGAAAGCATGGTCATGGACGGCAGAGGATTAAACGCCCTGTGATTCTCGCAGTAGTACACCGTGTGACCGCAAAAGTGAACAGTGTACCAACATGGGTTACTCCGACAGAGGCCAAAAGTGTTCAAAACAAAGCACTATCCCAGAGATGATGTTACTGCTAACTCCACAATCACAAAATGGAATGACATGAATTTGGCCATTCCATTAATTACACTTTTGTAAAAAGCATCATGCTGTACTGCAGATCTGTAACACTTTTACTTGTCAGAGAAATTAAAAATAAGACCAAGTTCAATGACGTATCTTTTAGGGCACGCGTGCGGGTGGTGCAGACGAGGAGGAAGGTAAGGCTCTGGGCACCCAGTCAGCCAGGGGAGCCCGTGGAGGGCTGAGGGGTTGTGGCTCAGCGCCCGGCACAGGCACAGTTCCGCACCCTCCCCACCCCTGCACTGTGCATTAGCAGGGCCTTCAGGACTGGGCCCTGCGCGGCCTGTTGGCTTCTGCAGGGGATGGGAGACCACAGTCGGGCAGTTCCAGCAGCTTGAGCTGAGCGCACACGGAGAAACCCCGCACCGTTAATGACAGCAGCAGGGGCTGAGCAGGAAGGGACTAGGGTTCTGAGTCTTGGCCTGGACGGAGGACACTCGATTCACATTTAATCATCATTATTTCCTAAATTTTGCTTCTTTCTTTTGTATGCTTATTCATAGGTACTCCATAATTTTTATTTTATTTCATTTATTTATTATTATTATTATTTTGTTTGTTGGTTTTTTTGAGACAGGGTCTCACTATGTAGTTGAGACTGACCTGGAACTCACTATGTAGCCCAGGCTGGTCTTGAACTCACAGCTATCCTCCTGCCTCAGCCTCCCGAGTTCTGAGATTACAGGCATGCGCCATCACTTCCGGCACTCCATAATTTTTAATATAAGTAAAACTAATATAGTGTTTAGCTAAGTTAAAGTTATGCATATCACATCTGATTTTCCTTTCTCAAGTCTTGAGCACATTTCATTTGATTGTTTAACATATAGTCATAAAATGCACGTAAACATTAACATACATTTCACATACTCTGTATGCGCACATATGTGTACATTATATATACAATTATTGATATATAGTAAGCATTAATCATATATGGTGCACAGTGAAGTATACAATGTTACTGATAAAATATTTCTATGACAGCAGTTCACTGAGTTAAACCCCAAACAATTTGTAAGCCCAATATAAGTCAATATGATGTTATCGTCCTAAAATTAGTGGCATCTCTGATTTGTTTGCTTGACTGTGTAACTAGTAAATGAAAGATAGGAAAGACTGTAATGAAGCAACTGCAGGTTAACACTGGCTTTTTTTGTAAGAAGAAAGACAAAATATAGAAGAGGGACACTGAAATACTTAGCAGTAGAAAACAATTTCATTCATTTTTAATAGTCTACTCCTGTAATCTTTTTGAAAATATAGTAAAAATATTAAGAGCTTTTAAAATATTTAAAGAAAACTACAAATTTTGAGAATTAAAACTGTGTTTCCCCCTCTGTGCCTTTGAGAAAGCAACTGGATATTACATTTATAATTTTGGTGTTTTTTCCTTGTTATTCTCACTGGAGAATTTAATTTCCCATTTTATCATTTGGCTTTCACTCGATGTGAAAAGCAGTTTTCTGCTTTCATTTTTTCTCCACTATCAAAAGAAAACCAAGTGTATTTGTCACCAAAAACTTCACAGGTAAGTGAGGTATTTACGCTGAAATATCACGCCATCCTGATTTCACTGTTTTATTTCTAGATAGATATTTTCCATAGCCAAAGAATTTCAGTGTATTTATATGACCATCAAAACCTCACAGTGAACAAAACTATTGGAGACTACATATTTTTTCTCCTTTTCTTGTTTTCTCATTATTTTTCTCTTGCATGGTAAAGGAATTTTAATATCACCATGCCTTTTTACGCCACTGAAAGCTGAATAAAAAATGTGGTCTCTCCAATTCATGCATTTTACTCCCATCTCTGGCATTTTTCCTGCTTTCCCATCCATGGTTTTTCAAATTTCCACAGAACTTGTACCTCTTACTGCACACAGATGTGTAATTTGATGCATGTACACAGTATCTAAGGGTCAAGTCTGGTGATCCTCACCCTCTCCCTCTCTTTCCTCTCCTCCCCCTCCCTCCCTCCCTCTGTTCATTTTTGTGTGAGGATCTCAGTGCCCCATGCATGTCCAGATTACCTCAAAGATTCACCTTCAACTTCCTACTCTGTGTCACTGTTCTTATGGGTTTCATGACTTCACTAGGACACGTTCCCTTTCATGTTGCTCTGTCCATTGTATACCAATCTTTCTGTGATAGCCGCTGACTCTTTTGATAAAGCAGACATATCCCACTTTACTATGCACAACATTTCCCACAATTCTGTTCTCTTCTTTAACTATGATGGTTCCATAGTGTGTAATTTTTCTTATGTTCCAATTGTTATACCGACTCATTGAATGTTGTTCTAACATATTCAAATCTACTCCTTCAACCACTTTTGCATTTAATTATTAAATTGTTTGGTCTGCCTAATTTCTAAACTTTATATTCTTTGGCTTTGGCAAGTTCAATTTTGTAAATATTTTCTCTGTGTAGAATTTATAAACTACTTGTATGCAGAAAGGACTTTAAGCCTTAATTCATGTCATTTATTAACTTTAATTCATTTCTGCATTTCTTCATGAAAAATAAGGTACAATTTATCAATTTTTACTGTCTTATGGCCAGGTCATTTACTGGACAATACATTTCTTTGCTAAGTTTTAAAGCAAAGTTTGATTCCTATTTGTAAAACATTCTTGAATTAGAAAACAGTACAGCTGCTCTACTCTCTCACTCTTTGGTATTCTTTGTTGGTCACTGATTTTGTTATCTTTGTATAACTGTGGCATACTATGAACGCTTTTCTCCAATACTCTCTGTGATTCTTCCTGTATTCATAGAAAGGTAAATCTGAAAAAAAATTTTTCTAAACAATCTTCTAGTCTAAACAAACAAGCAAATTTTGATTCATTGATGCCGATATTTGTAATGTCTTGCTATTATATTGTATTTCTCCTTTAAATAAAGACAGTCATCACTCCTCACTGATTATATGGTGCTTATTTTATCCATTTTCAAATGAAAGATTTTTCATAGGTTTTTATGGATAAACCTTCAAAATCTACTAAGATTAATTTCACCCTCATATTCAGAATTATTTCATGCCATTGAGTTGTCTGACTGTGAAGTTTTGATGCCCATTGTGCGGGGAGGTCTCATATAGTTAAACTCCTCCCCTTCAAACAGGGCCATAAAGAGCAAGAACTCCACAATGTGAGAGTTTACTTCTAGTGAGGAACTAGTCTTTGCATCTTTAGTTCCTTTAGTTATATTCTGGGGGAAAACATGTATGTGTAAAAACCCCACACATTTTACAGCAACATATCCAATGATAGAGCTTCACCCTCCCTTTCTTTATTAATGCTACCACTGTCTACTCAAATTCGGCCCTTTAATTTACTCTTCAAATGTCTCTACTACTTTTCTTTATTCTATACACATTGTGATATTATACTGAAAATGAACTTTTTCTATAAAGCATTTGGCTTTAGTCTGAAGCCTCTGAATTATAAAACAGCATGCCTTGAGGAAATCAGATAGGGTTTCCTTCATATGATAATTTGTCATCATGAATAGATATTTCTTCTATTTATGTTATATTTTCCTCCCCAGACATTTCTCACTGCTATATTTCCAAATATGGATCAATTATTTTTTTATTTTCCATAGCAAAAATTCTGTTTAATCCTTTTTTAATTTCTGAATAATTTATTTTTAAACTATTACTGTTTATATTTTGAATATGCATATAAAATAAAAATGTGCATGTATAAGTATATTTGATTAACAAGTACTATGTATATTTTAAATGTAACACTACACACATATTTTGTTGTTGTTGAATTTACTCATTTAATCTTCAGTATTTCCAAAAAATAATATAACTATTATAAACTATCTAACCACTCCCTGTCTTTTACAGATCTAGTTCACCTCTTTAGAGTTTTCATACTTTCTTGAGTGACTTCCAGAATCACTTTTTGTATTACCATATATTTGCAGTATTTCTCAAGGCAAATAGTAATATACAGTGAAAGTGATAGAGAAAACTTTTTTAAATAACCAAAGACCTACAAAATGTTAGGAAAATATAGGATGACTTCTGTTCTTCTAACTGAAATCTGCTTTGTTTAGTTCAAAATGAACAGACACTGGAAGGAGGCATTAACCATAGAATGGGACATCTGGCCTCATCCTGAGATAACAGGGCCCATGGAGACCTGAGCTCCAAAGTTTTGTGAGTAGCATGATTGTAAAAAATGTCAAGATGATGAAAAGAACAATTGTTTAACTTTGCTTTTCTGACTTTGAACACCCCCTTCTCCTAGGCTAGAATAGATAGCTAGGTGAATCTTAAAGGTAAACTCCCTAACTACAAAGAGTTGTTACATCTGGGTTAACGTTAACTCTCTTGTCAGTGTGATTTGCATACTGGTAATGTGAACTGAGAGAATGAAATGTAATCACCTGAATGAGGTCATGGCTATGAAACCCTATAAAGGAAGGAGCTGTCACCCAGTGGGGTCAATCTGTGGCACTGCTCTTAGTGAGATCAGCCTTATGTCAACAAAATAAACTTTTTCTTATTTTATTTCTATTCTGCGTCCCTATGTGCATGCCACTTACCAATTCTTTCCTCAGCAAAAGAGTGAAGATGTCTCCCATGTACCTGGAACTGTTTGTACCTAGTAAACAAGCATTAGCAAATGGAAGTCAGTCACTTGCTTACCGATAGATTTGTGTTGCACTCCCTGGGTGGGCTATTCAGGCAGAAGTGTTAAGGAGATGCTTTGGAAGAGAGAGAAGAAACTTTGATCTGAGATATGCCAAGTGAGGACTCCACCTGAGGCTGAGATTACAGAAGGTGGAAGGTATCAGCAGCACGTAAATACCACACAGAGGCCTTTGAAATTTTGTAAATTTTGTAAATTTGTAAATTTGTAAATTTGTAAATTTGTAATTTTTGTAAATTTGAAATTGGGGCAGCCTGCACACAAACAGAGACTGCAGCTGCGTGGCCTAGCCCACCGTCTGAATTTGCTGAGAACTGAAATAATCGTATAACATTTCTTGTGGCATCCCCCAAAACAGCCATGCAGTACTTCAATCTGGACCTCGTAGATTTTAAACCAAAACCTTTGGATCCCTAATAAATGAAACAAAGCATAATAAATTTGTGTTGTCCTAAGGCACCGATTTTGGCGTGTCTACAGCAGAAAAGTGGTGCTCCTACCTTTCCCCGCATGCTCTTATTGCCTCTGGATATCTTCCCATAAGGCTCCAATGAAGGTACTGTAAAATTCGAACCACTTTGTGGAATTCTAATTTATATTGACACACACAGCATTATATATGTAAACAGGGTCATGTTGATTGGCATTCTGGTATGTTCCTGAGTATTTTTTTATGAAAAGTATAATTTAAAATACTGACATATATCCTTCTGGAGATATGTAAACATGAATTTGTTCTAGGTGATTTTTATAATTTCCATAGGTATTTTAAATTGACTTCAATTAATTTACAATGTGGTTTTATCATTACACTTTATTGAAATGTTTTCAAACATTTCAAATTACTTAGCTTATAGTAGATCTTTCAGGATTTATCTGATTCAATGGACAGTTTTTATTTGTTTTGTTGGTACTGGGGATTGAACTTGCACTTGTGAGGCAGGCAGCAGAACCACTGAGCTAAATTCCTGGCCCTGTGGACAGTTTTTAAATTCCATTTTGTATCTCTATTATATGTGTGGAAGAGTATTTCAAGGATTTTTTCTATATAAAGTTGGCTTTTCTTCATTAGTATAAATTGCAGTTTCAGGGGGGTTTTATGTTTTCATAGTGTTTTCTTTTTGTGGAATTTTTATGATTAATATTTTATTTAATATCTCAATATTATTACATCACATGCAATTATTTTCTGCCATGCTGAGGATTAGCTATGTTGCATTTGAGTATAAAGTTTTTCTCTCTGAAATAGTTAAAATGTATTTTAAAAGCCTATTTAATATTGCAGGGAGTGATTATTAAATGTTGCAATATATGAGATTAGAAGGTGTCAGATTTATCTTTAAAGCAGGTTCTGGGGATGGAACACAAGGATGTATATGGAGAGACACAAGACGTCACTGAGAAGCTTCACCCTCTCTCATTTTAAAGGATCACTTCTGTATTCCAGTCTCATAGAGAATCAACTCTGCCAGGTGCACCCTGGTCGGCCTCAGTTGCTTTGTTAGCGCAGGCAAGCCAACTTCTCCTCACCGAACTGTCACCTTTATTACACAGAGAATATTATGTAATGGAGCTTTCTATTTGGATACTCTTTTGCAGTGCATTGATCTTTTTCTTCATCTTTCCATGATTCACTGCTTCAGTCACTGTAGTTATTGTTTAATTTGCACCGAGACTCTTTTGCTGGTGCAGTTGTTTTCTTTTCCAGAAGACTCTCATAGATGAACTTCTGTTTTCACCCTTGTGACCATGGAGGAGACTGAGTTGGTTTTCACAAGCATGGAAGTTGTGTCCCCCGCATCTAACATATTTACTGACCAAGCACTAAACTCAGAATTTTCTCTGCAGTCGGCAGTAGAAATGTCTGTAATATTTTCCTATTTCATTCCAAGTGACCACTCAAAATCAAAGAGTATAAAATGAAGAAATGGAATGAGCCAATGTGTTGGTGATAAAAACTGTGATGATGCAGGATGTGGGGACTGAGTCTGAGAGACAGCTGCACCCTGAGTGGGGAAGCGGTGTGCATGAAGGGACCCCAGAGCCCCGAATCCAAAGAAAGGGAAAGAGGAGGAATGGTGCTGGAGAAGACAGTGCTCCAGGCCAGGGGCAGGACACCCTTCCAGCTTACACTGGATGACCCTGATGCTGGTGATGGATGAGGTTAGAAGACTGATGAATTAAAATACACAGAGCATTGTAGGTACCAAAGCAACTGTAAGGAATTGAAGGACTACAGACATGATCAGTGAACTTTTCAATATTTTTGTGATAAATGCTATTCCCCTCTATAAAATACACCATTAAGAAGACTGACTCAAAAACGTATTTAAACTTTTCTCTAAGAGCTATACATGGTTTCCTCTAGTCTGTTTTTCTAGACATCAGTGAAAAATCTTGAAAAGTCAATCACACATTTTCCTTTGCTATTTTCCACTTACTTTTTCTTAAACTTCTGAAATGTAACCCATATCTGTGGGATTTTTTGACTTCTATTTTCACTTTTTCATAAATTGTTATTTTAGAACAATCATTTGAAAAACGACTCTGAATGTCTTTATCCAACCTGCTGACATTCTTTGCTATGGTTTATGTTTGCCTTTGCATCTCCTTCTTTCCTTGCGGACCTAACCCACTCTACTGTTGCTCTCTGTCACTCTGCTTTGCCTCGACAGTGTCTTCCTAACATGAGCTCAGTCACGGCAAGGGGAGGTGCGGTTGTTCCTTCTGAACCATTCTGTTAACTGACGCATACAGCCCATTTGATCTTACCAGCAAAACAGTGTGTACAACACTATGAAAATGATTCAGCCCAATAAAGTTTCCTTAGAGTAACTTTCAGAGATGTGTGCAACAAATGCTGCTACTTAAATGAATACATTCAAACATTGTTTAGCACTTACTTACTATTTGTTTTCCAAAACAACACAGCTTTTCTAATACATATTAGTGCTGTTTAATGAGAGATTTTGTAGTCCCACTGCACTGAGATATTCAACAAGTACATAGATTATAATATTAGCTAGAACAAAGTTATAAAAATATTAGTTTTATATGTAATTTAAAAAATATATTTCACACTTTTCATATTTTTCACTAGGATTTTGTTTCTCAGGTTTATTTTTATTTTTTATTTATTTTATTTTATTTTATTTTTTTGGTCTTTTGAGACGGAATCTCACTATGTAGTTGAGACTGATGTGGAACTCACTATGTAGCCCAGGCTGGTCTCGAACTCACAGCAATCCTCCTGCCTTAGCCTCCTGAGTGCTGGGATTACAGGTGTGCGCTACCACACCCAGCTTTGTTTCTCAGCTCTAGATCAAACTGTTGTTCTAACAGTGAAATACACTTTAGTAATATTTAATATTAATATTTACTCTATAATGAGTAATAGCAAACATTATGTGCTGATATAAGAATTACATGCATTGAAATACGCTTCTTCATCAAGAGCTATATTTTAATATTAATAAATAAAAATGAAACAAATATATTTAGCACTAAGAAGCATCATTATGAGTGTCTTATGTTTCTGAGATGAGAAAATTCTATTATCAATATTATAATATGTTGATGAATACATTTTAGTTGACTGATTTCTTGCAAGTAGTTTAAAACTACATTTTATGAAAAATATTTAATATTTATACACGTATTTGTAAAAAAAATATTATTATGCCTTGACTTGTCCCAGTTATATTAAATTTACTTAAGAGAAAATTACATGAAGGATAGTTATAACTTTTTAAAAATTGTTGCTTGTGGGAAATTGTGATGCTTAAGTTAATATTTAACAGTCTATTCCAAGTTAATGTGCATTTCAAAGGAGCAAGAAGATAGTCATGAATATTGTGTGGGTGCACATTCCTTCCAAAGTCAAGATATGCAAGTACCCAATGCAATATTTCAGCATTGTCATTCCATTTCATAATGATAACACACCTTAAGATAACTCAACAAATGTGTATACGATGCAGACATTCATTATTGGGATCTTTTACCTTTAAATAACAGATTTCGGTTCTTATTTTTCCCCATAGCCCTGTCCTCCCTTCACCCCCTTCACCCCTCCCTACTTACAAAGACTTTGCTTCCCTTTTTTCCTTTTCTCATATTTTTTCTTTTCCCTTCTTTTTTCCCCTATCCTTCCCAATTTCCCTACTCCTTTATCCCTTTTCTTCCTATTTCACATTATCAATTGTACGATTTGAACCTTATTTACAGAAAGAAAGGAAGGAAAAAATATATTAGTTAGGCTCCTTTTAAAAATATTCTATCATTACAAAGAGATTCTTAGGGGGTATAAACTCAAAAATTCAAAGCAAGAAATTCAATTCAGATGAAAATATATTTTTAAAATCACAATTTAGTTTTCATTTTTCATCATTTTATATCAACAAATTTATTTGTCAGGTTTGACCTCTTTTATAAAATTAATTATCGTAGGTTTTCTATGAATTAATAAATGTCTCTAAATGAGGCTGCTGATGGTTATACAATAATATATTAGAACATGTTTTCTCCACTGCACACAATGAAGCAGTAATGCTTTTAGGGAGGACTTGTACAATAATTAAAACTGTATGCTTTGAAGCCATTATACTTTACAAATTTTGAAAGCAAAATATTTTCATTTAATTCATGAACTTTTTGTGGATCTATAAAAAGGACAATAATATCTTAGTTCAACCAAAAAAAAAAAAAAAGTTAAAAGCACAAGTTCTGAACACAGAGACCTAGGTTTATTTCAAGGATCAAAATTTTCCGAAAGTAGAATTTCAAGCAAATTGGCTGTCTGTGCTTCAGGCATCTTATAGAGATGAATTTTATGAGAACTGTAAGTTAATGACTGAGAAAAACATCTATGAAAATAAAGACAGAAATGAGAAGGTGAAGCATGGTAATAAAATAGAATGATGTTCAATAGTTGGCACAGAGATCTTGGAAAAAACATACTCCAGACACTTGAGTGAGATTATGAAATGGTTATAAACAAGACTGTGTAAAAACTCTGAATTCCTTTCTTCTAGCTTTATTTTTTGTTTTTATTTTAATTATTTGATTAATTTTATTGGTACACTTATTGTATACATAATGACATGCATTGTTGGAAGTTTGTACATTTACATAATCAATCTGGGTTCTTAATTTTTCCCCATTCCCCTGCCCTCTGTTCAACCCCTCTCTCCCTCCCTACCTACAAAACCTTTGTTTCCATTATTTTTTATTTTCTCATATTAATTCAATTTGCTTTTTTCTTTTCCCCTCCCCCTCCTTTTCCCCTTTGCTTTCTATTTCACATTCTATATTATGCCTTTTACTCCTGATTTATACTTTCAGTTTCTCACACTAGAGAAATTACTTAGTATTTACACATGTTTCCTATTTATATACCTTGAGAGTATCGCCTCAGTGTGCATCCATTTAGCTATAAATGCCTCTAATTTCTCATTTTTTTTCTTGGACCAGAATTGAATTCAGGACCTAGGACTTGTGAGGCAGCTATGGAACCACTGAGATAAATCCCCCCCCTTTTTGTTTTGGTACTGGGGATCAAACTCAGGACCTTGCACTTGCAAGGCAGGCGGCTGCACCACTAAACTGAATCCCCAGCCCCAATTTCTCATTTTTTATGGCTGAGTAGTATTCCATTTTATTAAAAAAATTTTTATGCAGTGTCCCATTGATGGGCAATTGGGCTGCTTCTAAGTTTTAGCTATTATAAATTGTGCTGCTATGAACATGGGTGTGCATATATCGTTATGACATGGTCAGGCAAAAAGAGAAGTTAGGGGTATCACAATCCCCAACTTAAAACTATACTGCAAAGCTATTGAGACTAAGAAAAATCAGAATGGGACTGGCAAAGAAACAGACCTGAGGACCAGTGGAACAGATTAGAAGATACAAAATGAAATCCAGATGCACTCAGCCACCTCATCTTTGACAAAAGAGCCAAACATCCTCACTAGAAGAAAGGCAGCCTCTTTAATAAATGGTGCTGGAAAAACTGGGTTTCAACCTGCCAAGGATTAGTAGATCTATGTCTTTCGCCATGCACTAAACTAAAATCAAAGTGGATTAAAGATCTAAATATTAGGAACACTAAACCACCTAGAAGAGGGGTTAGGTAGAACTCTTGAAGACATTGTGTAGGAAAAGATTTTTATAAACAAAACCCCAGTAGCATGAGAACTAGTACAAATAACAAGTGAGATCTCATCTTATTGAAAATCTTCTGCATAGTGAAAGAAACCACCAAAAGAGCTAAGAGACAACCTACAATGTAGGAAAAAATTTCACCAGCTGTTCCTTGTGCAAAGGTCTACTATCTAGAATATAAAATGAATTCAAAACAATAGACTCCCCAAATTTAAAAATCCAATTAAGAAATGGACATCTGAAATGAACAGACATTTCTCAAACAAAGAAGTAGAAATAGCAAAAAACTTATCAAAAAAATGTTCAGCATCACTGGTCATTTGAGAGATGCAGATGAAAACAACACTGAGATTCCACTTCTAGCTTTCTGATATGCACAGTACATAATTGCTGACCATGGGGACCCACTGCGCAGTCGCATTCCTGGGCTGCTTCTTCCAGAGCACTGCGTGTGACTGGGCACGGATGGCCCAACCTCCCTCCTTCTCTCCGGGCCCCTCCCCGGCCTCCAGTCTTCACCGTTCTTCTCAACTTCTAGGAGATATGCTTTTCCTGTATTCTACCTGTGAATGGAATCCTGTAATGCTTGTCCTTCTGTGTCTGCTAAATTTCATTTGACATAATAATTCCCGAGTCCATCTATGTTGTAAAAATGACGAGAATTTATAATTTATGCTCAAATAGCGTTCCCCTGTGTATTTGAATGACTCACATTCATTTACATTATTCCTCTTCTGTTGAGGAATACATATACTTAGGTGAGCTCAAACATTATGCAATGTACACATGCGTCAAAACACCAGGTGGTACCCCAGTGACATGTACGTTTCTTGGTGTTTTAATGTGTTAATTTAAAGATTAATTTAAATTTCAAAATAAAACTAGCCTTTCTCCTCAACTTGTTTTGTCTCTCACAGATTCAGTCTATACAACTTATTGTAATTGTTACCATTGCTAAAATTACGTATCAGAAAATAGGACAATCATCAGGAGCAGCCCTAAGATCAGCATTTACTTTTCAGTCTCTGAAGTACCCTGTCCTCTGGACTCGGACCATGCATCATTTTCAGGATTTCCTAGTGCTGTGCACTGCTGCCTTTTACAACCATTGTACCTATTCATGGAGTACATGTGATATTCTAATACATATATCTATTTTATAATGCTTAAATCAAAGTGAAATATGCTTACTCTTGTTCAAATTTTCAAAATATTTTCTTTCTCAAAAGAATGGATAAATGTAACTGTACCGTATACCTAAAAAGTACCAGTAAACTCAATGAAAGAGAAAAAAGGAAAGTGCTTTGACATTGCAGTTGTCCTGTCACACGCGAACGTGGCGATTTTGAGGGACCTTCCTTGTCGTTACATTTCTAGACTGTGAAGCTTCAGAGCGACTGCAGTATGCGCAGGTGAGAGGGCTGAGGCCCTTTGGGACGTCACCTGGACAGGCCAGCCTGGCCGTGGGCTGATGGAGAACGTGCACCCTATCTCCCTGCACCTAACAGTTAGGCAGAGTAGGGGACACTTTGGTAGGAATAACGTCATCACAGTAAAACCTGCGAATAGCAAAAGTGCGCACACAGGTACGTGCACCTGTTTACACACACGCGTGCCCACACAGGGTTGCTGACTTGGAGCTGTTTGACTGTTAATGAAGAAGAAGCATAGACTTGAAAAACCTTTCTTTCATCACAATGTATTTGTCTCTTCTAAACTGTGAAGATATGTATACACATAAATATCGAAAACTGAACAACAGCCTACATTTTGTACGTGGATGTGTGTGTATCTGTCTCATATGCAGAGCAGCCCATCATACCCTACTCGCCATGTGTTTCATTTTCTAGTATTAATGGCACTAAATCAGATCAGTTTAAGGAGGCTAAACAAACGCGCCCCCATGAGAAGCCACACATAGCCTAAGGGAGGAGAGGGAATGCCAGCCTCACCTCATAATTGAACGCATATTAAGAATTTTGCCTGAATCAAGCAGGGCTTTGTTTCTATTCTCACTCCATCACAGAGCCGCTACAATGTATGGAACGAGGTGGGGGTTGGTGGAGTAAAATCAGAAACTGGGGCTGTAAGATCAATACGGTCACTGAACCAGGAAAAGCAAGCTGCCTGCAGGGTAGAGGAAAGGGCACCACACGGCCTGAGGGAGCTGATCTGAGCCCCCTGCCAGTGCCCTCATGGTTAATGGGCTGTGACTTAGCAAGGGTCCCGCTGGGAGGAGAAGCCAGCCCGAGGTGGGGGAGAAAGAGGACACCCAGAACCGAACCGCCGGCTCTTCTGCTACTTCCTTTGTCTCTTCCGAAAATAACATTCTGTTTCTGCTTCACATCCGGATCCTGTATGTCTCAATTTCTGTTTTGGCTAAATCAAGTCTAGCAACATGTGTGAGGAAGGGGATTTCTGGGAGTCTGTGCTCCATCTTAACCAAGGCTCAGGAACTTATTGTTGAGTCACGGTGGCTTATCCCTCGCACAACTGGCCTCCTAACATCTTTTAATCACTTAATTTCCAAATAAAAACAATTCCAAAGTCAGGCCAACACTT
Source organism: Fukomys damarensis (assembly GCF_012274545.1). Taxonomy (NCBI): domain Eukaryota; kingdom Metazoa; phylum Chordata; class Mammalia; order Rodentia; family Bathyergidae; genus Fukomys; species Fukomys damarensis. Next base: position 80,854,485 of record NW_022900950.1, read on the forward strand.
CAGGGTGGATGACTTGAGTATGCTCCAGCCAGTCACAGCACTCTACCTCCTATGAAGTCAACCCCTGTCGCAGCCTTCTGTGACTTGTGTACTCTGGGAGCAGACTGACGGTGACTGGCAGAGACATGATGCTCTGTGAATGCAAACACACACCCCTTGTTGTATTTCCACGCTCACACACTGCTACCTCTTCCACGATGGCTGCTGGCCATCTCTTTTATGAATGATAGGCTTTCAGCAGTAGCTAGACTGACTTGGTGAGCATAATTCATGTTTCTGAGCCCACCTTTGAACTAACGGCATCCCTGCCATTATGGTCGCTTTATTCATAGCCCAAGGTAGGCTAATTAATGTCTCCGTAGTGGACCATCTTGTCTCCCCAACAAAGACCTCCTGCTCCACAGTGGGCACTTAGCTAAGACTCAGGTATGGCCACACTATATGCCCACTGGGCTCATCTGAGTACATACATTTTTCTAGGTGTGTGTTTGTGTGTGCCTGTGTGTATGTGTGTGTACATGTGTATTCAAGTTCCTGGCCACACAAGCCTAGAATTAGGGACTGATCCAGTGCCCACTCGGATGTGTGTCTTTGACTCTATCCTTGCAAAAGCTAAACAGTGGCAGCAGTAAGAACAACACACATATTCTGTTCAAATTGCTGCTCACTGGCAATATTTCCTTTCAGCATTGCTCCTCTGGGCCATCCCAAAACACGGAAATTGCACTGATCTAAGAGCCTTCGCTTAGAGGCAGCACACTGGAATCTAGATGTGTTTTTTCCCCCTCCTCATTCAGCTCATCATGGGGAATTCTTGGGATTCAGGTTGAGAGACAGAAAAGAAACAAGGCCCATCCTTAAAATCTACATTTTAGATTTGCACATTTTCCATTGTTTCAGACACAATCTAAAAGTGTAAGAAAATGTTACTTAGTTTTAGTCCATGGAGATTACTTGGAACATTCCTTCCTCTGATATTTCATTAGATCTTCAGTTAAATGTACATGCTTACATAATTTTTGTCCAAACAGATTTCAATTTGTTAATTTTAGCTAAATTTTCTTTACAATATCTTAATTATTTTATGAGATGGCAGCTTTGTGCAGTGGCGGTATCATAGCCAATGAAGTTTATTTGCGGCACAATTACTGCTAATTTTATGAGAGTTATTATTTCCATTTAGAGGCATTTATTACAATCTATGTGAACACTCATATGTATGCATTCCCTAAAATTTGTGTCTTTTGTGAGTTTCCATACATTTCTTCCAATAAATCAATAAACTTACTCCTTTTGTGCTATGGAATGTGCTTGTTTATTTATTTGTTTGTTTTAAAATTAGTAAGAATGGATAGCAAATCAAATATTGAAAAAAAAACTTTCCTTGATGATTTAAATTGTTCAGAGATGTATTCATTGACTCAACTATTCTAAACTCACTACCTTTCAAGAAGCTGTAGAAGGGCCAGGGATTTAGCTCAGTGGTTCTGGTGCCTGCCTCACAAATGCAAGGACCTGAGCTCTACCCTCCGTACCAAAACCAAACAAACAAACAAACAAACAAGCAAGCAAATAAATAAGAAGCTGTAGAACCTGGGAGTCCTTACAACTTGAATATTTCAGAGTGCCTGTCTGGGTTTTTAATATTTCCTGGCTCGCTGAGCATCCTTCTTATTCTGCAGCCCCACAACATGCAGCTCGACCACTCTTAGATCCCCCAAAGTCTCCTAGGGGAATGCTGCAAAGCGAATGTGAAAGAGCTGAAATCCTGCATCAGATTTCCGGTATCCCTCCTGTTAACAGCCTCTATGCATGGGTGAGGAGGGTGGCGTCCAGTGTGGGTGCAGACATCCGAAGACCTGGCTAAAGCTGTTGGTTTTGGGTGATGAGCATGGGGGTGGTGGACTTTATCTTTAAAACCTGTGAAGTGTGCAAAATAGATAAATAAATACATTGCCCATTCTTGAAAGTGGAAAATACAAAAACTGACAGCTGCTGAGGTCATTATATTTAAAATAGTTCATTTTTGGCATATAAAAAATTCTTAAGAATGTGTGTTCTATGCAACTGTTTTAAATCTAATCATACGGGGTGGTACCTAACCCAATAATATAATTTCTTTAACAAAGACAACCAATAAAGAAGCACTATCTAAGTATTCTCTCCTCTCTTCCCCCTCCTCCCCTTCCTCCCTCTCTCTCTCTCTCTCTCTCTCTCTCTAGCTTTCTTTCTTGCTGGTAACCTAGAAATATTACACCTATAAATTTCTATACTTACCACTTTTTATTATTTTAATATTAAATTTACTAACGTATTACATATTCACAATAGTGAAAAATAATAGAATGTGAAAAGGTAAAGTACACTGTATGATTTCTCATGGCAGCTCCATAAACTGTCTGCTTATGGTACACATTCCTGCAGATCCCGAGGACCACAGATGACGCAGAAAAAGGAGTCGAAGGACATTAAAAATTCCCTTGGTGAACCCGGAGTTAAAACAGTCTTGGGTAGCATTCAAACCTGAGAAAGCGTAGTTCTCATTGACCATTTCTTATCTCTGCTCAGTTGGTATTTTTCAGTAGCTGTGTCTTTGTTTCACTTTAAATACGCAGTGACTTATTCAAATGTTACTTATTTTCTTGTGGGTCATTACTTTTACAGTCACTTGTCGCTTGGAGGAAATGCTATGGCAAAATATTCATCAGGTTACATAGTCAAATGAATGCAGGTATTCCTCTAGGCAATCTTATTTTGAATTTAATTTACATGCAATTTAATATTATACAACTAGCTGGAAGGTATATTTATACATTCCGAAGAGATTTGAAAGGGAGGAAAAAGACAAAGCAATATTCACTACTTGTAAAAGAAACATAATAGATGTCATAATATATCATCTTCCTCACCTGTAAACATGGACCTAGAAGGATTTGGGTCTACAGTAACACTTGGTGGGGAGGATGGAAGTAAGAGACCCAAGGAAATCATTTAAATTTTTCCTACTTAACCATGTGTCCTCCTTATTATTAATCTTTAAAAGCTTTTTTGAAATTAAATAACTCTAAAGATATTAGAATATCATGTCACATTTCCAGGCGAAAATATTCAGTGTTATTTATATGAACATATAAGACGTTGCCAAATTCATCCAAGGCACACTTGTGAGTAAAAACTGCAGGAAAAAGATGTATTCTTCTGTGGCAGTAAGGAAAGCATGATAACTTATTAGAGTGTTGAGAACTGTATTAATTACTGTGAAATGTATTTTTACAAAATAATCCAGATTATTTAATTACTCTATTTTCCTAGGTTCTTGTAATCATTAGTGCATATTAATTGTACAGACTGATGGGTTTCATTGTGACATTTCCATATATGCATATGTGTGCTGATCGTACCCACTGTCTTATTATCCCTTTTTCTCCAAAGCCACCACTCTCACCTGGTCCCCTTTTCCTTCCCTACTAATCTTGTCTCTAAGTTCACGTCATCTTAGTTTCCAGATTGTGCGTATGACAGAAGGTATGGAATATTTGTGTGTTTTAAACTGTCTTATTTCACTGTATATGATGACCTCTACTTCTGTCCATCTTCTTGCAGATCACATGATTATTTTGTTCTTTGTGGCTCTTACTCCATTGTGTTCGGTGAGTGCATGCACTACATGTTTTCCTCCGTTCATGCACTAGTGGGCTTCTAGGCTAACTGATAGCTTGGCTACTGTGCATGGCATACAGTAAGCAAAGGCGTGGAGGTGTCCCTTTGGTATGCCATTCCTTCAGGTAAATGCACAGCCATGGGTGCGGATGAATCATCTGGGAGCTCAGTTTCAGGTTCTGGAGATGTTCATCCATTTACTCGTGCACTCCCATTAAGAGTGTCCAAGGTTCCTTTTTCCAAATCCTCACTGGTAGTTGTTATTTTTATTTTCTCAATAACATTTACCCCAACTGAGGCGAGATGGAATCTCAGGGTATTTTGCTAGCACTTCCTTGGTGGCTAAAGATATTAAGCATTTTTCCTCTACCTATTAACCGTTTTCACCTCTTTGGAGAGGTGTCTGTTCAGTTAATTTGTCCACTCACTGGTTGTTTGAGTCCCGACAAACTGGGAAGCTAGATTGAGCTGGCTGCTGCAAATCCTCCTTCTCCCTGATTTTGAGCAAGTTAGAAGGACAAAAGAATATAAAGGGTGCATTTGTTTTAAATTGTATGATGTCGACTCTTACATACATATTACTGTTTTAGCAATGTTAAAGAGATGTCATGCTTCCACCTTGGAGCAACTCCCCTCATGTTTCCCATGCCTCTATTAAATGTGAACACCTACATTATTGGGTTACTAGCCTTAACCTGCATCCTACATCTGGTTAAGAAAGAAAAATATTTTTATATTTTGCATGCACACAGTGTCTTATTTTGGGTTTATTATGAAGCTTCCTTATACAGTAATGAGTACACAGGACCACTCAGAATAAATTTCATTAAATATTTTCAATGGAAGTTGGATTAAAAGAAAGTGTGAGAGCCGGGCATGGTGGTGCACGCTTGTAATCCCAGCACTCAGGAGGCTGAGGCAGAAGAATCACTGTGAGTTTGAGATCAGCCTGGGCTACATAGTGAGTTCCAGGTCAGTCACAACTATGTAATGAGACCCTGTCTCAACAAACAAACAAACAAACAGAATGGGAGGGTGGGCGACAGTGGAAGAGTTTACCTATTGTGAGGATGACAAGACAAGCATGGGCTGCTCCTGCCTTCTCTAGGTTAACCTTGAATGCGTTAGACTCATAACCAACTTTTAATATTGAAAATCTTCCAGCTTCATGTTTCAGCTAACTCACAGCACAGTTTGGAAGTTATGATGCTCCGAAGCACTCTGGATTGACTGTCTAAATGCATTAGCTGTCAGATTAATAGAGCTGCAAAACTGAAAAACGCAAATGTACTTGAACTGCGAACCCAAAGAGGATGTGATTCTGTCTTCCGCTCCAGTTCCCAGGTTGATGACCAGTTCCGTGGAGAGGGAAACGGCTTTCACAGTAGTTTCTCGGTTTTTAACTGCTTCAAACTTGGGCTCAGCACTGGTTTTTAAGCCTTGTGCCCAGCTCTCCATACACTTTTATTCTGACTCGTGGGTGCGCCTTGAGGATTTAACGCGAAGTGTCATGGTAGCTCTGCATTAGAAAAATCAAGTTCCCAGAAAAACAGGAAGCAATTAAAATTAGCATTTGCTAAGTTTCAAAATTTTTAAAGATGAAATAAATATATATATTTTGCTACCATGAAAATTTACCCAGAAATGCAAACCTTTTAATTATGGATTTGAATTACAAGGTAAAGAACTCCAAGTCAGTGGATCTGATGATGTGTATAATGAGGGTTTTGAAAATATTCTTATGATTTTTTAAATAGTGATTTTCTAATTATAGTTACAAATTGGACAAATACACTATTTGTAATTTTTTTTTGTTTTGAGATTATGTTATTTGCTATGACCTAAATAGATTTAAAATTTGATTAAATGGATTAATGCAAAATAGCAATTGATTGCATAATTAAAACAACAAATTGTAATTTTGGGCAAAATATACATCTTTGCTTAACAGCACCTTTTTGCATTTCTTATATGTTTTTCTGTATTGAATATGAATTGATCTATAAATGGAAATGTATATTATATGCACTGAAAAAATGAATTCCCAATTTAATTTCACATTGTAAAAGTGTTTCAGGTTTATGTTTCTCAACTATACTGCTCTTTAGGTACTAATTAAGGAGTTGCACTGAGATTTCATTTGATAGTATCCCTTCTTTCCAAATTACCTTTTATTTTAATTTTTCATGTCATTTTGGAAAAAAATAACCCAAGGAATGCAAAGCTGTGTGCAGAATATCGACCTCCATCGGAGTGAAGCTACTGCTGCCCTCATGGTGATTTCACTTTCCCTCGGCAAAGAGACTGGAGAAGCTCCTGTGCAAGTAAAACCAAACTGGAAATCCCTCTCACAATTCAGACCAGAGGTACAAAAGACTGTGCTAGAGAAAAGCTTTCATCCTTTCAGTGGTGTCCCACAGAGTCCTCAAGAGAAAAAGGAATAAAAAGCACATTTATTTTTCTTCCTCACAGCCTTTATCCACCAGCTTTCCCTGGAAATTCATGCGAAGGAGTAGCAATGGAACAGAAGTTGAACTGCACTGATTGTGAACATTTCCTTATTCCAGTGATCAAAGCTTTAGTCTCATTCTGCACAAAGACAAAATTCACCAGTGCTGCAGATGCTCACAGAGAAATGTACATAGAAAACAGAATCTAAGAGTCAAAGGGAATAAAATATTGCAGGTTATAGTCAACAAATTTTAGCAGGAAATATTGGATCCTTACTGTAAAAGAAATGACCACATCTTGGCAAGACAATATAGTATTAAGGGTAAAGGAAAATGAGTCTCAAGGCTCAGTGAGGTCTCTTTACTTCAGTATCACCTAAGCAGCAGGCTGCGGTACACATCAAAAGTCAGTGTCGATAGGTGACAAACCCTAAATAATTCTAGAGTTAGAGTAACAGTTCAGGTCATTCTGGTTGAGACGTGGTTCATAAACACTGCATGAGCAGCCTCATTTATCTGAAATTTTGTTGTGAAATGTGATTTAGGAGATCTCAAATTCTAAACACTTCCTAATTTTCCTGTCAGCACTAAATCGATCTGAGCATTATCCTATACTACAGTTATAAGCCCTGATCTGTAATTTAGACTCTTGAAAATGTGAGCACTTTCCAAATTTTCAACACCACTCTTGTAATCAAATCAAGTATAATGCTGTATTTTACACAAGAAAGTGAAATAAATAAACATGACTTGTTAATCGACTTGATCAGATTACTAGGTAATACAAGTTTGTTTCTAAAGTGACCCCAAATACAATCCCTGGTTATTCCTCTATGCAAATTCATCCAGTGTGAATTATACTTTTTCTAGAGGTGATGTTTTACATCCTTTGTTGTCCTCAGGATACAACACAAATTCTTCAATTCTTCTAGTCAGATAAACACAATTTTCAGTAAATCCATTATTTAAACTCAAGGAAAAGGCCAGTTTCTTTACCCACTGCCCTTGGAAGATAAAAGACATAAGTGTGATTCTCTTTTGAAAAATCTCATTATTGCTCATGTTTTGTAAAGCTTATGCTAGCGTCAGTGTGCATATGTGGCAATAAAGTTTGATGGGGAATTTAATTTAAATACTAAATACACATGAATGTACACTCATTGGTCATATTATTTATAATCCAGTTGTTTCATTACTTTATAATTATAATCCAGTTTTGTTACTTGCAACATCGCCACCTTGTATAATTATAGAAACCTACATTTTGTCAAAAGCTGTATTCAGACTAAAAACCAGGACCTCCAGTTGCTATAGTCTCATATTAATGTAGAAATTAATTTGTCTGAATATTCAAGCCCTCTCAATTATAGTCACAAAATATAGTCTATATTAGGTTGTGATAAAATTTTGATTACATCGCTAATATGTATTAATATAATAAAGTAAATTTAATTATCTCTATTTTATAAATGAGGTGGTTCAGAATGTGAAGCTAAATTAGTTTAAGAAAATTTACTTTATTAGTATGTATTATCAAGATTCAAAGAGAGGTCTAATTGTAATAACCATGTATTTCCTAACACAGATGAATTAAAATTATGTATAAGAAAATGAGGTCCAATAGACATATGAAAAGGGCAAATCAAAACGTTAAAGTATTTATTAAACATGTATTTCCAAAATCTCACTATCTTTATAAACAAATGTTTCCTCCTTCTGTCAGCTTGGTGTTAAAAATCTGTGTGGGGAGGCCACTCTGAAATGGACTCTGAAGTGAATCTGTACCATCTCCTCTCGGTGTGCCAACGCACATGAGGTACCGGGGAGCAGAAGCTGGAAGAGAGGTGGGCTCATGCGGAAGACACATGTCGGTGCCCTTTCCGCCCTTCCTTTGCCCATCTCCACAAAGCTGACCTCCTTGTTTTTTTGTTTGTTTTTAAGACAGGGTGTCACTATGTAGTTGAGACTGACCTGGAACTCACTATGTAGCCCAGGCTGGTCTCGAACTCACAGCGATCCTCCTGCCTCAGCTTCCTGAGTGCTGGGATGACAGGCTTGTGCCACCACTCCCGGCTTCCAACCTCCTTGTTTTTAACATTGATGGGGAGGTGGATGGATCTTGAGACTATAATGCCAAGTGAAATGCCACACGCAGAATGCCAAATATCACATGGCTTCTCTGAAATGAGTGACCCAAATTTAAACAATTGACAGAACAAGATAAAGACATGTGTTAAGAAGCCACGTTTCAAGTCAGTTCAGGACAATGAGGCAGCCATGAAAAACACTCAGGAGAGGAAACTTCCAAACTGCCTCAGAAAGTCGCAGGAATGATAAGTCTTCAAATTGAAAATTAAGGGGAAGTATTTTGAAGGGGATTAATGCCTGTGTGCCATTATTTCATTGAAACATTCACTGTAATTTGTCATCATACCATGTATGTTAGAGTGCAGAGTGTATGTCAGAGTACATGACACATCATGTAGAAATGTGTTCTGTTACAATTAATAATGAAACATAGTCTTTGGAAGCAGAATGACTGCAGCATTTTTCTGTGCATTACACATTATTATATTTGTTCTACTTCTGAAAGAGAGGAGAAAAAGAAAGTGAAAGAGCTTGAAATAAATAGGCTTTGACTGAAGTGAGATTGACCGTCGTGCCTTTTGTCCTTGCTGAAGTCGTATTAAAGGCCAAAGGAGTCCCAATTTACCACGTCTAGTCTTTCTAGATGTCAAAGAGGCTGTTTTTCATTAAAGCACTTGGCAGTGAACGACAAAAGCAGAGTTAGGAAACTAGCACATTGACTATACTTGGCCCTAAAGTTCATAGGAAAGACCATTCCCAACCCACTTAGGAAGTGGCATTGTGAAAGCTCCTGGACCCGTGTGTGTGTGTGTGGTGTGTGTGGTGTGTGTGGTGTGTCTGCCCTCTGGGTGCACAGCCAGGGAAGGGCAGGTTCTGGGCCTGTTTGGAAGACGCATTCAAAGTAGAACCTTAAAGAATGGTGCGCCATTTATTCAACGCTTCCTTCCACACATTAAGTCTTCTTGGAAACATCTCGTCTTTCCCTATGTTCAAAAGTAAGACCTTTCACAAATGGAAAGAGGAACAAGAGATAAAGGAGGAGAGGGAAGGAACAATTGAAGTGGAAATCGGAAACAGGGCTTTTGCAAGTGGAAAAGGGACCGAGATCTGGAAAAGAGCAGGAGGGAAAGGAGTGGGAGGGGATGAAGGACGGAATTAAGAGGTGTTAGGGACCAGTGACAGCTCCCCATGATAAATGCAGTCATGCCTTGTAAATAAATGTGTACTGTTCAAAACAGTTCTAAATGTGCACAACACATGAAGTCAAGGGCTAAAGAGTGTCTCTTTGCTACTTCTCCAGAGTAGTTGCATTTCAGGCATGGGACTGCTAGAGTCATTGCCTACAGTGTAGCACACAGGACGTGGGCTGTGCCCGCTGAATGAGTTCCTGTTTTCTAGCCACCCAGCCACGTAGGTGCAGTGGCTGCACTGCTGGGTGTTAGAGGATACATTCCGGTGTTCAAAAGTAGCGAGATGGGAGTGGCAAGAAATTCCCCAGTTCTAGGGAAGCCTGTCTTCCGTTAGTGAGCTTTGTTAAGCCCACAGCTGGCCCTGGCCCCGAATTTGTCCCTGGAGAACCGACGACATCAGGAGCACGACGCCTGTTTCTTCCGGCTTGGTGTCTCATTTTAAATCGATTTTTAAGGGAGTGCAGTATTTCAATTGTAACTACGGTACTGAATTATAATGACTACGCTTTTTCTGAACAGATTGAGTCGGTACAGTGAGTTCTTGGTTGTCGAAAATACTCTTGTAGATTTGGGGTTTGATTGGGTAGATACTCACCGTGTGGAAAAGCACGAGATGCACACTGCACTCTCGCCGGGCAGGGCCTGCCCAGCTAAGCTCTTCCGGCCGGGAATGGCTTCCCGCCAGTGCCCAGGCTGGTGGGACAGGATGGGGGCCCGGGCGGGAACTCCAGCAGGGCAGCACTGGAAGCACAGAGGGAGCTCTGCTGCCCGCTGCCCGCATGGCCCCTCGCCTGGCGCGAGTGCCGCTCTGCCGCCGCTGTGGTGAGGCACAGCACCTGAGGTCCTGCTGTCCACAAGAGGTTGCTCGTGCCCCGTATAATCCCCAGGGTTAACTTTTCCTTTCCCTGATGTTTTTCTTTCCCTCCCCTCTCTTCTTCTCTCCTCTCCTCTTCCCTCCTCTCCCCCCTCCCTTCCTCTTCTACCCTCTCCTCCTTTCCTTCCTTTTGTCTTTCTACCTTTCGTCTCTCTTTTCCTCTTTGTCTTTCTGTCTTCTCTCTCTCTCTCTCTCTCTCTCTCTCTCTCTCTCTCTCTCTCTCTCTCTCTACTCTCTCTCTCTCTCTCTCTCTCTCTCTCTCTGACTGTGGCTAAGCATCATTTCTCTATTTTGTTTTTTTTTAAATTTTTATTTTTTTGTTTTTGGTACCAGGGATCAAACTCGGGACCTTGTGCTTGCAAGGCAGATGGCAGCACCACTAAGCTAAATCCTCCCAGGCCCTCTATTTTTATTTTTGGTGCAGGTATCTTCCATGTTTTGCTTATTTTTGAATTGATATTATCTTAAAATATAGAGTCATAGTTCTGCTCTTTTTCTTTTAGGCACTTTCAGTCATTCATTGTTGTGTGAAAATATTTCCTAGAACATTTAGGAAAATGTTTAATTCATGTTTTCTAAGATTAATAATGTACACATTTCTTTCCTAACATTTTGATATATGTAATGACTTACAATGTGAGTTTTCCCCAACTGTATGCCTCTCCTTACTCTTTAGTTTGTATTTCTGGTCCTTCTTTTGCTCCAATTTCTTTCTTTTTTTTGGTACTGGGGATTGAACTGGGGTCCTTGCGCATGCAAGGCAGGACACCGAACCGCTGAGCTAAATCCCCAGCCTGCTCCAATTTCATTCTTTACCCTCAGATTTTTCTCAGTGTAGGTTTTCCTAGAACAAAGCCTTGGCTACTATGAAACTTTATTGAGCTTCAGGGTGTGCATTTGGAACTCATTTTTACTTCTGAGCCAAAGTCTTATGTAGATTTACCTGCTATTTTCAAACTGTTAAACATTCCAGTAAAATATTGGAATCATTGGTTTTTAGGCTTTCTTCCCAGAATCCAAGAAATAGTTTGCTTTTCAGCTTTAATAATGTGACTCCTTCTTTCTCTGAGTACAGTTTTTAAATGTCTCTAATTATAAAACATTTGATAGTTCTTCACTTCTTAACAATTAGTGATGTGAAGTTAATGAACATGTCAACCACCCCTAAGTATTTGATTCTGCCAATTTATAACAAATGCCAGCCCTGTTGTTTCTCCTACCACTCTGGTCCCCAGGCATCCTTACATCTACTTTCTCTCCCTATGGATTTTTATTATGATAAAATAGTCATAGCATATAATTTATAATTTATCTTTTTGGATTCAACAAATTGGTGGCACTAAGTGGCTTCTTAACGTGACCCAACTGTCTTATGATGTTTTCATCAAGCAAAGTGCAATTTGAAATATTTTATATGCTTACATCTGCAACTTTTATCTTGAACCTAAATAGAATACCCATGACTCAGTAATAAAAGAGACAGATAATTAAGTTCAATAATGGAAAATGACTTACTGCATTTTAGACATTTCTCTAAAGAAGTCATACAATGTATTTTTTCATAAGGTAAATACCAATCAATACCATAATGCAGTGTCAGCTGTCCATCTCTTTTTTTTTTTTTTTTTTTTTTTA
>NW_022900950.1:80866512-80880151 GCF_012274545.1 Fukomys damarensis
TTTTTTTTTTTTTTTGAGACAGGGACTCACTATGTAGTTGAGACTGACCTGGAACTCACTGTGTAGGCCAGTCTGGTCTCAAAGTCACAGTGATCCTCCTGTCTCAGCCTCCTGAGTGCTGGGATTACAGGCGTGCGCCACCATGCCTGGCACCTGTCCATCCCTTAAATGGCTTTGGCCAAACTTGGACAGAAGTGCGGACAGGATGTGAAGAGATCAGAAGCTCACTGCTGCTGGGAACATGAGACAGTTCCACTGAAAAGCCTGTTGTCAGCTCGTCAGACAGAGACAGGTGGAGTTTACGACCTAGCCATGCCATTCCTTGGTATAATCCAAGCCAAGAGAAATTAAAATATGTGTCCACACAAAGTTGAAATGAATGTTGCTTGATCTGGTGCTTACTCAGGCAACATTGCATCTCAGACAAGATGGCCTGTATCTCCATGTGACAAATGTCCGCTGTGGATGTTTCATTTATTTTTAGGCTAATTCGGTATTCACTCTTCTCCATTCATATCTTTATTCTCTTTTGTATTTGCTCATCTAAGAGTATCTTTTGTGCTCACTGTATCATCTGTGTCAGTTCAAAATAAATTTCAATTGATATTTTTCCCCTCACAGATTGTACTTTCCTGCTATTTGTCTTGCTCACTTATTTTTGTTTTGACAGAGAACAGACCGATTTGAATTAGATTCCAGGCCCCGCCTGGGGACCTCTGACGTCTTGGCGAGGTGACCTGCGCAGGCCTGGCCATCACCTCGAACGTCTCTTTCACTGCTGTCAGCGGCCCTCGGGCCGGGTTCCAGGGCTGTTCTCACACACGCTTGCACTCCTGTTTCTAAGAACCGTGTGCGGGGCCAGCGCCTGCCGCCCAGGCGAGGCACGAGGAAAGGACGAAGGAGAGAGGCGGTGGGCCCGTCCCCGGGGACCCCTCCTGGACTCTGCTGTCCCCTGCAGGGAGGTGGATCAGTGGGGTCTGTAGAGACACGGAGTGGCCACACGAATACGCCGTGGATTGCTGCGTCGTGCCCTCGCGCGGGCCTGTATCTGCTTCTGGAGGTAAAGTGTAGCTTGACTTCTGGGTAGGAGCCCAGCTCGCAGCAGCTGGGGGCCGTCGGCCGGACAGACAGACAGAGCCGCTCAGCCGGGCTGCTCGCCCCACCTACCGCCGGTATTTAATCGCTCCCCGTCTTGCTCCTGGGTGTCTCAGCTGTTTCCTAGATTATTTGTTAACAGTGACTTTATACATAGTGATTTTGCTAATGCTAAATTCACTCTTCTTTGTGGTGTCGCTTTTTCCGATTCCTTAAATGATGCCTTCGACAAATAGGCATATGGGCATTTCTCTTTTCCCTATCTGCATTCCGTCTCATTTCTCCCTGCAGTACTTCAGGGCCTGGAACTTCTGACGGAACATTGGACAGATGTAAGGGACTAATCCTCGCCTTTTTCATTATCTTCCGTTCTAGGTTCAAATATTTCATCCACACATAATTAGGTATTATTTTAGCAGTGAGACTCTACATACGCTCTTCATAATTTTGAGGGAATTAACTATAATTTCTGATCTGCTGGGTTTCTTTCCACTCCACATGAATACATGTTGAATTTTGTAAGATCTATTGAGGTTACATGTATCTCCTTTAATAATATCGTACATTAAATTGATGAATTCATAGATATTTCATTATTTTTGCATTCTTTGGATTTAATCTACTTATTATTCATGCATTATTATTTTTGTCTTACTGGATAAATTGTACTGCTGTTTTGTTAAATTCTCTTTTTGTTGTTTATAATAAACATTTGTTTTTAGCTGTCTTTTCTGTTGCTCTATATTAATGGCTTTGCTTTTGAGATGAATACTGGCTCCCCAATGATGGAAAGAGTACTTTATCTTTATCTAACTTTAGAAAGAGTGTATGCAGGGTCAGAAGATTTGCTTCTGAAATGTTTGCTAAAATGCACTACAGAAGTCATCTGGACCTAGATTTTCTTTCATTTCACTTCGCCTCTGTCATTGCAACCTATCTCTGAATCTTATATTAAAGGACATTTTAAAAGACTGTGTGTTTTAACCTCCTATTTTTATCCTGATAATCTCTTCTTTGTTACTATAGGTCTTAGATAATTCAATTCAATGTAACTATTGATAACATTGGGAATATTAATATTTTAACATTTTGCTTGTCTCTTTCTTAACTCTTTTTAATTTCCTTCCCTATTTTCCTTGCCTCCTTGTTTGTGTGTTTTATTCTTTCAGTTCATTCAGCCCGTGTCAGAACTTTTTTGAATTAGTTTGTGACTCCTTGGGCGTGATTCTCCAGTTCACCAATAATTAATGTCTTGATTCATTCTCAGTCCGAGCTTTCTCATACATTCCCTACACCTGCCCTGTGAACTGAACAAGTGTCGTCACTTCTTTAAATCTGAGGTCAAGAAATGATGACCAGTGACAGCCAGGGCACACAGGACAGGCTGTCTATGCATCTGTTGGACTCGGACACACCCTTGGCTGAGGTTTTCTTTGGCAAATACAGCAGTGTGTCCAGCTCACATTGCAAAATGAGGTTGTCCTGGCGGACACGCTGCGCCTCACTGGTCCATAGGGCCCAGTAGGGAATGCTCCCCAAATCCTCTTTTGACTAATTTATTGCTGCATTAGTCTGTTCCATCACAGACTGGTAAATTGAGAACGTGAAGTTTATGCTTACCATCCTCAAGGCAGGGTGCTATGGATCAAGGCGTGGGGTGCTGAGAATCTGGATTCTGCTTTCCAGGTTGTTTTGTAGCACTGCTTTCACCACAAGGGAAAAATGCTCTGTCCTTGTGGGCAGGGGTGGAAAGTCGGGCAGACTGGTTCCCTCCAGCCTGTTTATCAACTGTTAATCCAGTTCATGGAGCAGAGCTCTCAGGGCCTAATCATCTCCTGAATGCTTCTCCCTAATACTGTTGCTCATGAGGTCAGTGCAAATGCATTTAGGAGGGGCACAAACATTCAACCATGGCATTCGGAGCTGGACACCCACAGTGCATGTCCTGCTTATGCACTAGATTTATTTTCCTTCCCAACGTAGAGCTGCGGGTCAGGCACAGGGCAGAGACTTTGTTCTCAAAGAGAGAAACCAGGGCAAAGAAAGGGCCATATGTCCCAAATACAGTGAGTCCTCAACTTACAAACAAATTCTGTTCCAGGGAATGTTCATGAGTTGGATTCTTTGCGTGTCTGACAGAGTGAGTCTTACACACTTTGACTTACACACTTACAAGGAGTGAGTCTTTAACAAATATACAATGTAAAGCCTAGAAACAACAGAGACACACAAACAAGTACTGAGAGTGATGCTCCCAGATGTCCTGGGTCTGAGTGAGCACCGTGCTGCCACGCACCATGGCTCTGCACAGCGAGCGCACACAGCACAGCGTGACACTGCCCTGCAGACACTTGAGCTACTTTCTGATTTGTTCACATCTACACATTTTCCTCATGTGAGGTCCATCTGTATCTGTGAAAGTTTGCAACTCAAATGTTCATAATCTGGGGACTTACTGTAAGTCGAAAAACTCAAAAGACCAGTTACATTACATTTTCAGGCTTGGGGCTATCTCTTCCCCCACCCCCCTATTGAGACAAAGTGGGCCAGGAACAGGGCTCATAAAGGCCCACAGCTCCTGGCCATGGCCATGCATCAGCTTTGTGGATTGAACTTCAGTGTTTCTGGCTCTCCTCTGCTGGCATCACACCCCCAAGGCTCCAACATTCTTTGTATTTGGGAGCAGCCCCACCCAGGCCCCAGGTTCCCTTTGAAATCTAAGCAGAGGGAGTCACTCTGTCCCCTGTGTGCCCTGCAGTGGAGGTGGAGGCCTGCACAGCAATGAGCCTCAGCTGGGGCAGCAAGTGTGTACTGTGCCAGAGTGCATGGGGTGGCACCAGGGCAGGCACCTGGAGGCAGCTCCCACACCCTCTTCCGTGGGTTCTGTGTTTTACAAGCCCAGGCCCTCTGTCCCAGTGACAGTGGCCATCTAGCAGGTCCCTGAGGCTATTCTGGGGACACTGTGGGTTGTCCCAGTGAGTAACACCTGGTCTCCTATCCATTGTAGTTTTCTCACCAAACATGCCCTGACCACATTCTTGATGTTCTCTTCCAAACACACTTCTTCATTCTCTATGCGCCAGGCTAAAACTAGTTGAATTCTTCAAGTTGTGCTTCCCTTTTGATGTTAAATTTCATTTTTAAGTTCTTCTGATTTTCACACATTTTACTATAAACACTCAAAAGAAGACTGTATTCTAAACAGGGAGTAAAACATTTCTCAGGCTAGATACCCTAGCATATTATCTGCAAGTTTTTCTTTGCATAAAACAGTAAGTAGAACCCTGAGAAAATTCAGCAAAATTATTTGCTACTTAAAATATTTGGTCTTATTCCCACTTTCCAGTAATTGGGCCTCACTCCCACCTTGGTTTGGGGAAGCTCTGGCCAGAGGAATGCTTATATGAATGTTAAAGAAAGAGACCTTGGGATAACTGTTCCCAGGAGCTAAGAATGCATAGCTAAAGATTAGAACAGAACTTTAGGGCAACAGCTGGGCAGAATCAACAGTAAGTTATCCTCAGAGATGTTTGCTCTGGTCACTGTCTTCCTCCTGCCCTCTGATAAGCTTCCTGTCTGATAAGCTTGCTAATGAGGTTAACATACATCCCCTAGCAGGTCACCCCTCTCCAACTCTGTCCCCTGACTGAAGCTCCTATACAAATACTGCATCTTCATTCTCTTCTACATTTTCATTCTCCTTGAGTTACAGTAAGTAGACACAAGAGTCTTGGCTCATGTTATTTCCCTGAGGCTCTCTTATGCTGAAGAAATAGCCCCTCTGGGTCCTGGGTGATTGAACTAGATTTAAAGTAACTGTTTCATCCTTTTGCCACCAAGGTCACACATGGGGATTCTTTGGCTCTCCTCAGAGTTGCTTTATCATTCTCATTTTACCTGCACTTGTTATAACTGCGAAGACTCAGTGTTTCTCTCTTCTTCTCAGCCCTCTCCAGAGTAGACATTTGTGGTACAGCTTTTACTCTTTACCTCATGCCAAAGCTTCTTCCACAGTTTTAGGTATTTGTTAGAGCAATATCCCATTTCTCAGTGTGAATATCTGTCTTAGTCTATTTCTGTTGTTATAACAAAAGACACAAGACTGACTAATTCAAAAGCAAAATAAATTTATTTTCTAGGGTTCTGCAGTGTCCAAATCCAAGATTAAAGTGCCTCAGGTCAGTGACAGTGGAGTCTTGTCTTTGCAGATGGGATGTTTCCGGAGGGAGTGAACAGTGTGTTCCTGCATGACAGGAAGGATGGAAGAACAGAGGGCCTTGCTAGCTCTCTCCAGCTGCTTCATAATATCACTGATCACATTCATGAGGACAGAGTCTTTCTGACCTAATCACTTTCTAAAGATGTCACCTTTTAAAATAATCGTACTGGGTATTAAGTTTCAAAATAGATTTTAGAGGGCAAACAAACATAAAAATCACATGAATTCTTTTCCATATATTCAGAATTTTATCTGGAATAATTTCCCTTCTATGAGAAGACAAATTTCATTCTCACATTATAAACAAAAATATGTCATCAGCAAATATTTAAACTTTTTTAAAAAAATTGAAATGTACTGCAATAAACATGGGTACACATATTTCACTGTGCTATGATTCTTTGCTTTCTTTGGGGAAGATACCCATCAGAGGGTCAAATGGGATCTGTAATCCTAGTGTTTTGAGGTGTCTCCACACTGATTTCCACAGTGGCTGCACAAGTCTGCACTCCTACCAACAGTGGAGAAAGTTTCCTATCTTCCCACAGCCCTGCCAGCATTTGTTACTGATTGATTTCTTGATAGCAGCAATTCTTTCTGGAGTGAGGTGGAATCTCAGTGTTTTTATTTGCATCTCTTGAATGACCAGTAATGTTACACATATTTTTTATATCTTTATATGCCACTTTGACTTCTTTGTCTGAAAAATGTCTAAAACTTGGAAACAGCCCAATTGCCCATCAGTTGGAGACTAGATAAAGAAAATGTAATTGTTTGCTTGTTTGTTTTACATAATGGAGTACTACTCAGCCATAAAGAATGAGAAGCTAGTGACATTTATAGCTAAATGGAAGCACGTGGAGGCCATACTGTTAAGTGACATACTGGGACACATATGTGTAAATACCAAGTAGTTTCTCTGGTGTGAGAAACTGGAAGTGTAAATAGGATCAAAATGTGTAATACATAAAGTGAAATATGAAGAAAAAGTCCAAAGGGGAAGGGGAAGTGGGAGGGGTAGGGAAAAGGAAAGAAGGGAAAAGAATAAATAGGAGAAAAGGGAAAACTGGAAACAAAGTCTTTATAAATAGAGAGGAATGAATAGAGGGCAGGGGGATGGGGAAAAATTAACAACCAAGACACATTATGTGAAGGTACAAATTCCCAATAATGAATGTCAGTATATTGTACTCCTAAAATGTACCCATAAAACTAATGCAGAAAATTTGAAATATATTCAATCTGTGATTCTGAACGTCATAGCCTGACTATAACATCCTGGTGCTAAGCATGGCCGCGCACACCTGCAATCCCAGCACTGGGGATGGCCATGAGTTTGAGGCCAGTCTGGGCTCCACGGTAAGTTGAAGGTCAGTCTGAAGTAATGGCAAGACTCTGCTTCAAAAAGCCAAATAAATAAACAAATAATCAAATCCTGGTGTTTTTCCTTTCAGCAATTCTGATGTCCCCCAATTTCTTTGAGCTTGTATGATTCCTGGTGAGAATTCAGTGTTTATATATCACATTATTACTATGTTACAGTGTGTTTTCCTTTTGTATCTCTCAAAACTTTTCTGTAATTTTTTTCAGATGAAGCCTATTCTGGCTTCTATATTTTTTTCGTAATGTTTTCTGGAATTTGAATCTATAAATTGATTTCCTTCCCCATACATGGAGTTTCTAGCCACTAAGCTTCACAGTTTTTTGTCCTGGTTTTTCTCAATATGCTTTAAATAATAGACATTGCAGACTTCTGATGTTTTCTTGCAGGTGTATGGGGCTTTCTTTTCTTTTCAGTCACTTTCTCTTCAGTGGTCAGATTTAGTGTATTGCATTGCTCTGTCTAAAAGTTCACTTCTGCTGTTGAGAATATATTATTAATTTTTAAAAATTGTTTTATTTTTCAGCCCTAGAACTTTTGTTCTATATAATTATTGTCATTTTTCCTTTGAGATTGCAAACCCTTCACACATAGATATCTTTTTCTTAGGTTACTTTGACTAATTTTCCTTTATATTTCAACATGTTTACAACACAGATTTTGGAAAACGCTCTTCATCAGTACACCTGTGGTTCTTCTTGAAAGCTGCTTCTGCTCTTCCCTTCACTTCCCTAATATAGGCTGATGAGTTTTAATTTGTTGCTTTTAATAACAAATACTTTTTAGTTGAAAATTTGACATTGCCTGTACCACGTTGGAATGTTTCTGGGACTGGTTTGCTGTCATTTTGTGCACTGCTGTTTTGGGAGGGGACTGGCCTGTCTCCTGGACTTGCACAGCGAATCTCCTCCAGAGTATTCAGCTGCAGATGCTGCTTAGGTTTCTTTTTATCTTTAGTGTTTCTTTGTATTTGTGCTGTGTTTGTTGGCCTTGTGGACAGTTTCTCTCTATATTAGCACAGTGTAGAAATCAGCTAAGGTGCTTGAAAAATTTATATTCAAATCAAACTCTATCAAGGTCCTGAGTTTGATCTCTGATACAAAAAAAAAAAATAATAATAATCGAACTCCAGCATTGTTGGAAAATTTATTTAGTCAAACATCTCCAATTCTGTGAGTCAGTTGTGCCTGTTAAAAAAGATACACACTGCCTATTTTTGGTGCCCCCAACAATGCTCTATTTGAATGGGTAGATATATACTTAGCCAGAAATTGTTGAAGTTATATTTTAATTTTGCAACTCACTGAAATAACATTAGAGTACAAATATATTTGTTATTATATCTATGTATTTTATTCTGTAATACAGATATAGTGATAGTTGCTTCATTAGACCACATTTACCCTCTTTTGATGAGTTTAAACTAGTGTTCTAATTTTAGGCACAAAAATAGCTATTTATTGTATTGTTCAAAAAAGGATGTTTTTAAAATAACCACATCAATTTTGGACCAGTCTTCAAATTCCCCATTACTTCTTGTCATACAGGTACACTCCATTAGATCAAGATGAATTTCTCAATGAAAGCTATACTCAAGGCAATATGAGCATATTTTTCATTCATTTGTGTCATAATTCTAGCAAGTGGCCAATTACACTGACTCAATTATTACAAACAATTTATGAACACAATATTAATAAATTACAACATTGCATCAGGTTATGCTGATCAAAAATAAATCAAAGAATCAATATTTAGTGGCTGTAAAATGCCTGCCTTTAAAAAAAAACTTCTTCATCTTTTAAATATTTTCATGCAGAGCATATACACGCCTGCCTTTACCATCCCTAATATAAGCATGAGGTTATTGTGAGAAGAACTTTAAATTGTCTTCCATTATTTCTGTAATGCACTTGCTCTCCTTGTTTTGGCCCTCAGGTCAGGAATGTTGCTCACATACATTCCTAAAACATTTATAAAATATTTAATCATCTCCTTCTGCTAGTACACATATACACAGAGACACACAAAACACAACATTGTTTGAGAAACGTGTTCATTTCTTTCCAGCATTTGATTTCTGTTTAATTTTTTTTGGTCTTCACTCTAAGCAGACAAAACTGTGCTGCTGTACATACTAAAAATTATGTTCTCATTCAAAATGTATAATATTCAGCATTGCTTTTAACATCTTCCTTTAGTTGAAATGTTGTCAAAGGTTCTGCCAATTTCATATAACTCTTCTCATTCTCTTCCCTTACTTTTTTAACCTTGTTATTTGAATTTCTCTAGAAATGTACAATCTTTTCAAAATAATTATTTTTACTTGTTTTAAATTATATTTTATAGCTATATCATTTCAGTACTTGAGAATAAAAAGATGTCTTCATAATAGTATGTGAAATTTATTAAATATTATCAACTAACATATATTTCCAAGTTTAATGCTCAAAATAGGTTTGAGAATTATATAGCAGTATTATTTCCTATCAAAGATAAAACAATTGAGGGCTAAATTAGTTTCTATGTTACCAAAAACGAAATAGATAGTAAGTCTCGGAGTTTCAGTACTAATCCATTTGAAGTAAATCCAAAGCTAGCTTTCTCAAATACTGTTGTACAAAGGATCTAAAAACTACTTTGTTATTGACTAATGAATTATTAATATTCATCACTATTCATTTAATGGCTACTAAGTACAGTGGACCCTGGAGTTATGACTTAGGTCACAGCCGGAATTTTAGTTTTAAATTATGAACAAAGTCTTGAATTATGACCCAGATGCAGGCTGCTTGTGCTTCCAGATGGTCTCAGCCAGACTTAACCCTTAAAGAGATCTAGAAGAAACATTGCAACGTCCTTTCCTGTGTGGGGTTGAGAAATCCTGGGCCAGCGTCTCTCTAGGAACACTGAGGTCAACCTCTTACAGGAGAGAGACCTTGAAGGCTGTGCAGAGCAGCTGGATCCTTCACTGACCAACTTGAGCTACAAGCACCCTCTGGAATGAATTGTGCTCATGAGTGAAACATCCATAGTACTAGTTTGTTTTGTTTGTATGATTAAGAGTGGCAGAACTACAAGACTGGTAGAGTTTATCAAATCAAAAGTTAGAACTGATAGATATCTCCTCTTTGGGAAGCTAACATACTATTTGGATGAATAGATTAAAACTGCTAATCAATAAAATAAACCATTAATTGAGACAATATTTATTAGACTCTACCATTAATTTGTTCATAATTCTAAAAAATAACACTAGTAGATATTATTATTCCCACTTTACATATGAGAGAAATACAGCAAGGTTTTCTTAGATTCTGCAGTGGATTTTAATACATCACATTCCTACAGCTGGACTGTCAAAGCATCAGCATTAGCCCTGGACTGTGGAATAAATACACAGAAGGAAGCCAGAGCTAAAGAGAGCACGCCGCAGAGAAGGCATGACTACCATCTCACTCCTACTTGTGAGAGTTCCTTCCAAAGCAGACTGAAAGGGAAAATCAAATTTATCAACACACACAGTGAAAAGCACATTAAAAGAAAAAAAAACTCAAGGAAAAGTAACTCCCATCAGTGGCTAAGGACTCCAGCTTATATAAAATTGTCCGAAAAGAACAAGAAATATGTAACAAAATGGCAGTGGTTTGAAGTTTCCACCAGTAGTAATCTGTGGAAAAGTAACTAGGAGACATGAAACATGGAGGAAAGTTTGTGTGAAGAATCCTCTGGCACTAGTAAGAGTTTAGATTTGTGTCCAATAAAAGAGAATTTATATCCTGCCTCCAGGCAGGCATGATGGAGAATAGAGGTCTTTTTTTCTGCATGTTTTTTAACCTACCCTCAAATCAATATAATTTTTATGTCAAAGAGATAAAATATTTTGGGGTCACACTGTCGTATTTCCTTCATACATAAAATATAACATTTAAGCAGAATATGTGACGAGGCGATACTGATTGGAAAAATTTACTCTTCAGAAGGTGGGTTAAAATATTTCGCCATCTTGATAGAGTTTATAAAATTGATAGAAAAATCATGTAAAATTTGGTGAACAGAGCACTTACAATCTAGGGCTCTAAAATTGATTAGTCACAGTGAGTAATCAATCTTTGAATATATTGGAAGCATGTGATGAATAAGGACAAATAGATAATTGTGATTTTTATAAAACCTATAAATTTTTTAACTTTCAAGAACAGAAGGACAGAGTATAAAGAAAAGGGAAAAAACCACAGAGCAAAACACATGAGGAGAGACACCAGGGCGCTCCAAATACACAAATCACCACGCTGTATGCAGCAGGAGGTGCACGGTGTGGTCGGTCTCCCTGCTTTGTTTTTGAATATTGCACAAAGTGGAAAACTGACAGACGTAGTTTATCAAGCTTTTCAAGAAAATAATAATAGCAAAGCTTTCATCTTTGACAACTTCTGTCCACTTTTCTTTCAGTTAGCACCATGCTTAGGGAGGTCGTTAGGAGCCAAGAGTGAGTGAGGGAAAGACAGCGCGAACCTGTGGGGACGATGGAGACGACCTTCTCTGCCTCCTTACGACTTACTTTATTTAACTCGATTCAATTTGCAATCCGTTTTGTTCACGTCAGTTATAAAATAAACATAACAATATGGAGATGAAAAGCACTTTAGCTGATTTCTCACAGGGAATTAATGTTCCTAACAGATATAAGTACACAATTATCTATTTTTAAACAAAGGTACATGATATGCCTGACTGAAGTGAGACTCGTGTCTCTCAAGTAGAAAGAGAGCATCACTTGATTGTCTTTGCTAAATTGCAAGGTACATGACAGGTGTAAGGAGCCAGGCTATGCTCATGCAGGTTTTTAACAAGTATTCTGGGCAGCTTTACCTGCATACCTTATCGAGATTTGCAAGAAACATCTGGTAATGGAATCCATGCAGTTAATAGTGTTTAATTCAAGCTGTGAATCAGATAATATTCAATGATTATAGAGTGCAATGTATAAATTTTCAATAATATTGCTATCTTAAAGTTAACACTCTAACATTTTCTAGAGCACAAATATCCGTGCTTTGGCTGTTATCAGTAAGACTGAGAAACAGTTAAAATCTTCACTTTTGTTACTTGTTTTCATTATTTTTCTATGTACCATACCAAAGTGAAAGGAGAAATTAGATCATACAAGGTATGTGAAGATACTTTCCAGAGCTTTAATGGGTGCAGAGGCCCCAGGCTGCACAGCCTGCTTCTTTCCAGGCCAAAGCCCATTGGTGACTGCCCACGGCCTAGAGCTGGGCCTCCGCGTCACCAGAAACTGCAAATCACAGGCACGGATGAGGTGGAGGGGAAGCACAGGCTTTACAATAGGAAAAGGTGACTATGGGAAGCAATAGTGACAAAAAGTGCTTGAAAACTTTGGCAAAAATGGCAAATACTTCATTTTGCACTATTACATAAAACACAGGTCAGAGCAGGAAGGCTTTAGACAAAGTAGAGAATGTACAGTAAGTTCTAAACCAAACTTTCAGGTGTGTCATGGTCTCCATCTAGACCCCTCACAAAGCCTCCTGCACCATGCACTCCCGGTGGGGCTTTTTGGGGGTGACTGATTCTAGGATGTGTGGGTGGACACTAACGGTGTGTGGTAATTGGAGTGGCCCACTGACTGGTTTAGCATAGTTCTGAGTGTGGATAAAGGCAGGGTCCAGGCTGGGAGTGGGCTGCACCAACAACAGGCTTGTAGCCCAAATGAAAGAAAAGGGAAAAAGAAGCCTGCTGCTTTTTGCCTGCTGCCTGTCATGTCAAAAACTATTTCTCCCCTGCCAGGCCCCTGTGCTATGCCACCCTGCCCTGGAGCCAGCCAACTAGGGATGAACCCCTTATAAACTGTGAGCTAAATAAACATATTATCGTTTGACTGTGGCTGCTGGGTATTTTGCCTCAGCAACAAGAAAGTAAGTAAGAGAGATAACTTTTCTGATATGCTTTAGCCATTTCTTTTTTAATTGTATTGCACTTTGTCCCCCAAACCTGGCCTGTTACACCCAAACTTACTTTAGTATGCAGGTTGGCCACTTTCTGATCCTGTATTTGCAAACCTGGTGACCTGGAAACTTATAATTTGGGATTTAGGTAACTCAGTGGCTGCAGAGAAATTACTTATCAAATTTACGTGGGCTCACATTTATTTTTAACTTCTAGTTCTGAAACCACTCTCTCAGCTGTATGAATGTGGTTCAGACCTTCCCAGGCGATATTTGCAATACTTCTTTGGCTTTGTTCGCTGCTCATAGCAGTTGAACGTAATAAAACAAAACACATTCTCTGTCCTTAGATATAAACAGCAAATATTTTCCACCATATGTTCTTCTTCGTATTTCTTTAAAGTTTAACTCTAAATTTGATCATTTTATATAAATTATTAAATGATAAGAATATATAGCTTTAGCAAAACAATCAGGTGCTTGGCATGTTGAGGTTTTTGAGTAAATAAAACCAGTACCTGCTTTAATCTGTTCACCAAAATTACCACCAGTTTGTGACATAAGTCTCAGCTGTTTATATTGGCTGATTTTCATTTTTTCTCAAGGTTTTGTTTCAAAAAATCTGAAACAAGGAAACATATGTTATGTAGGTTGAATGAAAAAGAACAAATCAAACTTTATTCCACATAATCTCTTTGTGCCCAATTACTTTGTTCTTGATGTAAAAGATTCACAAAGCAATTTTTAAAGCACTTTTGCCCATTGATCTCTTTTTCTTTTTTTTTAAATTTAAATTGAATTTATTGGTACATTTTAGGTAGACAGTATAGTTACATTCATTCCAGGGATCTCGTACCTTTACATGACAGGTCTTGGTTCTGATTTTTTCCCCTTGTCCCCACCCTCCCTTCACCCCCTCCTACCCTCCCCACCTACAAACACTTTAATTCCATTTTTATATTTTCACACATTTTT
>NW_022900950.1:80880259-80883060 GCF_012274545.1 Fukomys damarensis
CCTCCCTTCACCCCCTCCTACCCTCCCCACCTACAAACACTTTAATTCCATTTTTATATTTTCACATATTTTTTGCCTTTCCCTTATTCCCTGTCCCCTACCCTTCTCACTGTCCCTGCACCTTTAGTCATTTTCTTCCTATTTCATGTTGCTAATTATCCTGTTAGGATCTTCAGTACTGTTTTAGTTTTTCACACCAGAGAAGCTATTCAGTATTTACACATGTGTGACTTATTTATTTCACTTAGGAGTATATCCTCAAAATGTACCCATTTATCTATGAATGAATCTACTTTCTCATTCTTTATGGCTGAGTAGTATTCCATTTTATAGAAAAACCACATCTTCTTTATCCAGTTTCCAACTGATGGGCAGATAGGCTTTTTCCAAGTTTTACCTATTACAAACTGTGCTGCTATAAACATGGGTGTGCATATATCACTGTGGTATGATTCTTTTAATTCTTTTGGGAAGATACCCAACAGATGGATGGCTGGGTCAAATGGACCCTCTAATCCTCGTTCTTTAAGGTATCTCCATATTGACTTCCATAGTGGTTGCACCAGTCTGCACTCCCACCAACAGTGGAGAAGGGTTCCTTTCTCCCCATAACCCCACCAACATTTCTTATTGAGTGATTTCTTGATAGCGGCCATTCTTTGTTGGGTGAGGTGACCAGCCCCCCAAATATAAAGACACAATTCAAAAATGGGCATCTGAAATGAACAGACATTTCTCAGACAAAGAAATAAAAGCAGCAAGTAAATATATGAAAAAATGTTCCACATCACTGGTCATTCAAGAGATGCAGATGAAAACAACACTGTGATCTCTTTTTCTTATGTATGGTACATAGTTATATTTGTCCTCTGCTTTTCCTATATATTAGAAGCAAATCAACACCATTTCTTTGCCCTCCTTGTCTCTAATTTTGATTATATGAATGAAAAATATGAAACAGTACTATGGGAGCTGAGCCTGTGCTAATTCCTGAAATTCAAAAATAAAGCATGGTCTCTGCTTTTCAGAATCTCATTAGTAGGGCCAGGGATTTAGCCCAGTGGTGCCACAGCCAGCTTCACAAGCACAAAGACCAGAGTTCAATCCCGGGTCCAAAAAAAAAAAAAAAAAAAAAAAAAAAAAGAAAAAAGTCTCATCAGTGGATACAAAGAAAATTAAATAAAGTGTAAATAAAAGACAAATAAAGCATGAATAATTAAAAGTGCCACAACACAAATGTCAGGAGAACTCACTATAAATCCAGAATTCCTAGAGAAATTGTCTCTTAGGTCAACTATAAACATTTCACAAGGTTCTGATCATTATTTGAATATAAAAAGCAAATTTTTTCCCAGAAAAATAAAGTATAGAATCAAATATATGTTGAACACACACACACACACACACACACACACACACACACACCACAGCACACCACACATCAGACTAGAGATTCTGGTAGTTAATTTAGCATAGATGAAGTTAGGAAAAAAGCCTATGAGAATGCCTGTAACTTATTACATTAGCTAGTTTTTCAAATTCTCAAATTGGGAATTACAGTTCCAGAGAATCTTTGTTCAACAGGTATGTGTACAAATGTGCCCATTTCATACATGGCTCATGGGAATGTAAATCATTTTAATGCTTATACAATATTACATTATAGTATATACAATATATTCAAGTAGCTTTTTCTTCCTTCATACAGACACAGCACATTGGTGAATCATAAAGAGGACACCATATATTTAATCTAGCACCTACTTCTAGGAAATTTAGTTAGAGTATTAAAATATTGGAAACGTAATGGGAAGTCAGATATCTCATTTGACTTTCAGAATACAGGTTCTCCTGAGTTATAAAGCAGTTACATCTTATCAAGTGAAAAAAAATCATCAGTCAAAACTGCAGTTAGTATCCGGACTTACTAAACACTATTATTTTAATAATCAACTAAATTATATTTAATAAATTAATTATTTAACAAGATAAAGTTCAGAATCAATAGACATATTTGTTAAAATCAATTACATTGCAAGAAAGAGAAGTCCCAACCATTCTGACTTTTCTCACCTTCCAAAAGGCTGTTATTACACTTGTTAGGAGATTTAAAGGAACAAAACCTTTCTCATGAAATTTAAATCAATAACTATTTAATTCAAAAGTTGTTAGAACCATTTTACTTCTATTTCAAATCAAATACAACCCATTGGAACAGAAAAAAATAAATGAATGTTTTTATCCAGATAGATGCTACATTATCATTTTAAAATTATATTTCAAATTTAAAGTTTTATGCAAATACCATATGAAGTTGGGCTCCTGTGCTTTGCACTAGGTATTATGAATCATAATCCATGGGCAAAAGGGAAGCTTTATAGAATTAAAATTGGAATACCTGAACTGTAATTAACACCTTACTGTGGAATGAACCCTCTGTTCTTCAAAGAAAAAACCTTTCCATCAGTAGCCCGAGGTAGTCGTGAGATCTTGCCTGTGATTGAACAGAGTCTGTTCCCTAAGAAAGCTATTAGCCAAGTCGTATATGTACCCACTTGGTAATGCTAATCGTCACATATACACTGAGGAAGGCACAGATTTATTCTGAATTCTGATATACTGTGGTTCCTAAAAATTTCTCCTGATACTTGTGGGATTTAAAATCCAATGATATATGTCCTGGCACAAAACTCAGGGCTAGCTAATAATCAAGAGATTATATATGCTATATTATATAATTTTTCTATATTGTATTTCTATAATATATAATTATATATTTTTACTACAAGATTTATATAATA
>NW_022900950.1:80883373-80900923 GCF_012274545.1 Fukomys damarensis
TATGTAATGTGTATAATATTTATAAAAATTGTATATAATATTCACATTTATCATATTTATATATTATGTGGGTTACATGTTATATTCATATATATCTATATTTATGCTATTCATATATGACATTTATGTAGTATATATCTATATATTATCTATACAATATATCTGATGACAAAGGTATCCTATATGTCTTAGTCCATTTTTTGATATGCATCATATTTTTAATACACACACACACACACACACACACATAGTTAAGACAAGATTTTAAAAGGTGTCAATACAAAATATGTATCAAAATAGTAATAATTAGTATAAAAGCTTCGAAATTGTAAAGTAATGAAGACAAAGGTGGCACTATATAAAATATAGACTATATTATAATTCAAATCATTTTATAGTCACTTATGTATTAATAAAAAATTCTAAAAATATATAAAAATAGCCTCAGTTTTAGCAAAACAATAACATTTTGTTTATGAAATAATGATACTCAAGTATTTTTCATAATTTAAGGCATATTCTCAAAATTGGAATTAATACATATTCATTTTTTATCTTTATATAATTATAACCACTCAACTGAATAAAAATGACATCTCCTGTTTGATAGACTTCTCTTCCACCTCATATATGACTAAATGTGTCTCCAAAATCAATAATAAAACTTGGGAAATACATATAACCTCTCATAAAACGCATCTGAGGCATTATAACTGTGCAAAAACTGCCTCAAAACATTTGAAAGGAAAGGGAAACACTCAATTGAATTTGTTCCGTACCCCCCAGAATTATTATTAATACAGCAGGAGGAAATAGAAAACCCAAGCAAGGACAAGTATTTCTGAACAGAAGAGAAGAACAAAATATAAGCATACACAAAATGAAAATCTAACAAAATATGGTCAAAGAGCCCCTGACACTTTGTGCACCTACAGGGCAGTTTTGTCACTCACGTTGTGATGAGAAAAGGATGTCGGCCAAGCCTGGCCAGAAGGACAAGAGACATATTCTCATAGTCTTGGAATAAAGCAAGGCTCGAGGGTCCATATGGAGAATAGAAAGTTTAAGTGTTTATAACTTTTCAGACCCCACTTCTATGAAATCAAGGCAAGGTGACAGACAGCTTAGATGTCAGAAGAAAGGTCAGCAAATTGGAAAGAAGTCATCATTTCAGAGCCTCAGAATCGTTTCAATAATAATGGAAATAAAGTGTTTGTAAATGGGGAGAGGAGGAGGGGGTGAAGGGAGGGCAGGGACAAGGGGAAAAAATGAGAACCAAGACCTGTCATGTAAAGGTACAAGAGCGCAATAATAATGTAACTGTACTGTATACCTAAAATGTACCAATAAACTCAATGAGGAAAAATGTTTAAATAATAAGGCAGAATATCTTGCTTTAAATTACTGAAATGTGAAGAGACGGAAGGAAAGAGGATACACATTCGCAATACCTGGGATTCCATTACTACGGTGACAAGACAGCAGAGAAAAGATGACGTTAGGTGAAAAGCAAAGAATTTCAACGGAAATTTCAAATGATACAAACGTAATTCAGATAATGTAGAACAAAAAATTGAATGTATGAAACTAAATATTCCCTGGATCAGTTTAGTAGCAGATTATCACGAAACAGAATTAATGACTGAAAATTAAAGCAATGGAAAAACATTAAGAATCAGAAGAAAGAAGAAAGGGAAGTGTTCTGGTTTATACCTAGTTGTCTCGCCAAAGCCTCAGGCAGCCAAGGATGGGGCTTTGGGGTGGTGCCTGGATGTAGCGTGTGTGATGCTGGGGTTCATTCATGGGCCACGCTAGGCTTCAGGCTCTCTCACCCTGGGTGTGAGTGCCGCCCCCCATCAAGGGCGTGCAGCCTGGGTAGAATATAAGGGACAGGAAGGGGTCTGCTGGGGCCTTGCTCTCAGACTGCTTTTCTGCCATCCACCCTGCGTGGGAGTCAGCCGACTACGGACTGAAACATCTACAGACTGTGGGCTGAATAAGCTTTTCCTACTTTAACTTTGGGTGTCTGGTATTTGGTCTCGGCAACAAGTAACTAAGACAGAAGGAAAGGAGGGGGAGCTGAAGGAATGAAGAGAAATAGTTTGAGATACATCAGATATGGTATAAGGTTATAATATTGCTATAAAATGTGCAGGAGAAGGCAGAAGCATGTGATAAAAACATGATATGGAAAGAGACAATGACTGAAAATGTTCTAAAACTGGCACACCATTTTAAACCGGAGATCCAAAAAACTCAATGAACTTTAAGCAGTGTAAAAATAAATAAAATCAATTTTTGGAACTTTAAGCAGACAAATACAAGAATTGAAGAAGAAATCTTAGAAACAGCCACAAGAATCAAAATTACCTTACACAAGACAGAGAGCTTACATTTTAATCAAAGACATGAAAGTGAGAAGGTAATGGAACGCTTCCAAAATCCAGCTGTGGCCTTGAGTGTGGGTGGCTGATGATTCTGTATGGGAAAAATGATGCCTTACAATTAACATGAAATTAAGATGCTATACCGAACATATTTTCACAATGTGCTATAACTCTTATAGTACTAAAACGTTATTAAAGTGAACCATGGAAGCAGAGAGACTAATGACTCAGTTTCAAAAAGTAAACTACATGAAAACCTGTCCACAACAATGGGGCACATATGTGAGTGAATATAAAACGTGAAAAGCAAAAGCTAATCAAAGCACACTAGATAAGCCTATTGGCAATAAATGATGTCTATAAAATTGCAGAAATAACTGTCACTCTTTCTTTTCCTTTTTTTTGAGTTTATTAGTACATTTAAGGTATACAGTACAATTACATTCATTATTGGGATCCTGTACCTTTACATGACAGGTCTTGGTTCTCATTTTTTTTCCCCTTGTCCATGCCCTCCCTACACCCCGTCCTGCCCTCCCCATTTGCAAACACTTCATTTCCATTTTTTCATTATGTTACATTTTTTTCATTTCCCTTATTACCTTTCCCCTACCCTTCCCATTTTCCCTGCATCTTTAGCACTTTGCTTCCTATTTCACATGGTCAATTATCTCATTAGGATCTTATGTACTATTACAGTTTATTCCCACCAGAGAAACTACTCGGTATTTACACGTGTGACTTATTTATTTCACTTAGGAGTATGTCCTCAATATGTATCCATTTTCCTATGAATGAATCTAATTTCTCATGCTTTATGGCTGAGTAGCATTTCATTGTATAGAAAAACCACATCTTCTTTATCCAGTTTAAGACTGATGGGCAAATGGGCTGTTTCCAAGTTTTAGCTATTACAAACTATGCCGCTATAAACATTGGTGTGCATATATCACTGTGGTATGATTCTTTTAATTCTTTTGGGAAGATATCCAGCAGACGGATGGCTGGGTCAAATGGAACCTCTAGTCCTATTTCTTTGAGGTATCTTCATATTGATTTCCATAGTGGTTGCACCAGTCTGCACTCCCAACAACAATGGAGAAGGGTTCCTTTCTCCCCACAACCCCACCAGCATTTGTTATTGGTTGATTTCTTGATAGCAGCCATTCTTTGTGGGGTGAGGTGGAATCTCAGTGTTGTTTTCATCTGCATCTCTCCAATGACCAGTGATGGTGAACATTTTTTCATATGTTTTTTTGTTGCTTATACTTGTTTGAATGAAAAATGTCTGTTCATTTCAGATGCCCATTTATGAATTGAGTCTTTATATTGGGGGGGGCTGATTGTTCTGAGTTCTTTATATATTCTAGATAGTAGTCTTTTGTCTGAGGAGCAGCTGGTAAAAACTTTTTCCCACCCTGTAGGTTGTCTCTTAGCTCTGTTAGTGATTTCTTTTGCAGTACAGAAGCTTTTTAATAAGATGAGATCCCAGTTGTTGATTCTTTCTGCTAGTTCCCATGCTACTGAGGATTTGTTCATAAAGTCTTTTCCTCTGCCAATGTCTTCCAGAGTTCTGCCTAACTTATCTTCTAACAAGTTTAATGTTTCTGTTTTAATATTTAGATCTTTAATCCACTTGGATTTTAATTTAGTGCATGGTGAAAGATAAGGGTCTAGTTTTAATTTTTGGCAGGTTGAAATCCAGTTTTTCCAACACCATTTATTGAAGAGGCTATCTTTCCTCCACTGAGGATGGTCAGCTCCTTTGTCAAAGATGAGGTAGCTCAGTACATCTGGATTTCTTTTTGTGTCTTCCAATCTGTTCCACTGATCTACACATTTGTTTCTTTGCAAATACCGTGCTGGTTTTATCACAGTGGCTTTGTAGTATAGTTTCAAATTGGGAATTGTTATACCTGCTGCCATGTCTCTGTTGCCTAAGATGGCTTTTGCTATTCTAGGTCTCTTCTGGTTCCAAACGAATTTTTGGATTCTTTTTTCTAGTTCTGTGAAGTATAGTGTTGGAATTTCAATTGGCATTGCATTGAATCTGTATAGCAGTTTTGGTAGTATGGCCATTTTCATATGTTGATTCTTATTACCCAGGAGCAGGGGGTATATTTCCATTTTCTTATATACTCTTTGATCTCTTTTTTCAGAGTGCTGTAGTTTTCAGTGTAGAGGTCTTTTGCTTCTTTTGTTATATTGATTCCTAGATACTTCGTTGTTTTGGATGCTATTATGAAAGGAATTGTTTCCCTAATTTCTCTCTCAGGGAGTCTGTTATTTGTGTACAAGAAGGCTATTGATTTTTGGGTGTTGACCTTGTATCTAGCTACTTTGCTAAAAGTGTCTATTAAGTCTAGAAGTCTGGTCTGGTTGTCTGGCTGTGGTGACTTTCCCTGGGTTCCTGAGCTAACTCAACTTATTTTCCTCTACTGATCGCAGGCCTCCAGGAGCCCAGGCCCGGCTCCCTCCCATGAGGGGGAAAGCATTCCACAGAGCAAAGCCATAACTTCTCTGCTTATCTGGGCCAGTTTGTCATCCTGTTTGTCAGACTTGGTAATGAGGCCAATATCAGGGCTCATGATTTCCAAGAATATCCAAGAGATGACCCAGAAGAAGTGAAATTATGATGGACAATTTTCAAGAAGAATTTTTATATACACATACTTTTCATAAAATATTATATTTGAGTTTCAAATATAATGAATAATGAATTGATCTTTAGAGGGCTTAGCTTTTAACTCAAAGTTTAAACATTTTTAATATAAGGTAGAGGTGTTTTTAAAATTTTTTCTTGCATGAAGATGATCATAACTGATGTCATTTAAATTTAAATTTAAAATTATGTTAAAAACAGGCACGTAAAGCACATGGAAAGACAAGCAATCCAGAAATTTGGAGATGATAGTTTTAATATAGGAGTTATATACTGTACATCACTGAAAAATGAATTTTAAAATTATTCATTTGACCAATGGAAGCTTCATTGGCCATTTTAACACTATTAATTAGAAAATCAAAACCATTGTCACAATTCATTGCACTTTATGCATGTCAAGTTGGAAAGATTTAAGAACCTTGTAA
Source organism: Fukomys damarensis (assembly GCF_012274545.1). NCBI lineage: Eukaryota > Metazoa > Chordata > Mammalia > Rodentia > Bathyergidae > Fukomys > Fukomys damarensis. The sequence goes on from NW_022900950.1 coordinate 80,888,851, forward strand.
CACACCCTTTAGTAAGGGCTGCATCTAATGTTAAGCAGAAAAAATCACAGACCACTCTGTGTGTGATTCCAATCCATAAGTTGTACAGCTAGAAAAAAATCTAAAACAATTAACGTTGGATAAAATGAATGTGAATGGGAATGTGATATTCATGTGACACAGCTTAGTGTTTTCCTTTCTGTGAAAGGAGAGGGCAGGAACAGAAGAACACAGGAGTTTATGGTGAGAGCCAAGCGATGTGTCACATGCAGGGAATTCTTGTTAATTCTTGTTAACTCATACATATTTGTTATATAAATGTGGGGCTTGGTATAATTTTCTAACGAAATATTATTTTTAAATGATATCAAAATTGGTTTATAATTTGTGCAAAATACATTGTGCATTCTTTAAAAGTAAATAAAATTAAAAGGAAGCAGTTTAAAAAAATTGCATTAAATATGCTAGTTTTTGCCAAATGCTACTTTTTCATTTAAAGATGTAAAAATTAGACTACCCACATTTTTCATAAAGAATAATGAGTTATTAACACTAGGGATTTTTTAATCATTATCGAAGTATGTCTAACCAATGGACAACAGGCTTCTTGACATGTTTTTAAAATGTTATAATGACAAATCCATAAATTGAGTTTTGTTCCTTATATACATTAACCGTATTATATGATTTATATGCTGTTTGCATAACGTGGCTCAGGGGAACCAAAAGGCTGGACACCTCCCTTCTTGAAGTATTGATCTTTAAAAACGTAATTAGCGTTGCTAAGGCTCTCTTCCTCATAGCAAAGTGACAGGAGCAGCAGCAAACTTTGCAGAGTTACTACAGAGACGCAGCTGGGTCAAAGGGGGAGCCCTTTGATCTGAAACTTGGCTGACACTGCTTATCACTCCCCTCCCGTCAATGGCAGTGGGAGCCACTCCGTAATTAAAAGGAGCCTGATTTTAATTGAATTGCACACAATTGCATGACAGATGAAGAATTAATTTTTAATAATTTCATTCTGATGTATCTCCACTGACTTTCTAATATCCCTTGCCCTCGTGGTTAAGACTCAGAGATGTTCTGATATTTCTAATCTATCAGGATATAAATGGTATTAATTTCTGAGTGAGTGACCACCATTACCATAGAACAAAAGCATGGACTCCAGGGTGTTTGAGAAAAAAAAGTGATAAATGCAAATTTAAAAAAAATTTAAGTGTATTGGTACATTTTAGGTATACGATACAGTTACATTCACCACTGGGATCTTGTAACTTTACAGGACTTATCAGGTTGTTATTTTTCCCCATTCCCCAGGCCCTCTTTCACCTCTCCACCCTTCCCTGTTCAAAAGATATTGTTTCCATGTTTTTCCTTTTCACATGTTTTTCAATTTCCCTTTTTACCTTCCCCTTCCCTTCCCACTTCCTCTAATCTTTTAGACCTTTTCTTCCTATTACACAATATCAATTATATATTTTGATCCTTATTTACACTTTTAGTTTTTCACACCAGAGGAACTATTTAGTATTCGCACATGTGTGTCCTATTAATTTCACTTAAGAGCATGGCCTCAATGTACATCCACTTAGCTATACATCTCTCTAGTTTCTCATTCTTTATGTCTGAAAAGTATTCCATCTTATATATAAAGCAAAAAACACATCTTCTTTACCCAGTTTCCAACTGATGGGCAAATGGGCTATTTCCAAGTTTTAGCTATTACAAACTGTGCCGCTATAAACATGGGTGAGCATATATCACTGTGGTATGATTCTTTTCATTCTTTTGGGAAGATATCCAGCAGAGGGATAGCTGGGTCAAATGGAACCTCTAGTCCCAGCTCTTTGAGGTATCTCCATATTGACTTCCATAGTGGTTGCACCAGTCTGCACTCCCACCAACAATGAAGGGTTCCTTTCTCTCCACAACTCCACCAGCATTTGTTATTGGTTGATTTCTTGATAGCAGCCATTTTTTCTGGGGTGAGGTGGAATCTCAGTGTTGTTTTCATGTAACATCTCTCGAATGACCTGTGATGGTAAACATTTTTTCATATGTTTATTTGTTGATTTTACTTGTTTGTCCGAGAAATGTCTGTTCATTTCAGATGCCCATTTTTGAATTGGGGTTTTTAATTTGGGGGATCTGAGCTTTTTGAATTCTTTATGTATTCTGGATAGTAGACCTTTGTCTGGTAAATTTTGTTTTTTCTACCTTGTAGGTTATCTCTTAGCTCTGCTGGTGGTTTCTCTTGCAGTGCAGAAGCTTTTTAAAATGATGGAATCTCAGTTGTTGATTCTTTGTACTAATTCCTGTGCTACTGAGGATTTGTTCATAAAGTCTTTTCCTATGACAAAAGCTTCAAGAATTCTGCTTGACTTAATTTCTAGAAAGTTTAGTGTCTCTGTTTTAATATTTAGATCTTTAATCCACTTGGATGCAGACTTTTATTCTATGTCAATACTAGCTGTACTTGAAACAGCAAAGTAAATGCTGTTTCTGTTTTGACTCAAAATATAGATTTTTCCTCCCTACACACACACACACACACACACACATATATATATATATATGTGCATATATATATATATTCCCAGATTAACTTATCATAATAATGTGACTTTCTTTCTCTTTAAACAGACAGCTGTGACGTACTTTAAGAACGATCTAGATAGATAGATAGATAGATAGATAGATAGATAGATAGATCTCTTTGTGGCTTGGGTAGTTCTCCAGGGTGGACTGATGCACAGATCTCTCTTTACCTGAGGACATTCTTTCTGACAATGTAACGCAGGCACCATTTACAAACTGGCACCTGTACCTTGTCACATTATGAAAAACTGAGAATTGAATATGATCTGTAGATTTTTGGCTCTTCTAAATATAAATATTGCTGTGAATAATTCAAATTAAACATTTTAAAACCACATGCTTATGAAAAATACTTCATCTTTATCCTCAATCTGTCCTTTCGGTATAAATTTTCACAGTAAACCTCAGAGAGAGTGTGAAAGCAGGTGTAGGGAAGAGGGGCTCACAAGCCATTCTGAGCACACATTTTTAGTTGCAGAAGAGCAGCATATTAGATCCATGATGATTATTCCGATTGTTACAACATTTTTTAGATCGACAGGTAACAAGAAGAATGCGCTCATGTTGGATACAAAATATATTTTCCAAAAAGAAAGGCGACATTTTCTCTAATATCTTAGGCGCGTCTCAGTACACTATGTACTCGCACTGTGTTTTCAGCGCTAAGCACATTCAGACAGCACTGCTTTCTTCCTCCCACAGACCAGTAACCGTCCCGGTGCTAATGCGCAAGAAGCTCCACGCTATGCACTTGGCTTCTGAGGAGCTGCTTCAAGGCTTTTCATGATGCCTCTCCTTCTGGGGGAAATGCGAGAGGTGAAGATATGTCACTTTAACGGAAGTGGGGTGGGTCGGGTCGGAACACAGCTTTAGGGCGGGGTCTCTGGGCCACAGAATGCGCAGGACTCAGTGCTGTAGGCAAGGGCGGTCCAGGCGGGCCTGCAGTCAGGGTGGGGCGCTGGACGCGTCCACCTCGAGGCCTGTCCACCCCGTCCGAGGACCTTGGCTAGCCGCCGCACGGGATTTACCCGATGTTGGTGGAACTTGAGCGCGGTGCAAAAGCGTTTTCCATGCGTTACAGAGTGGATCTCGGGGCCTTTTTTGGCGTTGCATCACCAGCATCACAGGGCACATTAGCGGCCGCAGAGAGGTGGGCACAGGAAAGTCGAGGTGAGAGCACCCATCGCTCCGATGGTGCTCGGTCACGGCCACGCGGGAAGGAAGGGGGAAGCGCAGGAGGCGCCACGCAAGGCCCCCCGCCGTACCCCCAGACCTTTTCTCCCAGGAGCCTTCCTGGGAGGGCTGCAGCGATGAACCGTGCCTTCTTTCCTTAGGTTTTCTTTTCCCTAAATCTGAGTTGTTCCCTTGTTTTTGTTTTCAGGTACCTACTCACCTGTTGCGGCTGAGCGAGCGCCTCCTCGAGGTAACAATGTTACTGGAAAGGACATTGAGTGTAGAGGTGGAGGCTAAATTTCCTGCCTGTGTCCCTGCAAAGCCAGGCTAGCCTGCGGGATCTCACAGATCGGCAAGGGAGCCTTTCCCCGTCACGCGTGGGCCCGCGCCCTGCGACCCAGACGCTGCTTCCTGGGAACCGCGCACACGCCTGAGGTTACCTGTTCCTTATAACCAAGTGTGTGGATACAGCGCAAAACACATTTACCTGAACGTACCTCTCGCTTGACAGAAATTCCCTACTAATTAACACGCAAAGCACAGCAGTCAAATAACAGCCACTTTAGGGATCTAGTTCCAAGAAATTGAAGCGCTGGGTCAAAGCAAAGATGCCTCCCTGCTCACCATGCCGAGAACTTCACGCGACAATGGAAAACTCATTCACTGAAAGTAAGAGCTCAAAGACTTCGGTGTGAATTAGGCCTCTCTAAAGAGAGATAGGAGCTCTATCAATATTTTCTTAGTGCAGTGTTTCAATAATTTCTAAATTCAAATTGTAAAAGCAGGAATGTATAGTTAGAGTACATAGGAAAATGGGGAGGCAAGAACTGTACATAAAGCTACAAATGATCGCATAGGCAGAAGCCCAGCTTCGCTCCACTGGAGCAGCACAAAGCCCCCAGGCAGGGATTACAGGAGGTTCAATACCGCTCAGAAATTACATATTGGGATGGCGAGCAAATGTCATGAATGAAAGCCAACCAATAAGAAACTGGCAGGCGAGTGCATACTAAATTTGAAATATTTAAAGCAGTAGAGTCTGGTTCTGACAATATGACATCATTTCTTTAAAGAAGGACATGATGTTCGTGATATTCACAAGTAATATGTAGAGCATGTGGAAGGCAGTGAATTTATTGCTTACTTACTAATTATATTTTATTTATTCTGGGAGCCTCTCCTCACAGAATATTCAATATTTCATTCTTTAATATTAGCTCATTTCCTTTTTGAAAGAGGTGAGATAACTGACCTATCAGCATAGCAGATTCTTACAGATAAAATACGATAATAAATGTCAGTTCCCTGGTACATAATAGAAGGCCTTATTAAAATATAAGGTTAAAATATTTATAGACAAGTAGAAAACAAACGATTATACAGTGGTTTTACAGGGCTCATGTAGAGGCTTGTTTTCAACATAAACTTAAAAATGTATTTTAAAGCTGTATGTAAGTAGCAACTTTTCTTGGTATATCTGAGAAGACTTTTATAGGAAAGACAAATGGAAAATGCTGCTATCATGCCTTTGACCAGTATGCTTAGTAATTATGTTTTATGGGATTTCCTTAATAAAGATGAACATTTCATAGCTGACAGCTATTTTGGCTTCAGTCAACTTCAAGTACTTAACAAAGAATCTTTGGAAATTTATTAGAAATTATGCTGGCTTTTTCAAGAGGATATATTCAGAAATATGAACTTAATATATGTGAAATAATGTTCTAATGCACAATTTCTAATATTGCCAAGCTGTCCCATTGAGGACTCAAAAAATATTTTCCCTTATGTAGGATGAGGAAGAGGAGATTATTTCTCAAAATAATATCTCATAAATATCTCATAAGAACTCTAACTATGTGAAATGTATTACTACAATGAGTAAAAATTGACCCCAATTTCTCTTGTAGAATCAAAACAACAGAACAAGTTCACATCAATACCAAAGAAAATAAATAAAGTAAAAAGAAAAAATCACCAATAACATCAAACAGCGAGGACATGTTCAACAAAAATAAACAAAGGATATCACAGAAAATGTGGAACAAAGAAGCAAAGCAGGTATAAGTCAGACTTGTAGGGGAGCCAGCACAGCTCATGGCAGGGAATGTGCAGAAGGGAAGAGTGTGAGTGTGTGCATGTGCGTGTCTCACACACAGGAAGCTGTGCATCCCTGAGGAGCAGGTCCAAAGCCTGCAGTCCCAGGCAGCAGGTGTGACAACTGATTGGCCTAAACACTTTCATTTGTGAGCAAGTGATGCTAACAAATGTGTGTAAGCATTAACAAAGAAAAACAAGGACATCTGTAATATACTTCTCATGTCATTGCCTGAGAGACATGTAAGAGTCACTTAGGTAGAATAATGCATCTTGGATGAATATAATTTGAGAGAGGGAGATATTCTGAAATTGCAGGTTAACATATAATATTTGAGTGGTGAAAGAGAAAGCCACGTCCATATCAAACCCATTGTCTTACAGATGTTAATGAGCTCTGTATCAATTAGGAAAATCACTTCAGTAGTCACATGACTAAAAGTTTAAATAGTCTTCAAAACCTGTTTTGAATTAGCCCAATTATCTTATGTTTAATAACATCTTTGACAACTACAGTATTTATTTTGTTTTCATAGTACAAATAGTGATCCCTATAATTTTATTGCCTATATATTTATGTTACATATATATATTATAAATTGCATATTAATATGTAATGTAAAATGTATAATATATATGAATAAATATTCAGAATTTTGAGGGTCCTATTGAAATTACTAGATAGGTTTGCCTTTCAGAACTAGTTAGTTATCCCAAGGGCTTCATTGTGAGCTAAAAATGAATTTTCTTTCCTCCTCCAATGATTAACATGAAATACAAGAACTTGAATTTTCTCTCAACCTCTTGCCTATTTTTTCAATCTTCTTTTTACTTTAGTTTCTATCTCTTCAGTTTTTAAAAAACAGATATTGCAATTTATGTCAGTGATTATCGAACTATACCATAACTTATTTTTCTGTTGATGTGGCACAATGCCTGACTTCCACAACTTAAAGCAAAGAGGTTCATTCGGGCTCTGGGTGTTTAGAGAACCAGTCCATGGTTGACCAGCTCCAGAAGACAAATGTTGGCAGTGTCCAGGCCAAGGACAGCCACTGTCATCATGGTGGGCAGGAAGCAGAGCATCTACAGAGAAGAGCAGGGAAATCACCCTCCCAGTCAGCGCTCAGTGGCCGTCTCTTCAACTAGGCCCAGCTCCTGACAGCACATCAGCTCTGAGCCCACCACTGATGGGGATGGCACCCAGCCATCCAATCTCTTCCCAGAAGCCCCCCGACCTATGCAGACACAAGGCTTTGGGGAACCAGTTTTTACCTAAACAATAACAACCCTTATGATACACTGGGACAGTCACATCTTTTAGGTTTACTCCCGATCTTAGACTTGTTAAGTATTTTTGAGGACATGATGAAAAATTGTCACAGAGTTTTTAGATGCCTAGAGTTTTGCACCCAAAACTGGAGCTGTGCCAGTTTTTTGGAAGAGATTGCAGTATCTCCTGTCTAGAAGGCTTAAACCAAAGTAATAGGTATTTAGGATTACAAAAGAAGGCAATCTAGTTAGAATTTGATAAGAACTAATATGATTGGGTAAATAACAGGATTCAGTCCAATTGCCAGGTAGAAGCCAAGAGCCATGGTTGTCGTAAATGAAATGTATCTCATCAAAGGACATAGTATTATTGCACAATAGTTTCTTAATTGTGAGTTCATAGAATCTTTTTGGAGGGAAGTGTTGTCCTATCCAGCGGGAAAGAGGAAAATCTTTAGCTTGCATGTTATAGGTAAGACAACCCCAAGGACACAAGGTAAATTATGTTTAGGATCATATGGGCCTAGACAAAAGCAACAAGACAAGCATCATGTGCCCTTAGATCCCATTATAAATGTGCAGCTCTCTATCGGTAGCAAGATGGATATCATTATGATGACTTAAGCCCATAAAAGGGCCATCAGCCACATTATAAGAAAGCCCTAAATGCTCTTTACAAAGAGCATTGAAGTATTCCTTTTTAAAGGGCTGAAGGTGGAGTTTTTGAAGACAGGAGCAGAAAGGTAAAGGGTCTCTGACTGCCAACACACTGGGCACTGCTACGGCTTGAGTGTTTCTCCTCTTCCGAAATTCATATGGAAAAGTACTGTATGATGTGATGGTACTGGGAGGGAAGCTGTTAGTTAGAAAGGAGACGTAGGTCAGGAGAACTCCACTGTTGTGAGTGACTGATGCATTTACTGTGGCGTAGCCTCTGTACTGCTGGAGGGCTTCCTTCCTCTTTCTCAATCTCCCAGTCCCCTTTGCTCTTCCATCATGAGATGGTTGCAGTGGGTGCCAACTGAATGAGCTTTGTGATATGCCTGGGAAACTGGTAGAGCACATGGGGCAGGTCCTGAAAAACTGGCTTTAGAGCCTGTTTTCCCTCGCCCCCCCATCTCTATTGCTGCTCCCTTGCTCTGTTTCTTGGACACCGTGAAATCAGTATCTTCACTCCCTGCTGCATTTCTACCGTGATATTTGCATCTTGGAGAGGACAAACCTTGGTCTGGATCCACTGAAAGCATGAGCCAAGTTAAACTTCTCCACCATTGAGCTGTGTATGCCAGGCACTGTGTTCCAGCAATGGAAGCGCTTACCCTCACCAGCTGAACACCTCTGCCAGGTCAGGAAGCAGCAAGGGGCCCTGGCTACACGGCACCCTCTTGCACTTACTACCTTCCAGAAATGTGATCCAATGCATCACGCTGATTATGAATCGCCCAGTCTTGGGGATTCTGTTACAGAGGCACTAAAGGGACAAAGACACCTGCACTGAGGTTTGAGAGAGACATACAGATTTGCAGGAAACTGATGGGGAAGGGAAAAGAAGCGACAATCCGAAATGAACCTCTTCATAATTAGGTGAATAATGGTCCTAACGAGGGGGGTGAAAGGAAAGGAACGCAGCAAAAGGAGTCACTGAGCACGCTGGAGAAAGAAGGGAAACGGAATTTGTCATAGTTTACTTTCAATATTGACTCTTAATGAATAAACCAAAATGTGTATACTTTTTGTGAGAGTAGACATTTTAAATAATTTCGTCTTGAAGTTTTTAAATGATTTCCTTTCGAAGTCCATACTGTTCCTTTTTGTAGCTTACAATGCTAATATTTTTTTTAAAAATCAGCCTGATAAATTATTTTTACTGTGTCAATAACATTGACATGCGGTTAATTTTTCTTATGATTCTGAGTATCTGAATGTTGCTGATAAACAAAATGAATTACGAAAACACCTGTCATGATTTTTATGATGGTAAAAATTCATGCTTTTGATCTCCATAAATAGTAGTTATTCGAATGTAGGGGCCTGAAAAATAAATATATTTTCAATAAATAATATTAAAAGGAGTTAGTGATTGAAAAATCTCTTTTCCATCACTCATAAATGTTGGAATTTTTTTCTCTGCAACTTTTCTTTGTCAGCAATCTTACAAGCGCGAGTAGTAAATCTTTATGATTGTGCAGTGTGAATCATCTTTGATGAAATTTCACTTCACTGCATCTCATTAGACTGCTGACCTCCACACTTTCTCCATCCCATTGACTCTGTAGAGTCTTACATTCTCCCGTGGAACAGGAGAAATTGTTTCGTGTGGGTTTCATTCCACCACCAGGCAGATAACATGCATCAAGAAAGATTGTTCTGGCATACAGTGCCTTACACTTCTGCTGCCATTCACCCTATTCAGCAAAAGTGACACAAGTCCATCAAATCGCTGTCTTGAACTTTGGACACAGAAGATGTAACACAATTTCAGTATTCAATATTGCAGTATAGTAACAGTAATTCATTTGCAAAATGTCCACTTGACCTCCAGGGAGCGAAATGTTCACAATCATGAAGAGGGTGTGTTTCAGAGGGTGTGAGAACCTGCGCCTGCAGGTGCGTGAGTGTGAATGGGATCCGTGTCTCCTTTCTCTCTTCCTTTCCTGACTTTTAGTACAGATCTCCAGTCCGCAGTGATCAGATGGTTACATTATGCTCAGGGGTTGACATATACAATATCATTATATATTACGTTGTATATACGTATATCTTGATTAATTACACACCCTGTCCCCCTTCTCTCTCTTCTGCCTCTTTCTCTACATCCCCTTAACACTCAGCAAAGTCTGTCTCCCTATTTCTCAGCAGCTATTTTTATTTTGCTTTTTATATTATATAAAACATTATCTACATAAACATATATATATATACATATATATATATACATATATCGTGTCTCAGAGAAACCATGTGACATTTACCTATTTGTGATCGACTTATTTCACTTAGCATTACGTTCTGAGATCCATCCACTTTCCTGCAGGCTGATTCAAGTTCATTCTTCTTTCTGGCTGAGTAGTTCTACACTGTGTATTCTGTATTACACTTTTTACCCATCCGTGTGTCGATGGGGGAATATAAACTGCTTCAGTGACTTAACTATTGTGATTGTGCTTTGGTAAACATGGGTGTGTATGTTTCCCAGGAAGATAATGACTTTAGCTCTTTCGGAAAGACAGTCAAAAGAGGTGTATCTGGAACAAACCGAATTCAACTTTTACTTTTGTGTAAAGCCTCAGAACTGATTTCCAACGTGGTTTTATTGGTTTATATTTTCACCACCAATGTAGAAGCCTTATTAGCATTTGTTGCTTTGAGTCCTTAATAATGACTATTCTTACTGGAGTAAGCTGGACTTTCAGTGTTTTGATGTGCACTTTCCTAATGATCAAAGATGCTGAACATTTTTTCATGTACAGTGGTCACTTGTATTTCTTCTGCTGTGGAGTGTTCATTCATTTCAAAGGCCCATATCTTGATTGAGTCTTTAATTTGGGGGATCAACTTTTTGAGTATTCTAAATGTTAGTCCTCTGAGGAGTACATGCTAAAAACTTTTCCCCATTTGGTAAATTATCTCTTCACTCTCTTGATTTTTCCTTTGGTATTTGAAATGGTTTTAATTTGATGTAATCTCATTTGTTGATTAGTGACATTATTTCTTGCATAATTTGAGGAAGTCTTTGCCTATGAAACTCTTCAAGAGTTTCACCAATTTTTTCTTCCAGTAAAGTCAGTGTATCTGTTTTTATATTTAGATTTTTGATCCATTTTTCTTAGATTTTATTTCAGGTTAATAAATATGCATGAAAGTCCATTCTTCTACATGTGGATAATCAGTTTTCCCAGCACTGTTTGTTAAAGATGCTATCTTTTCTCTAGCATCTATTATTGGTCCATTTGTTAAAAATCAGGAGGCTGGAGGTGCTTTGGGTTGTTTCTGCAAGGTCCATTCCTTTCCACTGTGCAGGATGTCTGTTTTCATGCCAGTACTATGTGTATTTAGTATGCGTGGCTTTGCAATAGAAATTGAAGCCTGGGATCATAACACCTCCTACCTCGCTCTTCTTGCATGAGAATAAGTTGGCTATTTTGGGTCTCTTCTTATTCCATATAAGATTTAGAATACTTTTTCTAGTTTTGTGAAAAAAGCTGATGCTATTTTGATGGGAATTGCACTAACTATAAATCATTTTCTGGTAATTTTCACTTTTTGTGCTTGCTACCCAAGAACAAGGGATGTATTTTTGCTTTCTAGTGCCCTACTCAATCTCTTTTTGTAAAGCCATGTATATTCTGTTATAGAGGTGTTTCACTCCCGTGGGTAGGTTAATCCCAGAGCCATGATGAATGGAATTGTGTTCCAACACTAGTAATCGCCTGTGTTTATTTTGTATCCTGCTACTTTCCCAACTGTGTGCATTAGTTCTAAGAGTCTTCTGGTGCAGTTTTTTGGACCCTCTACATGAAGAGTCATGCCAGCTGCGAATGAGGTTAGTTTGACTTCTTCCTTTTCAATTCAAATCAATTTTTTTTTGTTATTCTGACTAATGTTCCATGCACCTTACTGGGCAGCAGTGGTGAGAGTGGAGACCCTGGCTTCTGCCTGACTTTAGTGATTATATGTCCAGCCTTCCCTATTCATTGTGACTTGGGCAGTCCTTCCGTTTATGTGATTTAGTAAATTTATCAATTCACTCACATGGAGCCACACTTGATTCCCTCTTTCTAATGAGTTGTTTTGTTTTCTTTGCAAGTATCTTGTTGAGGATTTTTGTGTCTGTGTTCATGGAGAAAACTCATCTGCATTTATCTTGTTTTGTTAAGTCCTTGTCTGTGTTGGGGTCAGGGCAATGCTAGCTTCAAAGAATGGGTTTCTTTTTTTTTTTTTTTTTTTTTTT
>NW_022900950.1:80901224-80921726 GCF_012274545.1 Fukomys damarensis
TTTTTTTTTTTTGGTACCTGGGATTGAACCCGGGTCCTTGCACTTGCAAGGCAGGCCACCAAACCACTGAGTTAAATCCCTGGCCCCCAAAGAATGGGTTTCTTAATGTTCTTTCTCTTTCAACTTTTGTGAAAGAACTTGAGGCATATTGATATTAATTCTTCCGCAAAGTTCTTGTAGAATTCAGCAGTGAATCTATCAGATGCTGGCCTTTTCTTTGTTGATAGCATTTTTATTACTTCCTCAACTTTATTGCACGTTATTGAATTTCCAATTGTCTTTATGTCTCGTTGGCTCTGTGTTCATAAACATATGTTTCAAGGAATCTATTTGCTCTAGACCTCACCCTTCTCATTTCTAATTGTGTGGATGTGAGTCTCTTCCTCCCATCTTTTTGTAAGTTGGGGTTGAGGATTTGTTTAAACTATTTATCCTTTTGGGCTGGGGATTTAGCTCAGTGGTTCTGCCGCCTGCCTCACAAGCACAAGAACCGGAGTTCAATCCCCAGTACAAAACAAAAAATTGTTTCTCCTTTCACAGAACCAACTCTTTGGACCAGTGATTCATTAATTTCCACCGTGATTCTTAAAATTTTCTTCCTTGCACTTGGTTGGATTTGGACTTGTTCTTTCTGGGGCACTGGGATATTATTAGGTTATTTAATTGGGATGGATCTATTTTTCTTCCCCCAGGACTGCTTTAAATGTGCCTCACAGGTTCTGGTATATTGTGTTACCATTATCACATCTCTCTAGGTAAATTTTAACTTATTCTTTGATTTCTTCTGTGACCCATTGATCACTCAGAAGTTTTAACCTCTATGTATGCTCAATTTCTGTGATTTCTTCACCATCAATTTGTACTGTAAGCTTGCTATGATTTCACTATGTGCATGGGATCATTGTAATGCTTTCTTATTTATGTAAGTGTGCCTTATTCCTATTATATGGCCCATTTTGGAGAAAGTTTTGTATGTTGCTGAAAAAAGTGTATGTTTTACTGTCAGCTAGACATCTATTAAGTCAGTTCGGTCAAAGATATGCTTAAACTCGGATATTTTTTCTCTATCTGGCTATACATGTGATAATGGGTATTAAATTCTCCCACCATGATTGTGTTGATGTTTATGTAATCTTTGATGTCCACTGTCGTTGGTTTCTTGAATGTAGGTGGACCCATGTGTGCTCTCGGTATCTTTATATTTGTTACCTCTTCCTGTATTTACTTGCAAGTATGTGGGGATTAGTTTCTGCTCTCTTGAACAGAGGGCTGGTGCAGTTTGGCTTGATGTCCACTTTGTCTAAAAATAGCACAGCTCCTCCTGCTTCCTTTCTGGCTCCTGTGGCGTGGTGTATTGCTTTGACTTTGAGTTTCTTGATGGACTAGAAGTGTGTATTGTTTATAACATACAGTTGAGTTTTATTTTTTGATCCAATCTGCCAATATTTGTCTTTTGATCGAGGAGTTAAAACTCTTGACGTTAGGAGTTTTACCCAGTGCTGCTGACTGACTCTTGTCATTGCATTATTTTTCTGCTGCTCACTCATTTACGTTTTGTTTTGATTAGCTGATCACCCTGCATAACATATTAAATCCATTCAGCTCCTTGGTGGCATGGGCCTCATAGTCTCCATGTAAGATTATTTTGAGTCCTTTTTGTAGTGCTTCCTTAGGGGTATGATTTTTTTAGGTGCTCTTTGTCATGGTAATTATTATTTCTTCATCAATTAAAAGAGATAATTTTGCATGATAAGTTGTTTTTTGTTTTTGTTTGTTTGAGCTCCTGAAAACATCATTGCAAGCTCTGCTTTCCTTTAAGGTTTAGGCTGAAAAATGTGCTCTCAATTCAAATAACTTTGCCTTTATACATTATTTGTCACTTTTCTCTGACAGATTTTAAAATCTTGTCCTTCTGTTGGACTTCTAGGATTTTAACAAGATGGTGTTTTGTGGGATTTCTTTTAATATCATGGCTATTCAGCATTCTACATGCCCACCTGTAGGTTGAATCTTTCCCTACACTTGGAAAATTTTTGCTATGATTTCTGTATATATACATATTTTTATAACTTCTTTGCTCTTTTGAGTGATGCTGGATTCCTATTATTTTTTGGCTATTTACCTTTGGCCATCTAGAAGCTATTGGACCAAATTCTGGGGTCTCCTTTGAGATATCTCCAAGCAGTCCTGATTCTAACTTGCACTGCTTGTTTTGAGGGCCTGCAAGTTCATTAGAATGTTTTGCATGTCCTGGATTTCTCTATCATGTTTTTTCTTAGACTCTAATTCCTTACTAAATGGTCATTTGTTTCTTGTGTCATCCTCATTAGCTCACCCAGACTTGTCTGGGTCTTTTTGAGACTCCCGGAACATCCTATCTGTTCAGTCCTTTATCTGCCTGGTTTAACATCTTTGAGCTTTCTGAACACCTTATTGATCTCGGTTTATTTGCTTGCTTATTTCCCTTCATTTACTTAAACTGTTTTATTTTTCACTTCCTTCACATCAGAGCTCACTAAATCATCTTCGGGGGAGTTAAGAACTGTTGGAGACATATTGTTGCTTCGTTTTTCTGTGTTTCTCTCTGTGCCAAGGACTGTGCAGCAATGAGTGGAAAGCCTCCATCGGAGACCTCTTCGGTCAGAGTTGCTTTCCTGTGCTGTGACTGCCCCAAGAGGAACACAGGAGAGAATCCCTGCAGTTTATATCAGCACCAATACATCCAACCATTTATTAATCACATACACTAAAACATATTTTATGGGCTGGGATTTAGCTCAGCGGTTCGGTGGCCTGCCATGCAAGAGCAAGAACCCGAGTTCAATCCCTGGTAACAAAACAAACAAACAAACAAAAAAACATATTTTAATAATTTAACTCTTTTTTATGACTTGTGAAAACTGTGAATACTACACTGACAGGTACGCTGATACATGGTGGGTAGGGGGAGGAAGAGGAAGAGAAAAAAGAGGGAGGCAAGTCAGAAAAAGAAAAGAAGGAAAAAACGATAAGTGAAAGAGTAGATGGAATTTTGCTGATATTTTTTAACTTGAATAGAGAATTGGTGCAAAAAAAGTTTGAGAGGACATTCGAGGACAGGAAGGTAAGTGCAGAAGGGAGGGGAGTGTGTGCGGAGACCGAGGGTGGACGTGAGGTCACAGGCCATTACTGTGCAAATGGTAAGTTTACGTCTCCATCCTCTTTGGGCAGCTTTGGTGAGGGCTACCCCGATGGGCCCCTGAAAGGCAGGGTTCACATTAAAGTGCGAATTAATCCCCACTGTCCTGTTCACATGTAAGGACACTTCCCATATATGTGCGGAATGAAAGCTGGAAAAGAAGAAGACGATGGACGATAAAAGACTAAGGTCCTCATGCCCCTGTGTGCTCTGTGCCTGACGAGCCAGCGAGTCCGCGTTCACAGGAGGAAGGCCAGGCAGGGCATCCCCAGGGTCTCCGAGGCTGCGGCCCCAGGGCTCGAGTCCTCCGCGAAGCCAGCTATGCAGCCCAGGGATAAGGTGCCGCCCTGGAGCACCCGGTCCTCTGAGTTTAGTAGCAAGAACATTCATGAAAATGATACAGCGTAATAAAAAGCAGGCACATAAAACAACACATCTGTATCTAAAATATAGTCAGAAAAAATTCTACTCGTGATTATCAAGGTCACCTCAGAACAAGTTCAGGCTTTGCTGTGCACGACTGCGTCTGGCTTTGTGAGGCGTCTTATGCCTTCGAATTGCATTCACCTAGCCAAAGCCCTACTTCGGAGTTTTGCCTATCACCCCATTAGCTGGGAGAGCGCAGCTGAGAAGCAGTCTGTTGCATAGTCCGTGTGGGACCGGGGATGATGGCTCAGGAACCCAGACGATTGCTTCACTAGTAGTTACACTGAAACAGTAAAGACTTTCAGCAGCTTCTTCTGTGTCCTCCTCATGGTGACTTAAAACAAGGTTCTCATCTGGGTTACGATAATCGCTTTCTCAGAAGATAATTTTCTTCTTTGCATCTCTTCTTCAGCCACACACTCTCTTCTTTCCTAGCTTGTCCCTGTGTCTTCTCTAGTATGCTGATTGCCAGTAATTATTTGGGAATTTATACCTGATGCATGTGTGGGGTTGGAGAGAGGTGACAGTGCACGGAGCAGTAAAGTCCTGCACGGCGACACACGCGCACACACACACAAGCACACTCACGCAGACGGCTTACTCTTCCTACGTTCTCCTTACATTTGACATCTTCATTAATTATATTTGACATACAATGAACTGCACACATGACAAACACAGAATTCGGTAAATGACTAGGTTGAACATCCGGAAACTTTAACCGCAGTCAAGAGAGTTGTCTATGATCCCCCAAGAACCTCAGTCCTCCAGCCCCCATCACGATGCAGTTTATTACATTTCATGTACTGAAATGAGTCTTTATGTGCCTTCTAGATCTGGTTTCTTACATTTTGAAGCCCCGATATTAGGCATTTAATGTTTACCTTTTCAAGTCCGTGAGTTTATAGTCCGCATCAGGTCCGGAATTCAGCTCTCCGGTTCTTCATCTTCCCGCCCTGCTGCTCTCTTCTTTCCTGACTTAGTTGCACCACACAGTTCACCAGTGTCGTCTCCTCTTTCAGACTCATTTCAAAAATCTTTTGGTTTGTTGAATGCTTCTCTTTTTACATTTTTTAGAAATCTTTTACTTTATAGTTAAATTCACTGGCATTTTTTTTTTTTGCTACAATTCTAATCTGATAAGAATTCCACCACACAGAGCAGTTTTTGTCTCAGTCTGTGGAGTCTTCAAGCCCAGCACTTCACCTGGCCTTTCAGACTTGATCTTCAGTTGAAGATGTCTGAGGAATCTCAAAGACTCTTGAACACATGCAACTGAGCTAAAATAACTTTTTAAATGACATCGTGTGCTAATTAATCATGGCTACTTCTAGGTTAATCTTGATTGGTTTTTCTCCCTATTAGAGTTTTAATTTTAGCTTCTATGAATACCTGCACATTTGCAATTAGATGTGATTGAATTTCACTGTACACTCTACTTTTTAAAGGTTTTTTAATTTTGTTTTTGTTCTGAGACAGGGTCAAACCTGTAGTCCAGGCTTGTCTTGAACTCACTATGTAGCCCAGGCTGGCCTTGAACTCATGGTGGTGACAGAGATTTCCAAACCTGGCCCTTTCTACAAATTTACAGTGTGTGCTAGAAACCAAGGAATGATCGATCACTCCCTATCTTCTATCTTTTATTTCACTCTGTATTTATAATTTGGGTTTCTCATAGAAGAGCAGCAGTGGGAAAGGGGTCAAGAGACAGCAGGAAGGCGAAGGGAGGCAGGGGATGGCAAAGGCATTGAGATGTGCTCGGTACACATTCACACTTCACACAAAGGTTGCAAGCGCTGTGCACTGTGGTGTACTAATAAATTATAACATTGTTTCAATGTAAAAAACTTTAGAAAGGAAAAATGAAAATTTTAAAAATACATAAAGTAAAAATTCTATAAAAAAAAACTGAGGCAAACACATTTCACCTAACATCACTTGAGTTTCTGCATTGCTTAAGTTACACTTATCCTCTACCGGGTGAGCGCTGGGCCCCGACTCTGCCAGTTGCCAGCCGTCTTGAAGAGTGGTTACCCTTGGTACTTTAGCTCCTGTCTTGGCTCACTGGTCTGTGCAGAGTGCTATTCTCATTCAGCGGAAGATGCAAGGTGTACAGCGCTTGCTTCAAACAGTCCCTGCATGGAGGTCAACCTGCTTACCGAGTGTGAGTCCCAGGATTACCCAGTCTTACAAGGAAAGCGGTGTTAGGAGGGTGCCAGCACGGTCTGCCTCGGGGAGCCACAGCTGCCTGTACTGAGCTCCGTGGTTCTCACCTGCTGCTGTTTTCCTTTATGAATGTGATTGTCTTTTGGGAATAACTTCAGGAGCTAGTAAAACCAGGTAAGATATTCCTGAGGATTACAAATCTCTGCCTTGGGCCGATGTTTCTGAGAAAAGCTACAGCACCACACGGATGTGGAAAGTGTGCCCTGGTGAGGATTCCGGTGTGAGAGAGTGGACGTGAGCCCTGAGCAAGGACATGTGCTGCAGAAGCAAACCGGTTAATGCAAACTAAAAAATAAGTGCTCTGTTAGTGTCAGAGAACACTACAGAGACTTTGGGGCCCCTCATTCTGCTTATACCATGAATTTCTTTCAAAATGCTGAACTATGACACTGTCCAAAAGCGCAAAGCTGAACACACTGTTCCACACTCCCACCCACTGAACAGATCTTAGTCGTGTTTCAGTGCTGGTCTGACTCTCAGGGGCCTTTATTAGCCTTTACAGTTGTCGTCAAGAAAGGGCACCTTGCAGCACTGAAGACCAAGCCAGTGGACCTCAGTGGACACGCTCCTGAGCTTGGGAGGCAACTCAGGACCAGGGAGGGCTGCGTTAGTGGAGATCTGGGTGCTCTGACCTGGACCTCTCTGAACAGGAGACAGCTTCTCATTTTACTGACGCAGGACTCAAGCCGCTCTTAGGAAGTGAGAATTAGGTAACCTGGGTTAGTGACACATGGGAGAATAATAAGAGTGAGTGTGCAGATCGATTCATCATTTTCAGATAAGCATCCAATACGGTTTACTTCACTTTTGATTTAGCTAAACAGCCTCGACCAAATTAGCCTTGCCATAGTTCAATCTTCTTTTTAAATAAAAACACAGCCAAGAAAATTTCAACGTTAGTAATATAATTAATTCTATAAACTTAAAGTGTAGTCACTCTCATCATTACTCATTTTCTTGTTGAAAACTCTCAACTGAAAATCAAATCAATATTTTACAGTATCAATGCCATGACTCTCATTATTTTACACATTTTAGAAATACAGTATTTGGACAAATAGCAGAATAGATCATTGTGGATTATCTTATCAGAGCTAATATTTTGGAAACATGAATATTTATAAAACAATTTATATTTCTAAGATTCGAAGGCAAAAATCAAGTTCAGAGTGTTTACCTTTGTTTATTGAGTATCTTTATGACATAAAATATGCATTTTTCCAACATTCAAAAATAATTAATGTCAGTTTAACTTTAGCAAAAATGCTAAATATAACCTTCTGATTAAAATAATTAATAAATACCTGAACTATTATTCATTCAGTTAAATTACAGAGCACACTTCAGTACTTATGTGGGTTTCAGTGTTGAGCAACACATTCACAGACACATCAAGCCCCCCTCTTTTGTAAAGAGTGTTCAGAAGCTGGGTGCAGTGGCGCACACTTGTAATCCCAGCACTGGGGAGGCTGAGGCAGGAGGATCACCATGAGTTCAAGGCCAGTCTGGACAACATAATGAGTTCTAGGCCAACCTGAGCTATATAGCAATACTCTCTCTCTCAAAAAAAATAAATATATATAGTATTGAGAGGAATATGGGTATCTTATGTTGTCACAGGAACTGAGAGATAAAATTGTTTGAAATGAGCAAGTTTACACCATACAAGTATCTTTGAGAGGTAAAACTTCCTCTTTCACTAACAGAATAATTGGGCTGTATTTTCTTCTTGTGCTGTAAGGAAGAATGCTGCCCTCAGACAGGAGAGAAGGCCAGAATTTGGACTCGGTGCTGCTGAGCAGGTCACAGTCACTGGCTATGCGTCTTGCACACCTGCAGGTGCGGTTGTCCTGGATGTGGTCACGGGTCATTTCCTGTGCACACAGGACCCCTTCCGTGGCCCAGCCAGAGAGCCAGTCCATCTCTTACCTGTGCTGCAAGGGCCACTCTATCAGTGTCTACAAAGTGAAGGGAGTTGACGTGGTCTGCTCCTTTGCTTTGATGAATGAACCATCACCACATCAAGGAATATAACCAGTTTTTTTCCTTCCTAAGAATACAAGCCTTACAAAGTATAAGTTATAAGAAAAAATATAATGAAAAAAGAAAATGTTTTCTCATTTTCCCTTCTATTTTTATTTTTAGAGCCTTCTAAATATGTTATATATACCACACAAATACAAATTACAGTAAATACAATACTGATTTGCATACCATATGTATGAATTTTTTTCTATCTAATATTGCATTATGAAGGATTATTTTATTCTATGGTCTTTTAAAAAGTAGCAATCAGAAAATACACTCTGTTTGCTTTGGACATGTGCCCAAACTACATCCTTCCACAAGTAACTTAGCGAATTCCTGCCAAATTGCACAGAAGCCAGTGATATGTACACTTGTAGTTAGGGCTGTTGGCGCACAGATGGGACTGGAGAACACACACAGTAACGGGTCCTCCTGCCGTGGAAATTGCAGAGCCTTTATGCTGTGAGGAAGTGATTTGGAAGGAGACAATGGTTCCCACTGGACAAAAGTAGTCTTTTGTGTTCGCTGCAGATGTGACATTCACTCTGCCTCACAAGTGATACCCATGATTGTGGCCTCATGAAAAAAGGAATGAGGTCAGAGGACTAATTCATCCTTAATGCTTTGGAAATTTAAATTTATCCTTTCTAAAAAGTCAAAGGAGTCTACAGTTTTGAAGGAGGATGTCTTACAAGTTACTTTCTGAATAACCAAAGGGATGCTGCCATATGTTAAATGTATTTCAAAATTTAATTTTTTAATGTCAGAATTGAAAGAAATAAGTTAGAGTATGTTATGACTTCATTAGCACTGTTGAAAAGCAGACATTTAGCTACTTTATGTCATTTTGTGCATGTACACATCTAAACTCTGAAGGTGTTTAGAAGAATCCTGTACTATGATATTTTCATTTTCTTTCAAGAACTGATTAAATTCATGCAGTATTTTGATCCTTCAGGTATCAATATAACAGAGACAGAGCAGCAGCAGGTGTGATACATAGAGCGAAGGAAGCAGGTCTGGAATCACACTCTTGATGATATCTTTATAAACGAATTAAATTCTATGCATTTTATGCTTTTCCACATTAAGTGCTGATGAAATGCCCTCTTTGTAGCTGGATATGCAGGGGGTGGTGGTGAGGCATGGGGAGCTCACGTGAAGGTTCTGTATTTATGGCATCAATCGTGCATACTTTGGCAATCAAATATCCTCAGAGTGATACATTCCTGAAGGTCATCTCTATGTAGGCATAGTGAGAACAGAGATTTGTACAGTCAGTCACATCTCCAACAAGAATTCAGAGACCATGGAATAATAGTTTGTCCTCTCCCATATTTTCTCTACCTATTACTCATTAGTTACACCATTAAAGAGTTAAAATACCAATCTGCTAGGCACTGACAAAGAGGAAATCAAGGAAAATAGTTCCTTAGCCCATCAAGTGAGGCAGCTCTGCCAGAGGCTTGCAAAGAGGAAGAGAAGGTACAGTAAGAAGGTTTAGCCTTTAACTAACATCAGGCTGCTTGCTCCCGCAGACCCTGCTCAAGCTGATCTTGACCAAGTCATCCTTCTCCAAGCTGACACAGTGTTCCTGGGTCCCACTCAAGCTCACATCAACTGTCCCTCTTTAATTTTATTGTTCATAAAATGTTTTAAGATGAGAGTTCTACAAATTTTCAGTTTTAACTTTGATTTACCATTATCCAGGAGCTAATAAGTACAAAGCGTTATATTAATGAACTTATTTTACTTACCAAACAATATTTTGAGGTGTGACTAGTTTGTTTTAATTTTTAGTTTACATTCTTCTTCCAGATCACCAGTCTGAACTAAATAAATGCCTAGAGTCTTATCTGATGACAAAAATGCACACATAAGTGCTCTGTATTTTGTTCCGTACTTTGGAACATTTGCACTGAAGTAAAAATCTTGCTCCTAAAGAAAGTAGATGGGGTAGATATCTGATCATGGAAATGGATGAGAAGGGAAAAGTCAGTTTGACTACAACAATACAGACTTTTAGAAACAAGTTTCTTCTAAATTAAAATAATGTTTGCACTGCTTAATAATTGATTTCTTGACTGGAGACTCAACTTTATTCTTATTATGCATGAAGTCAGCAAAGAGATTACACAGGCAATATTTCCATTTCCTTCTCATGACTTCTGGAATTAGCCCAAGGTTCACAAGTGAACAAAAAAATAAACATTTTAATTAATACTGTAATTCTTTATTAGGGTTCTTAATGATTACTGGCCCTTCCAGTTTTGACAAGAGATAATTTTTATTGGCCTAGTTGGCTAATAGACCTTTGCCTATGGTGATGTTCTTGTCACACTCTTGCATGCACCCTAGAAAATAGCAATTAAAGTTAATAGAGTATTTATCATTATTTCAAAGCTGTAATTTATTTTTGCACTATAATAACTGCTCAGACCTGAAGGCAACATTTGCATTTAAATTAATCCTAGAGGGATTAAATGGGAGTTTGCAAAGTACAATGAAATAAGTATATACACCTGACTTAATAAAATAGCTATTATTTATTCAGCCCTTTATTTATTACAAAGATTATGCTATTACTGCCTTAGCTTAACTCTGACAACAAAGGGAAAATTGAAGCTAGTTCAAAAATTAAGAAACCAAGTCCTCGGACATTATGTGTAAGTTGAATAGTAGCATTTTCCTTTTCGTGGTTTACCTAGTTGATTTCGTATGGATTATCTGCTAGCACAGACCCCAGAATTCACATTAGCTTCAAAGGTCAGGTTCCTGAGCCTCAGGACTCCCTGTCAGCCTACATGATTTCTTACCTGTGAAAACTGCCAAGAAAGCACAGTTAAATTTTAAAATCGCTTTGTCCTAAACTGAACCCCATATTTAAAATGTACTGGCCTTTCTTTAGGAAAATGTCATTTAAACTTCCTGAATAAGTGATAGCATTTCTTAGTGATTCCCTAAGAAAAACTCCTACCACAGGACACACTGATCTCCATGTAAACACTTTTATTTTTTCTCACTCACCCTCTAGTGAAAACTAAGGGTTTCCAAAATGTACTTTCAGAAATTACACATGAAAAACATTTAAATATATGCATATGTATTACTTTGAATATATGTTTTAATTTTAGTTAGGTAGCAAGTAAGTTTCCCTGGTAGAAAACTTTTTAGATATATTGTTAAATAAGCATAATATTTAAATATTAATAACCATCCAAAGATATGGAAAGTATTTAATTATATATGGCTATTGTAAATATTATGCATATAGTATGCAGTGGTTTTAGAATATAGATTTCTTCAACAATCTATAGTTAAAGCACATCTAAATTCTCTAAAAAAAATTCCAAAAAACAAGGGAAATTCCAATATTTTCATTTTGCTCTAAAATAAACCACAAAAACAGTTCACCCCCACTTTTTGCGTGCTGTGTGCTGAACGCAAACAGGACACAGAGAGCCCTGGTGCTTTCATGCTAGGAGCATTTTACAGTTCTGGTGTAGAAATTAGTATTTTATTAACCAAATTACTCTGCTAGGCTCCAGATTATTATTTTCTGATCTCTGGGAATATCAAAATAAGTTTGAATCATTCTCCGTCTCTCAGTAAGTAGGAGGGGGAAACAAATGGTGGAAGAAACTGGCATTTCAAAGGAACCTTAATGTTATGAGAGTCTCAGAGGCACAAGTAAACCAGCAAAGACCCCTGTGACGCGCTGGGCCTTCCGGGGACGGATCAGATCACGAGTGCTGCCACCCCGCAGTTAGCCCGGCTCCCTGCAAGCCCCCCGGGGTCCACCTGGAGGCAGGGCAGTCCTGGAGAGGCCGGAGGAGAGCATCAGAAAACGGAAGCGATTCACAAGCCATTCACAAGAAGGTCAACACCAGGAGTAGCCAGGCTACCTTGCTTACCTGTGCGCAGCTCAGGTGTCTCACGCAGAGCGTCGGCTGATGCCTTGAAACGTTTCCGTTCTAGCTCTCTGCGCAGGAGGGAGGCAGCTCCACAGCCGCTGCCTCCTAAGGCTGGATCCCGTGGCCTGCCACATGCGGTCTTTCTCCCACTGGGGTGACGATGAAGAGATTCTCTCCCCGCTCTTAGAGCAAACATGCTGTTTTCCCTGATTTTTGTTCCTGACTCCCTAACTCAACCGTCATTGATTTAATCTAGCACAGTAGTATTAGGATTTACTTCAGTAGTTTCTGTGATGTTCTGTTCGCATTCTAAAGCATTATAAATCATTTTTCAGTTTTACTTTTTTTAAATGCATATTAATAATATCACTAGTGTTTTCAGGAGTAGGTAAAACATCTTTTTAATTCAAAATATCCTGTATGGCATTTTTTCATTGTGTTTATTGGTACATTTTAGGTATACAGTACAGTTACATTCATCACTGGGATCTTGCACCTTTACATGTATCTCTGTTCTCACTTTTCCCTGTAACCCTACCCTCCCTTCACCCCCTCCACCCTCCCCACTCATATTTCTTCCTTTCCCCTACCCTTCCCACTTCCCCTGCACCTTTAATTCTTTTCTTTCCATTTTACATTGTCAGTTATGCAATTTGGATCTTATCTACACTTTTAGTTTTTCACACCAGAGAAACTATTTGGCCTTTACACGTGTGTTTTATTAATTTCACTTAAGTGTATGGCCTCAATGTGCATCCACTTATCTATACATCTCTCTAGTTTCTCATTCTTTATGGCTGAATAGTGTTCCATTTTATATGTAAAGCCAAAAACACATCTTCTTTATCCAGTCTCCAGTTGATGGACAAATGGGCTGTTTCCAAGTTTTAGGTATTATAAACTGTGCCGCTAAAAACATGGGTGAGCATATATCACTGTGGTATGATTATTTTAATTCTTTTGTAAAGATACCCAGCAGAGGGATGGCTGGGTCAAATGGAACCTCTGGTCCCAGCTCTTTGAGGTATCTCCATATTGATTTCCACAGTGCTTGCACCAGTCTGCACTCGCACCAACAGTGGGGCAGGGTTTCTTTCTCCCCACAACCCTGCCAACATTTGTTATTGTGTGATTTCTTGATAGCAGCCCTGTATGCACATTTCTATCTTCTTTATCTTTCTCTATTCTGCTCAGTTACTTATGAATAAGTGACTTTTCCTACTTCCCACAGTATGTGCACTTTATACTGTTCAGTCCCTCTCTCTACCTCTCTGTCTCTTTCTCTTTTGCTGGAAATGACTTCAATTTTCTCACCTTCATGTTTTTACTTGCATAATTTGTCCTCTAATATACATCCTTTATACCTTTCATTTCTTGGAAATATTTTGATCCTGATATTTATTTGGATGCTTGTCAATGTTCATGACAGACGCACAGTGCCCTGCTGAGATTTGTACCCCTGCAGTACTGCACGATATGAGACATTTGAAATCCTGTGAGATTTTAAAATTATAATTAAATATTTTATCTTGAAATAAAAGTAGATCTCCTATAGTTGTAATAATTAACACAATAAGTTCTCATGTACATATTGCCTTTCAGATCTCATGTAGCATATTGACTTTGATCTTGCCTGGATTTCCAGCTTTCCATGTAGTCGTTTGCGTATGTGACTTTTTAGACCTATACAACTGCGTCACAGCTGTACATTTAGGAATCTGCTATTTCCAAAGATACAGAGAACAATCACATCCCTGCAAGGATTCTTGGTGGTGTTGTTTAACAAACATATTCTCTCTCCTCCTATTTCTAGCTCCATCTCTGAGTCCCACCAACCACTAATCAATTCTGTATTTCTGTCATTTTTAAATTTAAAAATGTTACACAGCGGATGGATCAACAAAATGTGGTATTTGCATTTGTCAGGTTTTTGAAGACATTAAAATATGACCAGTGCCACCGGAAGGATGACGCTAAGACGCAGGACCGAGGGAGCGAGGGACGTGCGGCTGCTGCCTGGACCTCTGGGCTCCAGCAGCGCCTAGCTCAGCCGAAGGCTCCCAGGAATCATGGTGCTGGCTACTGCATGGTGATGTACGAAGATGGTGTTTTGTGTTGTGTGAACTTAACCACAGTGAGCAGCTTTACACTTGGTCACTGTTTTTCACTTACGTTTTTGAGGAGACGCATCTTACTTGTTCCCGTAATCCGTTGGTTTTAAGCTCTTCGTCTGTTCCATTTACCAGTCCGCCCTTTCTTTCAGGAACTCCACACCGTTTTCATCACTGTAGCTTTATAACAAATCTTGAATCTAACAGTGTTAATCCTCCCTGTGGCTTTATTCTTTTCTTCCATGGTATGATGTCTATTTTGAGCCATCTGCATTTACATATAAACTTTAGACTAAGTTTGCCAATATCTAAAATATACATTGCTGAGATTTGCACGCAGGAAGAACTGAGTCTACAAGTGGAATTGGAACAGCTTAAAATTGACAATATTAAATCTTCTTATCTGCAAACACAGAGTAGCATTCAATTTATTTAGCTCCTCTTTGATTTATTTTATCAAAGTGTTTCTGTCTTTAGATTTACTCATACAAATCTTAGATTATTTTTCACTAAAATTTCAAAGTGTATAAAGGAGTAGGGGAAGTAGGAGGAGTAGGGAAAAGATAAGAAGGGAAAAAGAAAAATATGAGAAAAGCCAAAAAAAAGGAAAAAATGGAAACAAAGTCTTTGTAAATGCGAAAGGGTGGAGTGGGTGAAGGGAGGGCAGGGGAATGGGGAAAAATAAGAACCAAGATACATCATGTAATGGTACAGGATCCCAGTGGTGAATGTAACTGTACTCTATGCCTAAAATGTACCAATAAACTTATTGGGGAAAATAAAATAAAATAAATAAAATTTTTAAGTGTAACATTTTTGTTCATCTTTTTATTCATTAATTTTTTGGTACATTTTAGGTATATAATATAATGACATTATCATTGGAGATTTGTACCTTTACATGACTTACCCTGATTCTCATTTTTCCCCATTCCCTGCCCTCCCTTCACCCCCTCCACCCTCCCTATTTACAAAGACTTTGTTTCCATTTTTCCTCTTGTCAGTTTTTCCTTTCCCTTCTTTCCAAGTGTAACATTTTTTATTTCTATAAGTTTTGAATTTCTGAATGGGATGTGAGAGTTTCAGATGTTGTTTTTATATCTATCTATCATCTACAGTTTACAAATATTGTTGTCTGGCATTACCCATGGAAAGTCCATTGTTCTTCCATTGAA
Organism: Fukomys damarensis; assembly: GCF_012274545.1. Taxonomy (NCBI): domain Eukaryota; kingdom Metazoa; phylum Chordata; class Mammalia; order Rodentia; family Bathyergidae; genus Fukomys; species Fukomys damarensis. Next base: position 80,916,283 of record NW_022900950.1, read on the forward strand.
ACATTTTTGTACCTTTGTTCAAATATGAGTTGTGTGTTTTGATTCTATTTCTGGAATCTCTGTTATGTTTATTTATTAGTATATGTATTCCTTGATCAACAGCACTTTCTAATTACCTGTAGATACATAATATGATGTTACTGAGGGCACTGATTACACCCACTATATTTTATTTCACAAGATTATATTAACTATTGTGGCCTCTGTACTCATCATATAAATTTTAGGAAAAAAATATATCTACAAAGACTCTGGCGTTTTGATATGACTTGATTTAAGTCTGTATTCCAACTTCAGAAGTGTTGTCAGCCCAGGATCCCATTGGTGTCCGTCTCTTGGGAGTGAATGGTAACATCTCAGATTGGCTCCTCTACTGCCACTGCTCGGACTGCATCTGGTGTGTTCAGGTGGCATGGCCGTAGACTGCTGCTACTGTTCAGAGTTGCTGTCTCTGGGTAGCTTCTGCTGCCAGGCAGAGGTTCAAGCATAATCTTTGTGTTTCCTGCCTCTGAGTTGAGAACCCCTGAGTCCTGATGTCTGCATGCTTCTCTGTTGCTGGGTGGAAGGTCAGGCTGTGACAACTCCAGCTGCCAAGTGGAGGGTTGGCGCACACCGGGCCTGCTGTGTGGGTGTCCCTTCATCATCGAAACACCTCTCTATAGTCTTATTTCCTCTGAAAACTGTAGTATTTAAATGAACTTCCCCTTGGTAGAATTGAAATCTGAAAAAGGAAAATATGTATTGAGGTGGAGTTAGGAGTATTGCCACAGTAGCATTTCCAGCGATATTTGTTGTCATTTTGCCCTAGAGTCATGTGCTGTCTTTCATCTTTGCTTGGAACATTTTCCCTTGAATTGTGTGCAGTTTTATTATGCTGGATGCATCTTTTACTTCATTAAATTTCTCTTCTTTACATCTTTCATGTAGGCATCTATGGAAATTAGTAAAGAAATGCTACAGAAAAATATATGCATTTGACATGCCCAAAGACTTCTGAAGGTGAGTGAAAATTACAAATGCAAAGAATATAATAAATGAATGCAGAAAAATCTAATACAACTTTTATCAATTGAATTTGATAAAAAATACTGTTTGTGATGAATGTTGAATTGATCCAACTAAAAAGTGATTGATTCTGACTGTTTAAAAGCAAAAGGTTATGGTAAGCTCTATACTTTATAGTTTGAAATATATAAACTCTCCTTCCATTTTCAGATAAAAGGCGTAACTACTATTTAAAAACTGGAAATGTATTGTTTCCAGATTTCTTGTCTTTTAATGTAATTCCATTACATTAATTATTTGATAAGTAAAAAGTAGCATTAGTAAATAAAAACATGTTTCTATGATCAGTTTTCTTTCTTTCTTTTCTTTCTTTCTTTTTTTTGGGGGGTACTGGGGATTGAACTTAGGACCTTGTGCTTGTGAGGCAGGCAGCAGAATCACTGGGCTAAATCCCTGGTTGTTGTATTATGTTTTCTTATATTTGCTAAATTATTTTAACATTGTTGTATATTACATGTAAAAATGTATAACAAACACAGAACTTGTCTAAAACGTGTTCACCACGGAGTCTAGTCTAACCCTTGAGTTGCCTGTGCCACCTGAGCTTTTTTTATACCACTTGCTTTCCAGTAGAAATCCGTGGACTTCCGGTTACAGGGTTGAAGACATGCTGTCATTCTCGCCATCACACACACCAAGGCATCAGCACAGCAGACTCCATTCATACCTACTGAATTTAACAACCTGTCCTTTTGCACTTAGTAACATATCTGATTAAGTTGTTCTGTGCATTTCAAATCAAAACAGCCCAAGTTATGCATTCCCACATGTCTTCATTGAAAGCCTAGATCTCAAAAGCTGATTATTACACCAAAAGGAAAGTCCTAATTGCTGTGACATTATAGTCACTGCTATTATTCGGGTCTAAGATGTTCCCCCCAAATTCTCATGTATATTAATGGTAACTGTGTTCACAGGAGTGCTGTATGCATCTGAGAGTTAAACCCTCTTTTGGGCGCATGGTTCAATGTGCTATTAGGAGATGGAGCCTGGTGAGAGGAGGCAGGACACCAGAGGAGTGACCCGGAAAGGTGTAATCTCTCTCCCTACCTCCTCTGCAGCCCCCTCTGCTTCCTGGCTGCCTTGGGTTGAGCCCCCGTTACATCTGCCAGGCCAATTCTGTATGAAGCTGACCAAATGGACTGAAAGTTTAAGCCAATGTCAACCTCTCCTCCTTTAAGTTGCAGATGTTGGTCATTGGGTTGCTGTGGTGGGAAAGTGACTAAGACAGACTTTGTATCGGAGATGTGGAGTCTTTGCTCTGAATGTCCCTGACCATGTGGTTTAGAAGCCTTTGGGATTTGGTTGAGGGGGGAGTTTGGAAAGTTTGGAGAAGCAGGCTAGATGATCCCTAGAATGTTACCAGTATTGACTAGTTTGGGATACCGGTCTGATCTCAGGAGATCGAAATGGTGATAGAAATGCAAACAGTTAAGGGCAGGCTCAGGACACTTAAATTGGGAAGAAAGAGCTCATTGACATGTGGAGGAAAGGCCACGCTCATGTCCTGAGACATTACAGGAGGTTGAAATTAAGGATGATGGACTAATTAATCTGGTGGAGAAAATTTCAAAACATCTTCATATTCAGGCTGTGGTACTGGTAAATCGAATGGATTTGCAGTGAGAATCAGAAGAAAAAGCTAATGTAAAATGTTCCAGTTTTACCAAAACAATCACACAAAAAATTGGGCCTATGGAACATGTGGTTGCTGAAAAGATTACCATTAAAAGGAAGCCAGATGCTTTGATTTGAAACAATAGGAAAGATGTCTTAAAGCCATCTCAGCTATCAGCAAGACCCAATGCTTTACAGGCTCAAGGGTGCAAAACTGTAACAATTTCATTTGAGAAAGAGCCCTAGGCCTCCTGCTCTAGAAGGGATACTTATGGAATTGGCTCACTGGATTCAGAAACCCAGGCACTGAGTGGCCTCTGCAGCCATGATCTCATATGCCCTGGATAGTGCTTGAGCTGGTGGCAGACTTTAGTTTCATCAACATGGTGTTGGTTTTATAAACATGAAAAATCCAAGATTTGAGTGATCACAGAGGCTTTTACCATAGTTCAGAAGAAGCCCTGAGGGACCAGGTACTGTGTCCCTGAGAGAGTGTGAGAAACTGTGAGAGTGAAGTGGAAAGTGCAGTTGATATTCAGGGAAGTTGGTGATCACAGAAACATGGACTGGAGGAAAGCACAGACAGTGAACAAGGCCACCCAGAGAGGCGGTCTGAGGACTGAAAGTGGCGATGCCAGCTGGGCTGCCCTCACCTTTAAAGTTCACATTGCATCACAACTTCATCTCACCTATGTGCCGGACACGGAGCTACAGGATGTAATGTGTGCCCTGCTGCGTTTTTGTCTTGCTTTGGTCCCACTCCTTTCTAATATCCTCTTTCTCCTTTTTGGAATGAGATCTTTACCCTGAGTGCTGTGTGCTGCAAGTATTTAACTTTCCTTTTGATGTTTACAGGAGTGCGGAACTAAGAATTTGCCTTCAGTCACATAGGGAACTTTGGACTTGGATTCTTTGGCAATGACAACTTTTAGAGGTGGAGAGAATGCACTTTGCTTCACATAGTGACACAGACATGAGTTTTTGGGGGACTCAGGCAGAATATTATGATTTTGATCTGGTATCCCACACATCCCTCATGTGTGCTGCAGGTGATTAGATTGTGGGGGTGATGTACTTAGTAGCAGATTAATCCACTGCTGTGCTCGTATCTGAATAGGCTGATATGAGGTGATGCCTGCTCACAAGAGGCAGGTCACTGGGGTGTGTGTGACCACCAGGTACATTTCCTTCCTGGATCCCTCTTTCTCCATGCTTTCTGGCTCCCGTGATTTGAGCAGCTATTTCATCTACCACGTCATTGCCACCTCAGACAGAGCTGGCCAATTCACGGGCTAAATGTGTAACCCAAAATAAACATCTCCTCCTCTAAGTTATTTCTGTCAGGTATTTCATCTAAGTGACAGGAAGTGACTAAGACAGTCACTCAAAATATTTTTTTCCACCTGCATGTAACATATTCCAAGTCTTTTAAATTTGGATATGTACTCCACTTTATCAGCCAAAGTTTATATTACTTTCCATCTTTTCTATGTACTAGATTATATTTTGTATAATACATTTAATACCATTTTTGTGTAAATATGAAGTATTTTATAAAACTACTTTTGTTTTGGGTTTTAAACAATAGAATATTAAATGCATAAATCATAACTTAATTCTAATTCTTTGATTTTAAATGTTTGTGAAACATTTATGATAATTAAATTTTGGTACCTCTTAAGAATACTAAAGCAGACTTGTTGAAGACCAGATTGAGATAAACATCATGTAATAAAACATAATAACCAATTATATAAAATGATTTGTATCTATGAATTAAATACCTAATCCCCCAAATTCCCACAGAATTTCCACAATAAAAATTAGAAAATTCATAGGCAAGGTATATTTACTTTAATCCTTGGCCAACAGGCTGATTAGCATCAGTAGAAATGGAAGATAATTTTATGATTTTTTATAAAGCAAACTGTTTTGAAATTGTTTCCAGAAACCACAATGAGAAGAATCCTATCATGATATTTTATTACAAATAGCAATAAAGCAATAAAATAATATTATTTCAAGATTTTGGGAAACAAGCAAATTTAACGAACATAGAAATAGTTAAAATTAATGCATGCAAGAACAAAACTAGAAAGTTAAAATGTAATAAATATTTTTTCAGGTTTTCATTAATTAGTACTGCCTCAAAAAGCTACCCCAAAACTTTGTCTCTTAGAGTCCATACTCTTAAATGAAATAAACAGGACACATGTAGCTTCTCTGGTGTGAAAAAATGTGAAAACCTGAAAGTGTAAATAAGGACTAAAAGGTATAATAGATAATGCAAAATAGGAAGAACATGGCCAAAGGGGAAGTGGGGAGGGGAGGGGAAAGGAAATAGGGGAAACAAAAAGTGGGAAAAAAGGAAAAATGGAAACAAAGTCTTTGTAAATAGGGAAGGGTAAAGCATGTGAAGGGAGGGCAGGGGAATGGGGAAAATAAGAACCAAGGTGAATCATGTAAAGGTACAGGATCCCAATGATGAGTGTAAATGTATTGTTTGCTTTAAATGTACCAATAAAACTAATGGGAAAAAACCAGCACAGATTGCTTTACAGATTCTGTATGTCAGTAAACTGAGCACCGTTTAGTCCAATGCCTCCAATCAGGGCTACAATCAAGGTGCACACCAGGCTGCAGCACTGCAGGGTTTGACCTAGGGACACACAGCTGCACACTCAGACATTAGCCTGTTAGCTCACCACAGACCCCTGCTGCCACGGGACACTTCAGCTCCAGCCAGAGAGGGGGAGGGGGGA
>NW_022900950.1:80922180-80938397 GCF_012274545.1 Fukomys damarensis
GGAGGGGCGGGGAGAGGGAGAGTCTGTCATTTAATATCAATCCACAAGCTGAAAGTTCTCTCCTCAAAACTGTGTATACTTAGATGTTTTATATATGAGGCTGACTTGTGCACCAAGATGCATGTGTTTAAATTTCACATTTAAAAACTATATGGACAGAATTAAGAGTGTAGCTCAGTGTTAGAAGTGTGACCTCCTTCAGTACCACACACTAGAAAAGTCGTGTTAGGTAAATTAAATCTGTATGATTTCTGTTCATATCCAGGACCCAGTCTTCTTTCCAAAGGTGCCTAACTGGCAAAGCTGTGCTCTCTCTGTTGTGTACTTTACCTCATCTACCTTCGTAGTCAACCAGAGAAAAGCTACACCATGAATAGTCACTGTATGTAACTTACCCTCTAATAAGAGAATGCCACTACACATCTGGAAGTTCTTTGAGAATTTTCTAATTATGCTATTTCTGAACTTACGTTGCAAAGTGGGGCAATAAAATAGTATCTGGAGTGCCTACAGGGCATATTTACTTATTCCTATTAGCTTGTGAAAGTGAAAAAGCCCATTCATACTTACAATCCAAACATAGGAGTCGTAATTTGTGTTGAGTAGTTAGTGCTAAAGAATTTATTTCCTGAATGTTCTTTTTTGTCCAATATTCAAAGCACATTAAATAAATAGCAACTTAAATTATAAGATATTATTAAAGTAGAGTTAATGACTATCCAACATACAGTGTTTGTCATATAAACAATATGAAAACTCCAAAGATCCTTTAATGGCAGTAGAGGTTCCAAACGTTCTTCTCTCGGTTGAGGGACACAGCGCGTGATCTGTGTACAGTAGGTTTAGCACGCACTCCTGCGTCCCAGCCGTTCACAGTCCCCTCTCACCGTGCAGTGAAAGTGGGCGGTAGGGCCTGGAGAGGGGCTCCATCTGAGAGCAGCTGACCTCAGAATGCCTCACAAGCCACTACTCATCTGTTACCGTGAAACATTTTCAGATGTATAAAGATCAAAGTTGGCAGTAATCATTAAACGGATTTAAGAAAATGCTTAGGATCTATTTTAGAAAGTGTCAAGTGAACTAGGAAAAATAATCCAGGAGTAAGATGAAAAGTTACACCACAAAATAAGGTGAACACTCAACCTTGAAATATATTCTGAAATGATGATAATGTAAATGAAACTTGGAAATATAAATATATAGTAAAGCCAGTGCAAAAGAAGTAATGTGAAACAAAAGGAAACAGAACTTTGATCTAAAATTTCTAAAAGAGATCAAACAATGGCATCAGTATTGTTAGAAAAGAGAATAATATCTCCATAATTGAAAGAGAAAACAAGCAAGCATACCAGCATTAATAGAAGTGAAATGGACAATAGAATACAAATTAATAAAATTGATTTATAAGCTAATATCTGCCAAAAATCATTTTCAATATAACTATCATCAGCAGTGGTGGTAAACATTAAAATTTAACAATGTCAAATGACTGATAAGAAAGATTTTAACATATGTTAATGCATTTAGTCTTTGACCATTCAATGAGTAGAGGCCATTTATTTTCTTCTAAATATATATGAAAGAAGCTAATAGGAATATGTTATTATTAAAGAAATTACTGTTAGACACACCCTTAGAAGAGCATTTTCTACCCCCAAAAGATCATAGTTTAAATAAGAACATTTTACGTGCAAGAATGTTCAAGAATAGTTTTAAGATTAATTAATTAAATGCAAAGAAGCATAATTTTATATTTCAGTGGTTTATAATGAGTAAAAAATATTCAGACTCATATAGTATTGAATCAAAATAGGTTGGACACAATGTTTTAAGATCACTATTATGCAGAACATGTGAAAATTGTTAGATATGGGATTTCATGTTTTATGTACTTGACTTTTATTAGTACATTTGCAATATGTAGCAATTATATTTACTGTAAGGATTTGGAACACATGTATAACACATTTCAATTCTGTTTTCCTCCTTCCCTTCACCCATTTTTGTTTTCCCAATATCGAATTTTTGGATTATTTTCTCTAATTCTGTGAGGAATGTTATTGGTGTTATGGTTGCAATAAATCTATATTACAGGTTTGAAAGTATGGCTATGCTGACTGTATTGGTTCTGCCTATCCGGGAGTGGGATATCATTCCATTTTCTGATATTCTCTTCAGCCTTCTTTGTCAGAGTTCTGTAGTTTTCACTATAGAAGTGTTTCTCTTCCTTGCTTAGGTTAATCACTAAGTATTTCATTTTTTGATGCTATTGTAAAAGGCATTTTTTGCCTAATTTCTCTCTGGGTGAATTTATTATTGGCATATAAAAAGACTAGTAATTTGTAAGTGTTGACTTTGTATCCTGCTATGTTAATAAATATAGATATTAGTTGTAGTCTTTTGGTGTAGTATTTGTATTTCTTTGTGTAGAGGATCAACACATCAGCAAAAAATGATGACTTAACTTTTCTCTCTCCTCTCCATATTCCCTTTCTTTTTCTTGTCTTATTGAGTTGAGAACTATATTGAATTGAAATGTTATTAGCAGGCGTCCTTGTCTTGTTCCTGAATTTAGAGGGAAGGCTTTCAGCTTCACCCCATTTAGTATGACATTGCCCAGTGATTTGTTATACATGGTTTTATTAGATTGAGATAGACATTCTATTCCTGTTTTCTTTAGGAAAACAGGAATGGATGTTGATTTTTGTGATTTATTTTTCTGCATCTGTTGAGATGATCACATGATTTTGTCCTTGCTTCTGTTTATGTGGTGTGCTACATCTATGATTTGCCTGTGTTGAACCACCCTTGCTTCTCAGAAGAAATTCTTCTCTTTGCCAATATCTCATTAAGGATTTTTGCATGTGTGTGCATTAACAACATTGGTGTCTAATTCATTTTTTGGTTGAGACTTTTTCTGGTTTTGGAATTAGGTTAATGCTTGCTTCCAGAAATAAGTTTGGAACTACTGCTTCCCTTTTAATTTCATTAAAGAAGTTGAGGACCATTGACATTAGATTTCCTCTAGAGTTCTTATAGAATCCATCAGCAATTCTGCCAGGACCTGGGGTTTTCTTAGTTGGTAGTTTATTATTATTATTATTATTATTATTATTATTATTATTATTATTACTCTTCATTTCACAAGCAGAATTTTTATATCCTCTTGATTGAGCTTTGGTAGTTTATATATATCTAGTAATTTTTCCATATCATCTGAATTTTCCATCTTATTAGAGTATAGATTCTCAATGTAGTTACTCATAATCTTACTTTCAGATGAATATGTTATACTTTTACCTTTGTATTTCTCATTGCATAGATTTGGTTATTTTCAAGGGTGTGTCTATTTTGTTTAATCTTTCAAAGAACCAACTCTGATTTTTCTGTATTGTTTTGTTAGTTTCAAACTTATTATTTTTTGCTCTGGTATTTATAATTTTCTCCCTCATGTTAGCCTTGGACATGAATTTTTCTTGTTTTTTTATAACCCGAGGTAGATCACCAGGTTATTTATTTGCGCTCATTCTGTTTCTCTGATGTAGGAATTCAGGACTACAACCTTTCCTCTTAGAACTGCTCCCACTGCCTCTGGTAGGTTCCATTATGTGACACTGGTGTCACTGTTTGGTTGTTGAAACAGTCTAGTGTCTTCTTTAATTTCATCCATGAGTGACCGATTATTGAAGAGTGCATTATTTCATTTCCATGAGTTTGCATAGTTTCAGTGGTAACTTTTGTGACTGATGCATACTCTCACTGAGCTATAGTCTGATAGTATGCATGAGATAATTTTACTTCATTTACATTTATTTAAGCATGCTTTTTTTTTTTTTGTCTAATACATGGTCTATTTTGGAGAAAGCCCCATTTGCTGCTGAGAAAAAAAATGTGTATGCTTCTGTTGTTGGATGGAATACTCTGTAGATATCTATTAAATCCATTTGTTTGAAGCTTTTGTTCAACTCTAACATTTTCTGCTGGCTTATTATATCTTTTATCTGTCCATTTCTGACAATTGGTTCCTGATTTCCCTCAGTACAATTGTATTGATGTTTCCTTGAATTTCATGCCCATTACTGTTTGTCTTATAAAGCTGAGCACACCAATATTTGCTGCATATATGTTTATAACAGTTAACTCTTCCTGTTGAACTGTTTTATTGATCAATTTTTAAATTTGTAATTAAGTTTATTGGGACAATTTAGATATGCATAATGATTACATTCATAGCATGGAATTTCTACCTATATATGAAATACTTTAGTTCTTATTTTTCCCATCTCCTTCCCCTTCTTCAACTCTTCTTCCTGTCCTTACTATTAGGTCTGATCACAGACTTCCCCCATGGTGTCCTTTGCCCAGTCACTGTGGGAGACCAGCACTGGCATCCTGGAGGTGAAGCCCTTGCAGCCGCTCTGAGCTTTGATTGGTCCATCTCTAGAGTGGTGTCCAGCCAAGCACCCTCCCCGGTGATCAGGCCGACACTTGAGCTGAAGTCACTCCCCACCTATTGCAGTGCATGATGTCCACTGCTCTGTTCCACTAGTGTGTTTCTCCCAAAGGCCTCTGGACTCAACTATTTCCATTGTGTCTCAATAGACTTGATTTTCCTTTCTCAGGAACCAGAAGCCAGAAGCCAGAAGCCAGGAAGAAAGTGCAAGTTGCCCCTTTCTTTTTTTTGTGTTGTGGTCTGTCTCTTCAGTTCCTCTGTAGGCTCCAATTTTCCATCAGATCCTTCCTGGGTCCAGGGATCCACCTCTCTCCTTTTCTTCCCCAGGTTATTATCTTCCAGTGTCTGGGTTCTGAATCTTGGAGATGTGGATGTGTTGCTGCTTTCCTGCTCCACCATCTTCCTTGAAGTCCATGTTTTATATATTCTGAACTCCATTATAATCATTGAAAGTGTTTGCCATAAGAAAAGTATAGAAAGATGGAAAACATGGACCTTAATTAAATCATGTATTTCACCTCCTACTTTGCAAGCACAGGTCCCTAGTTCAATCCCCAGCACAAAAATTAATTAATTAATTAATTAAACATTTAAAAAATCATGTAAAAAGAAAAAGAAAAAGAAAAAAACCAGAATAGATCCAAAACATAACCATAAAATAATTCCACAAAGTATTCATACTCATATTCATTGCTAGCAGAATAATCAAGCCAGGAAAAAATGACAAAGGAAGCTACAAGATGAACACTAAACTATAAACCTTTAAAAAATATGTAAAAGTCACAGGAACACAGATCACCTGAAAGTCTAGGGTGGGGGTACCTGGTCTGCAGTCTTAGTGAACTAACACCTAACACAACTGATATTAGCTGCCATGTAGGACAGGTGGGTAACAATACACAAGAAGACCTGTATGTGTGGGTTTGACCAACCAAAGTATCTTGTCTCACAGCCCTGGGGGCCAGAAGCCTGAATGAGTTTGACCCGCTGGAATCAGGGCCTAACCGGAGCCCACACCAGGGAGACTGGGGCACCGCTCTGCCCTCCTCAGCTCTGCTGCTTCCCAAGGCCAGGGCTCCACCTGCCATCAGCCAGCACGGACCCTGGGGAGCCTCCCGCTCTGTCTCTCCTGTGAGGAGACCCGGGGTCGCGTTTCAGCCCTGGAGATGCCTCCCATAGGTCCATGTCACTCCCGAATTTATTTCTGTATCTGCAAAGGCCTCATTTTCTTCTGTTTTTATTCGTTTCATTTTGTTTCCAGGTTAGGTATCATTCCTTGTTTTCAGAAATTAGAATATGTAATGTTGGAGACCATTTATTTATGAAAGCATAAAGAAACTTAAAATGTCATTACACAAGAGCTTTTACTTTTTGCATATTGTCAGGTACCATCAAACGCCATCCAAGTGCACTTAGCTGAATTTATTTTAAAAACCTGAAAATTTCTTCCATCATATTTCCTTATGTTAATACATTTAACTGATTGATCCAGTAGTAAAAACAAATAAGAAAACTTGTACAGATTTTAATGATGTAATTAACAACCCTTATTATTGTAGACATAAGGTTCATAGAAACAAACAAAAGGAAAGTAAAACTATTCATAAGATCAAAATTAAATAGTCACATAGGCTGAATATAAAGTACATATAAACCAAAGACATTCTCTGTAATAAATTTAAAGTCTTAAAAAATACTTTAGAGATTATTTTCATCAATGAGTAAAAAGGGGTAAGATATTTAATTAGATAAATACATTTTAAGCATTTTTATTTATACATTTTAATTTTCTAAATTAAATTTATCAAGATTACCTATATATCATGAAGTCTTCCCTTTTTAGAGTTTATTTATGAGCTTTGACAAGTGGATTCCATGCTGTAATGATGCACAAAATCAAAAGAATAGAGCTGCCCAGGGCCCCCCTGAACTCCCATCTGTGTCCTTTCTGCAGTCAAACACAGGGTCTGACCCCAGACACTGACCTGTGTCCTGCCTTACTAGTTTGCTTTGTTGACCTGTTCTAGACTGTTTATAATTTTTTTAAAAAAAGTCTAAAGTGAATCATGTGCAATGTGCTTCCCATTTTTGCATACAGCTTATTGTTTGTAATTTAGTCTTATAGCTGTACCAGTCACAAAACGCTTTACCAAATCCCTTAAAAAATGATTGCCAAAATGGGAAAAATTCTAATCTGCTTATTTAGAACATATTTTTCTATCCTGACTACTATGCAAATACATTTTACTCACTACATAATTTTTGTACCGTTTTCCATGATCAGTAATCGATAATCTGTCACTAAGCAAATCCTTGCAGTGCACTTAGCCAACACCAGGTCAAGCATGGTTTCAATGATGAACAACAGGCACTGCCTTCTAATAGTGGTGTTGTTTGCTCTTTGTTTTTTGGATTTTTTTCTGTGCTGAGGATTGAACCTGGGCATTTTCACTGAGCTGTGTTCCTAGGCCTTTTTATTTTTATTCAAATTTTTATATTGTTTGAGTCAGGCAGTTGCCTGATTGTCCAACTGCCCAGGCTGAATTTGAACCTGTGATTTCCCTACCTCAGCCTCCCATCCACAGTGCTAGGATTGCAGGCTTGTGCCCCACGCCTGGCTGATAGTTGTTCCTTTTAAAATTTCAATAGAAATAAACTCTTAAAATGAAAAGTAGAGTTTTGGACACAGTGGGAAACAAGATTAATGCTGCTGGTTCTCTTGTTCGTGACTCAGCTGAACTCCTGATGACGCATGAGGCTTGCACTAGGAGCTTCTCAGATGACTCTGGAAGCCTAACGCACTGAGCCATGATCAGCACAGACAGCTGTAGTCTGAGTCCTTCTGGTATGATTTTTCTGCAGTTCCTGGGAAGATAAAAACTGAAATTTTAAGCAAACTTGAACCTAAGAATCTGTGAATTTTCTTTTCCCTGCAAGTTAAACTCGTATGTGTACAAATTTAGCACATTAGGGAGTGGTAAGGCAGCAGCAGAACTCACCTGCCCAGAACCAACCTTATTGCTCACCGTCTGGTTTTTGAGACAACCCCGGAAGTTGTGACTTTTGAGTCATCCAGTATCAGTTTTTGTTTTTGTATAACTCCACTCAGTTATAATTTACACACCTCAAAGTCAATATATAAAATATTCCTAGAAAATTTGTAAATAAATTTTTCCAATTAATCTCCCCTGAACAATGCTTTGATTTTTTTTCATTATAGGTTTAGTATATTTGCAGTATTTTTTATAAAATCCAGTTGAAAAGAATGTGGTTTCTGTAGCATGTAAGGATTTGTAAGTGGCAATTAGCTCATGTTGGTGGATTGTGGTATTAGATCTTAGTAATTTAGTGTACATATTCAACAAATTCCTGAGGAAATGTGCTAAAATTCCCTATTATGACCGTAGATCTATTTCTATTTCTTTCTACCACTGGCTGTTATGAGGACAGCGAAGCTTTGCTTGTATATGTATAAACATTGGGGGTCTGATATCGCAGGTACATAACATTTCTATTGTTGTCACCACCGAGATTTTCCTTCTGCCTTTGCTCTTTGTGTTATTTTGTTCCTTCCTTTCTCCTTTGCTGCATTCTTTCGGGATGCTGATCAATTCAATAGCTCGTTCAGCTATAACAATTTTCATTTTTGTATTTATTTTTGCTTATTGCTCTAGACCAGTGGTGGCGAACCTTTCAGATCTGTCAGCGATACACAGAGCTCACTGCAGGTTCTCCACACCTGCTTCTGGCTGACAAGAGGGACGCTGTCTCCTCACAGGCCCTCAGGTCAGCATTATGACACAAACCTCAGCATTTTCACCTGCTGCTTTCTCCCCCCCTTCACGCCAGATGCTTTATACTGTACGAGTCCCCTGCTACGCTTTCACTTCCCTAGGGGAGTGGTCACACTGGTGCTCCTTCACGACTGCCTTCCTTGCCCTGTGTGATTGTTGTGATGTCCTCCCCATGTGACGGATGCCATGTGAAAGCCCTATGTCTGCCTCCCGCAGCTCCTCTCTTGTGAATAAATTATGAAGTTAAAACAGCGACATTTTATGTCTCTCCTTTTCTGACCCTTTCTGACCCCTTCTATCAGTATGTCCAGGTTTCAATATAACTTTGTTTTCTTTAGTGCTAGAATGCAAATCTGTTAGTGACAAACTTCTAAGGCCATATATCAGGATGTTCAAAAAATTGTTCCTCTTTTTGAAAGGTTCTCTGAGAGATATTGTAATTCCTTTCTTCTCCAGGATCTCTTTAAGGCTTGGAGTAGGTAGTCATGATTGGAGCTTAGGGAGAGTCAGAGGGAAGGATCAGTAGTTACTGATCAATAGTTACGAGGTTATAGTTTCAGTACAATTAGAAACAATGGAGCTGAGGAAGTCACTTCCTCCTATCCAATCATTGTTTTTTTTTTCTTTATTTATTTATGAGGCAGGTCTGCCTATGTAGTTCAGATTGGCCTTGAATTCACAGCAATCCTCCTGCCTCGTCCTCTCAAGGGCTGGGATTACAGGCATTTGCCACCACTCCAGGCTCATTTTAAACCATACCCTAAGGCCATTCCCTTTCTGTTGTTCTAAAAATGGTAAAAACACAAAATGACACTAACATAGATGATCTCTGATTGAGGTCATTGAGATCTCCCTGGAGATCCTAGCCTGACCTTCAGAGTCACCCTCGGTCTACTCCAACCTTCTCAAGGCTTTGTACATCTGCACTGCGTGTCACACGCAGCCAGGGTCAGAGCGAGTCCTGGGACAGGCACTCGTGCTGCCAGCGCAGCTGCCTCAGTTCTCTTGGTCAGGACGGCCGCTCTCACCTCCAGATTTGGGGGAGGCCCCGGGCTAAGGTCACATCCTTTAAATTCCGAAGGCTAGATGGATGTATTGGGGCTGCTCCTGTGTGAAGTGCCTATTGCTTTTCCGTCACCTGGCACCATTTTCCTGTTTGTCCATATTTCTTATCAGCACAGAGTTGCCCTGAGGACAACTTCCCATGACCTTCAGTAAATGTGGCAGCTTTTCCCTGGCCGTTCGTTTGGGTTTACGCTTGCAATTCTTCACTTGTTGTACAGAAGAGCCTGTGGTCATCACATGGGAACATTTTGACAGGACAAACACTGTCTGGTGCTCTATAGAACAGTGGGTAAATATAGATTACAACAGTGCATGGAACATTTACCAGAAAGTAAAGAATTCTACATGTTTCACCATATAGAAAATAAAATGATAGTTATTTGAGGAGAGAGATATGCTTGCCCTGATTTAAATACTGTATTACCCAAGTTACATATGTATCCAAATAGAAAATGGTGGGGCTAGGGATGTAGCTCAGTGGTTCTGCTGCCTGCCTCACAAGTGCAAGGTCCTGAGTTCGATCCCTGCTACCCCCCAAAAAAAGTAGATGGTACTTTATAATAGGAACAGCCTTTATGTCAATGAAAAATAAACACCCTTTAACTTGACAAGTTACTTCCTCACTTTTAGTACTTTGCACATGTCCTTCCTTTAATCATCTTTGCTTCCACTATTTTGAAGATAACTGTTCATCCTCATTTTTATTTTTCTGTATATAATCTAACCTACCCTTGTCCCTGGACTGCTGAATGATTTCCCTTTATTTCTCCTTTACACTAAGTTGTTAACAGGTTGACCATGAGGAGACTTTTCATACTTCTTGAGTTCTGATGAACTATTTTTCTCTGTAAATCAGTTCCAGCTAAGTATAGGGAAGTTTTAGCCTGTACTCTTCCCAAATCTTTTTGACACACATTCTCTTTCATCTTCTGCTCTCTCATCTCCTTCTGAGACTCCAATTATGTGAGCATGACATTTTTTCTGCTACCTTGTGCACTTTGAAGTTCATTTCCTTTGACTAATTTAAATTTTCTGTTGGTGCCACAAGAAGATGTCTTTCTGCATCTGAGCTTTATAGTACAGTTTTGAAAATAAGTCCTGGAAATTTGCTTTTGTTTAACAAATCCTAAGTGGCTTTAGAAATTATATTTTAAACCCTGAAATTAATTATCTTAAATTTATACTGCATCCATTATATTCAGTTTATTTGAACTATAAATTTCTTGTAAATGACCAATACGTAAAAATGGCTGATGCCTTCTTCCTGCCTCGAAAGCACAAGGTCCTGAGTTTGATCACTGGTACTGAAAAAAGAAGAAGAAAAAAAGAAAATAAGAAAGTGGCTGAGACAACAATATAAAGGAACTGGAGTCTGACTTAGACCTGCTGAGGAAGATAGGCCAAACAGAACTTGAGATGGTGAAGCATTTGGTGTGTGCATTTGGGTTTCATGCTCAGAACAGACAGAAATGCAGAAAATGAGGACCACAAAGTGAGGGTGATGCTTGGAATAGTGCTGCCTGGGACAAAACTTCACTACCAGGATGTATCAAAGTAACGTCACACACACTGATGCTCTCTTCCCTGTCAGTGTTCAGGGCTAAATGTCTTCTTGGTGCTACTGTAAGCTTTCTGTTACTATTTTACAAAAAGTTGACATAGATATTATACAATGTGTATATATATGCATGCATGAATGATTATCTAAGAGCCAGAGTAACATTTGTTGGGAAGTGAAATACAGAACAGTTCAATGAGTAAAATAAATATTCTGTAAATTCCAAGTTAAAATGTTTTCTTCTATGAAGAGCAGATGATTGAGAGAAGGGGAGAGGATTTTAAAAAACAAGCTGTAATATGTACAGGTGACTACTCTCCAAGATGATTATAAGTTTTATGAATTGCAAACATGTACTAATAAAAGAAAAAATGAGACTCCAGGACAGAAACTGACAAAAAATAGATAAGCTTAGGAAGATAATAGAAACCATGAAGGCCCAGAATAGAAAGAAATGGAAACAATGAACACCCAACACATGAAAGATGGAATCCATTAAACAGATTCAAACAGATATCCCGGAGATTAAAAACTCTATTGAAAGCGTACACAACAGAATAAAAGATTGCAAAGATAGAATTTCAGATATAGAAGACAGGATCACAGACAGTGACCATGAAAAGAGAGGTCTCTTAAAAACAGTAAGGGAGCATGAGAAATCAATCCAACAACTCCTACATGATGCAAAGATGAATAACAAAAGACTGATAGGAATCCATGAAGTACCAGGAGAAAAGGCAAATGAGTTTAAAGAATTAATGACAGAAAACTTCCCAAACAGAGGGGAAGAATTTGACATACAGATAAGCAAGGCATGTAGAGCACCAACTAGGCATGATAAAAAAAAAAAAAATCTACACCTAGACATACAATAATCAAGATTCCAGAAACCCAACCTAAGAACAAAATACTACAAGCAGTAAGAGAAAAGAAGCAAATCACATGCGAAGGAAAGCCCATCAGAATCACAGAAGACTTTTCAACACAATATCCTCAGGTCAAGGAGAGCCTGGAGTGAGGTATTTCAAGTGCAAAAAGAAGACAACCTACAACCAAGACTGATGTATCCTGCAAAACTCTTTTTCAAAATGGACAGAAAAATAAGATACTTCTATGACAAAGAACATTTGAGAAAGTTCATGAATACTATACCAGCACTACAAAGAATTTTAGACAATATCCTAGAAAAAGACAATGAAGATCATAACACCAGAAGGCCCAACAGAGCAAATCAAATAGCCAAGGCAAGAAAATAAAAGGAGAGGACAAAAAATAAAAAGACTCAACAAAAGGACAATAACATGACAATAATAAGTCAGTACATATCAGTTAGAACTATCAATGTCAATGGCCTCAATTCATCAATCAAGAGAAATAGATTGGCAGAATGGATTAAGAAGCAAAATCCAACAATATGTTGTATACAAGAAACACACTTAGTGCAAAATGAAGCCCATAGACCGAAAGTGAAAGGATGGAAAACAATTCTCCACAGGACAGGAGCCCAGAAAAAAGCAGGGGTAGCAATCTTATTCCCAGACAAAGCGAATTTCAAACCAAAACTGATTAAGAGAGACAAAGAAGTCTACTACATCCTCCTAAAGGGAACAATCCAAGAGGAAGAAATGACAATCATAAACATATATGCACCAAATATGAATGCCCCAACTATATAAAACAAATATTAAGTAACATGAAAAACCAAATAACTACTGATACAATTATAGTGGGGGATTGAAATACCCCACTATCACAAATAGACAGATCATCTAGACAAAAAAATCAATAATGAAATACTAGAACTGAACCAAGCTTTTGAATGCATGGACTTATTAGACATCTTTGGAGTGTTCCACCCCACAAAATCAGAATATACATTCTTACATTCTTTTCAGCTGCACATGGGTCATTCTCCAAGATAGATCACATACTAGCTCACAAAACAGATTTGAAGAAATGCAAAATACTTGAAGTTATTCCCTGTATATTATTAGATCACAGTGCAATAAAGCTGGAGATCAATAGCATAAGAAACCATAGGAACTTTACAAACACAAGGAAATTGAACAACACTCTCCTGAACAATCAATGGATCACAGAGGAAATCAAAGAAGAAATCAGACAGTTTTTACAAATAAATGA
Source organism: Fukomys damarensis (assembly GCF_012274545.1). Classification (NCBI taxonomy): domain Eukaryota; kingdom Metazoa; phylum Chordata; class Mammalia; order Rodentia; family Bathyergidae; genus Fukomys; species Fukomys damarensis. The sequence goes on from NW_022900950.1 coordinate 80,935,193, forward strand.
AAATACCAATACAACATACAGGAATCTATGGGACACATGACAGTAGTTCTATGGGGAAAATCCATAGCACTGAATGCCCACACTAGGAAAGCAGAGCAAGCTCAAATAAATAACCTAACGATGAGTCTTAGACTCCTATAAAAACAAGAGCAAGAAAAACCCAAAGCTCAAACAAGAGAGGAAATTAAAAAGATTAGAGCAGAAATCAATGCAATGGAAACTAAGAAAATGATACAAAAATAAATGAATCAAAGAGTTGGTTTTTTGAAAGAATAAATAAAATTGATAAACCCTTAGCAAACCTTATCAAAAAAAGGAAAGCAAAGGCTCAGATTCGTGCAAGCAGAAATGAAAAAGGCGAAGTCACAACAGATCCAACAGAAATCCAGAGGATCATTAATATCTACTTTGAGAACCTGTACTGTAATAAAATGGAAAACACAGAAGAAATGGACAGATTTCTACATACTTATGAATTACCAAAGTTGAATGAAGAAGATAAAAACATTTTAAACAGCCCAATTACCATCAGTGAAATTGAAAATGTAATTAAAAACTTACCAACAAAGAAAAGCACAGGTCCTGATGGATTCACTGCTGAATTTTACAAGACATTTAGAGATCTACTGCCATTACTCTTAAGACTTTTCAATGAAATTGAAAGGGAAGCAATACTTTTAAATTCATTACTGGAAGCAAATATCACTTTGATTCCCAAACCTGGGAAAGATGTAACTAAAAAAAGAGAACTACAGGCCAATCTCCTTAATGAATATAGATGCAAAAATGCTCAATAAGATACTAGCAAACAGAATACAGAGGATCATCAAGAAAATCATACATCCTGACCAAGTTGGATTTATTCCAAGGATGGTTCAACATATGTAAATCAATAAATGTAATGCACTTAACAAAGTCAAGGACAAGAACCACATGACCCTCTCAATAGATGCAGAAAAAGCATCTATTGCTTTGACAAAATTCAACACCGATTCATGATAAAAGCCCTGCAAAAAATTGGAATAGATGGTGTATATCTCAGCTTAATAAAGGCTATCTATGAAAAACCAACAGCCAACATCATATTAAATGGCCAAAAACTGAAAACATTCACCCTAAAATCAGGAACAAGACAAGCATGCCCACTGTCACCACTCCTCTTCAATATACTTCTGGAGACATTAGCCATAGCAATTAAACAAGAAAAAGAAATTAAAGCAATAAAGATAGGAAAGGAAGAAGTTAAAGTGTCATTATTTGCTGATGATATGATAATCTACATTGAAGATCCAAAAAACTGCACCAAAAGACTTCTAGACTTAATAGACACTTTTAGCAAAGTAGCTGGATACAAGGTCAACACCCAAAAATCAATAGCCTTCTTGTATACACATAACAGACTCACTGAATGAGAAATTAGGAAACCGATTCCTTTCACAGTAGCACCCAAAAAAATGAAGTATCTGGGAATCAATCTAACAAAAGAAGCGAAAGGCCTCTACACTGAAAACTATAGCATTCTGAAAAAAGAGATCAAGGAGGATATAAGAAAATGGAAAAATGTCCCCTGCTCCTGGGTAGGAAGAATCAACATAGTGAAAATGGCCATACTACCGAAACTGCTATACAGATTCAATGCAATACAGTTGAAATCCCAAAACTGTATTTCACAGCATTAGAAAGAAGAATCCAAAAATTCATGTGGAACCATAAGAGACCTAGAATAGCAAAAGCCATCCTAGGCAACAGACACATGGCAGTGGGTATAACAATTCCCAATTTGAAACTATACTACAAAGCTACTGTGATAAAAACAGCATGACACTGGAAAAGAAACAGACCTGAGGTTCAGTGGAACAGATTGCAAGACACAAAAACAACTCCAGATGCACTCAGCTACCTCATCTTTGACAAAGGACCTTATAGGCCCCACTGAAGGAAAGATAGCATCTTTAATAAATGATATTGGAAAAACTGGATCTCAACCTGCAAAAGATGAAAACTAGGCCCTTATCAGTCACCATGCACTAAATTAAAATCCAAGTGAATTAAAGATCTAAATATAAAAACAAAAACTCTAAATTTGCTGGAAGACAAGTTAGGCAGAACTCTTGAACATATTGGCAGAGGGAAAGACTTTATGATCAAATCCTCAGTAGCACGGGAACTAGCAGAAAGAATCAACAACTGGGATCTCATCTTATTGAAAAGCTTCTGCACTGCAAAAGAAACCATCAACAGAACTAAGAGACAACCTACAGTGTGGGGAAAACTTTTTACCAGCTGTTACTCAGACAAAGAACTATTATCAAGAATATATAAAAAACTCAAAACAATCAGCCCCCCCAAATATAAAGACCCAATTCCAAAATGGGCATCTGAAATGAACAGACATTTCTCAGACAAATAAATAAAAGCAGCAAGTAAATATATGAAAAAAATATTCCACATCACTGGCATTCGAGAGATGCAGATGAAAACAACACTGAGATTTCACCTCCCCCCACAAAAAATGGCTGCTATCAGGAAATCACACAATAACAAATGTTGGCGGGGTTGTGGGGAGAAAGGAACCCTTCTCCATTGTTGGTGGGAGTGCAGACTGGTGCAACCACTATGGAAATCAATATGGAGATACCTCAAAGAGCTCGTACTAGAGGTTCCATTTGACCCAGCTATCCCTCTGCTGGGTATCTTCCAAAAGAACTAAAAGAATCATATCGCAGTGATGTATGCACACCCATGATTATAGTGGCACAGTTTGTAATAGCTAAATCTTGGAAACAGCCCATTTGCCCATCAATTGGCAACTGGATAAAGAAGATGTGGTTTTTCTATAAAATGGAATACTACTCAGCCATAAAGAATGAGAAAGTATATTCATTCATAGGAAAATGGGTACATTTTGAGGATATACTCCTAAGTGAAATGAATAAGTCACACATATGCATCTACCGAATAGTTTCTCTGGTGTGAAAAACTAAAATTGTACTCAGGATCCTAATGGGACAATTAGCAAGGTGAAATAGGAAGAAACAGACCAAAGGTGTAGGGACAGTTAGAAGGATAGGTAAAGTGCAATAGGGGAAAGTGAAAAAAAATATGAGAAAATGTAAAAATGGAGTTAAAGTGTTTGAAGGTGGGGAGGGGTGGAGGGGGTGAAGGGAGGGTGGGGACAAGGGGAAAAAATGAGAACCAAGACCTG
>NW_022900950.1:80938736-81123314 GCF_012274545.1 Fukomys damarensis
GGGGGGGGGGGGGGGGAGGGGGGGGGGGGGACAAGGGGAAAAAATGAGAACCAAGACCTGGCATGTAAGGGTACAAGATCTCAGTAATGAATGTAACTGTACTATCTAGCTAGAATATACCAATAAATTCAATTTCAATTAAAAAAAAAAAAGAAAAAAATTTTTTGGTACTGAAGATTGAACTCAGGTACTTGCACTTGCAAAGTAGGTGGCAGAAACACTGAGCTAAATCCCTGGCCCAGAAAAATATTTTTAAAAAGAGAGGATGATATTCACAATAATCACTCATGAGACATAAATATGTATCATAATATCCAAACACAGTATAAATTAATATTTTTATGGGCTCTGGAAAGAAATTCTCATGAGAGAAATAAAATAATATACTGAAAATTTTTATAAGTCAGTTCTTCATGAAATTATTCCTGTAATGGATACTTAATACTTCTGAAGTTAAACATCAAGTTACTATCTGAATTAAAATTTATTTTAAATTGCTCCTCTTTTATCCTGAAGGCAGCTAATGCATTAAGACTTAGATTAGTAGTTTCAACCTCCAATGTTTGAACATTTGCAAGAATATGGTATTGCCAATAGTGCAGTTATATATTTCCATAATCTTCAAAAGTAAAAACATGTTTTTTGAAAAATTTCTCTAAGTCTTGGTATAATAGAATCATTTTATTATTTCATAAATAACTGTAGGAAACTTTGAGTTTCTTAATTTTGATATATCCCTCTCTTACATAGATAGACCACTGAAACATGATAAAACATAAAATTGATCACATTTAGAATAGAGTGTATTTATTTCTGGTTCTTTTCTTTTTCTTTTTCTGTCTTCTCCACCCTTCTCCCTTCCCTTCCCCTCCCATTTCAGTATTACATAGTGGAGTCATGGTCAAATGGAGAGATGAAAATTAAAAATTCCACAAAAGGATTGCAACTCTTCTTTTAATATCCCCAAACCATGAGTCCACTCTACTCACAAAATTACCCTAACGTAAAGATACATTAAAAGGAACCAAACTCACAAATCCATGATCCAAATTTTCTTTTCTCTGAAAGATTTCAGAAGAAATCTATTCTTGTAACCTTTGATTCTTTTTATTGTGCTTCATACTACACCATGTAGGAAGCATCCAGTTGACAACACACAAATAATTCTTCATATTTCCTAAAAGAGGTCGTTCCATATAGCAGATCAGTGGGAAAGGTACTGAGACAACCAAAGCTGGCAAAGGGGATCGGATGAAACTCAAAGGCTGGCAGCAAAGTAACCCCTGCTGCCCTCAGTTCCGAGGAGGACAGAGCTGTTGCTCTGGAGCCACCGGAAGTCCCCATCTGTTGCCTTTCTGGATGCACACACCTTGGTACTACAAATTGCAAGGTGGGAAAGATCCTGTGGCTGAACACGGCTTCGATTTCTGAGCACGGACTTCCGATACGCGCCTGAGGACAGGGTGAGGCCACAGGGACACAGGCAGGCCTGGCCCCGAGACTCTGAGCCCAGGACTGGAACCCAGGACAGTGCCCTGGCCCACTGCTCAGCTGCTGCTGGAGACGCAGAAGTGTTACTTCCTCCTCTCCCCAGGTTTGGCTTCCCAAAAGGACTGGATTGGGTCCCTTCCGATTCCTCTTATAACACGCAGCAGAAAGCAGAAGATTGGAAATTGGGTATCTGAGCTTCCTATCATGAAATATGTGTTCAAATATTATTCAAAACATTTAGGAAACACGTATTTTCCTAGCAATTTCACAGAAGAACTCTCAATAAATACCTTTCCATTTGAAATTGTTAAAGAAATTTGGGACACTGAATAGCATTCCATTTTAAAACTCATAACTGAATTGCTAGCTTGTTTTTAATGCTATGTTTGAGAAAAGAGAATTTTGAAAACTGCAATGAACATTTCTTGAAAATTATTTGTATTTTGATGGAAAATTAGGGAAATGTTTTCAATAACTTTTAAAATACTCTATTTTTGTGATGTCCTGCTGCAAATACATGGGGGACACTGTTCAAAAAACCAAGCTTTTTTCCTGTGAAGCTTCTAACTATCATTGGGAAAAGTGCTTATGACCCGGAGCCGAGATCCTGCCTGGCTTCACTGACCTCAATTAGTACAAAGGGCCAGGAAAAAAGGCCCAAGATCAGTGTCACTCAGGATAGAAGGATCCACAGCTTTGGCCACAAAAGGCATTAATCTCAGCCTATGCGTTAAAACAACAGCTACAAAGCACCCAGAGTTCCCTGTAGAGTAAGAAGTCCAGGTGTGTGTCAGCAGCAAATGTTTCTATTATTTGGAATCTATGAAAACATTTACATTCAGATTTCTCAAAAATGATACTCATGTAATCATCTAATGTCTTTATATATAAACATTTCGATTGGCTCTGATGTTTGCTTCCAGTTTATTTCTACATAAACAATTACATAAATGGGTGGATATGTACAATTTATAATGTAGTTTCTCGAGGAATCCACATTTTATAGTGATTCGTGGCCAGTTATGCAAACAAAAATCATTTTGCTTACAAAGGCTTCATCAGTAATGCTTAAATTATTTGCATGTATGCTAAATTTTGTACCAATAGTTTTTCTCACTATCAAGACTATAACCTCAAAATATAGCTCCTATGCAAGAGAGGGAATGCATAGGACTTCAGATTAATGTCATCATAAAATGCATTTTCCTACCTGTACCTAAATCCTTTAAAGAAGTCAAAATGGTAGTTAGCCCAGGCCCAGTTAGAAGTTGACATATATGAGAAATTAACTTTTGCTTTTCTAAAATACTGAGATTATAGATCTGTTGTTACCTCAGCTTAATTTATCTATTCTGAAAATTGAATGCAGCAATACATTCTATAAAAATTATACTTAAACACCATGTTAAATTAAATTTTGGAGAGATATAAAATATCCTAAAACTGAAAGCAAAAATACACAAAACAACAATGGTAATATTAATGTCAGACAAAGGGAAGTTCAAATCAAAAACAATAATGAAACTAAAAGGAACACATATGCAATGATAATCACAAAACATGTAAAGAAACTATAGATATTTGTGATAAACCCTGATTAGAAAACAATACATGAACATCATCGTTACATTATTTTTTTATGAAATTCAGCTTTACTTGTACATAGAAGTAAAAGTAGTATTGTTTTATCTTCTTTGTTAACATTTATTTGTATTATATTAAAATTTAAAAACAACAGAAAACAATATGTGAAATATATAAAGCAAAAATATTTCTATAAAGCTAAAATGGCATACACCTTTCATATTCTATAGAATTCAATGTATATTTTATGACTTTATTGATCAAATAAGACTATATCAGATAAATAATTTATAAAGCATTTTAGACAATGAATAAACATAGAACACTTTAGAATATTTGAATTGAATATAAACTTAATAATAATGAATTAGACACATTTCTGTTATATGAAATGATACTGGATTTAAAAACCTCTGTTGGCTTAGCTTTGCTCATCTTTTAGATTATTTGCATTTGTGTTAAAAATCTGCCTACTTATGGGCCAGAGATTTAGTTCAGTGGTTCTGCCACCTGCCTCACAAGTGCAAGGTCCCAAATTCAATACCCAATACAAAAAAAAAATGTCCTACTTAAGATACCAAACATATATTAGATTCAAATATTGTACAATTCTCTGTGTTACTATTGATTCTTTGGTTGAAAAGATGATATGACAAATTGCCTTATCAGAAAACTTCCATTCACTGAATTAAACTACAATTTGAATTCCCCTGGAGTTATTAATATTATTTTTATCTTCTGGAGTTTATAAAAATGATCTTAAATTTATTTGAAAGAATGATTTTCTGAGTAGACAAGAAAATGATACTAAAGAATATCAATAATGAGGAAATTTCTCACCAGAAGAACATACTGTGGTTTCGATATTTATATCAACATGATACAGCATGGATATATAAAAGATTAATCATTGAGTAGATCTCATTAGCAGGAGAGAATGTGTAACAGGTAACAAATCAATGTGTTATATTATCTAACAGTTCTGGTATAATTTGGTTCCCATCTGAGGATTTAAGGACATATCCCACAGTATTTTAAAAATAAAATTCAGGTGGGATTAATCTTTAAATTTTTACTACATACCCTTTGGAAAATATTGATAAAATGATATGTGAAAGGCACTTATCAGGGCAAAATGTTAAGCTCAAGAGCCCCAAAGACAGTTATGTGTGAATATATATAAAAGAGTCAATGCAAAACCACTAAATAAAAATATTAATTGTTGACAGTTATTAAGACACTTTTAAATGTACAAAGATCTCTTATAACTGGCAAAAATGGAAAGAAAGTATGTGCACTTCAAAGAACAACTAGCTAATGTTCAGTCCAGTGTGGTGGTGCATGCCTATAATTCCAGCGCTCTGAGAGGGAGGCTGAAACAGGAGGATTCCAAGTTCAAGCACAGCCTGGGAAACTTAATGACTTAGTGATATCCTTTCTTAAAATTAAAAAAATTAAAAGTTTGGGAATATAGGTCAGTGTAAAGGCCATGTTTCAATCTCTAGTGTGGGAAAGAAAGGTTAAAGTTTATGTATATACATAACATATGAAGACATTAGATGGAAAAGACATTAAGAAGCATGACTAAAGTTTTATACATCCGTGTAGGAATTTCAACTGTACATCACTGCGTGAGGACAAACTGTCCCCTTGTATGTAGCATTAACCCTAGCACAAATTTGTCTCATACACACTTAGTCCTGTATCACCTATTTACAGGGAACCTAAACATAGAAACAGTTTCAGCGGCCCCGCTCCGCTGTTAGAATAGGTGAGATACTGAGGAGTGGGTGCTCCCACGTGCCAAGAGGGAGGAAGGAGGCGTGAGGACGTGAGAAAGCGGTGAATCATCTGAAAAGGCCAAAAGCAGCTTGTTAGATTAGAAACGCAGCTGCCTTTCTGCATTTGTACGAGTCCAGTGTCACGTGCCACTTAACACGCTGACCGACCCAGGACAGACTGCGGGTCGGACAGTGGCCTCGCAAGATGACCAAGGGAAGTGTCCATGTCGCGAGGTCACCGTCGGGGAGCCCGGCGCGATCCGGGGCCCCGTGTTCGTGGCGGTGCTGGTACACAGCACCCTCCCCGCCCCGGCGTGGAAATGACTGTGGTAGCAGTTTGTGCGCTCACCACAGTGCACCTTCTTAAAGGGAAATGCCGCTTTTTAGAACACCGCCATTACATTTACTTCTAACAAATACACAGGACGTAAGAGCTGCGCAGGTCTATGCAGCACTGTGCAGTGTTCGCTCCTGGTCAGCCGGCGGCCATCGGATGCTGGTCGGAAGGGTGGGAGTGAGCTGCAGTCAGACAGAACCCGGAGCTCGAACGGGCTGCCCCACAGCCCTCGGTGGAGGGTCTGCCATGGCCACTCGGTCTTGTTTTAAAGAGAGCAGGCTTCCCTGTCCGTCCGAGAACCCCAAAGGAGCTCTGGGGTCAGCAGCAGGGCCGGCGGGTCACTGCCCACGCACCTGCCCTGACGAGGTGGTGCAGGATGCGACCGAGCTGCCGCTGACCCCCACGGGCCTAGGCTGCGCGTGCTCCTGACTCGGTTTTTAACACGACTTTTAAAAATAAAAATCGAAGTGTTCAAAAAGAGACAAAAGGGTGTGTGGAGTAAAAGATATGCAGAAAGAAAATAGTTTTGTACAGCTGCATAATGCGTTTGTGTTATCTAGCTACTTGTATTATGAAAGAGCCAGCAAGTTGAGAAGAAGTAGAAGTTTATAAGCGCCGGCTCTCACGGTGCACGCCTGTGATTTGTGCACTCTGGGAAGCTGGGCGGGAGGATTGAAAGTTTGAGCCCAGCCTGCGTTACATAGTGAGATCTTGTGCCAAACTAGAAAATAAAACATGGCTGGAGGTGTAGCTCAGTGGGAAGGGCCTGGGTCGCCAGCGCCACACACACACACGCGCACACACACACACACACACACACACACACACACCGAGTTTAAAAACAAGCCTAAGGAAAAAACAGACCAGCGCCACACACACGCGCACACACACACACACACACACACACACACACACCGAGTTTAAAAACAAGCCTAAGGAAAAAACAGCAAGCAATGGTTATTTGTCATTGAAGGAGGAAAGCAGGGTCACGGTAGCTCAGGTGTGTTTACAGACTCCGCAGCAGTGCCCAGCGACGCCCAGCCGTCAGGCTCTCTCCTCACCGACTCACCCGAGCGCTCCTAGCGAGCGCTCCACGCAGGTGCCCCGCTGTCGGTCTCCGGCCTGTATTCTCAGTGTGCCTGCGGGGTGCCCATGGATAAGAGGGTGGACAGACACTTCCCATTACACCGCAGGTGCCTTCGATGCTCAGTGGCATCACCTGCCCTACTGGTCTGTAGCCAGCCTGGACGTGCAGTGGGCTTCAACGTGTCCCTTACGAAACGAAAGCACATAATGGTTCGTTTCTCAGAATACATCCCCACGGCTGTGTGACCAGGGGACCAGGGTGGAGCTTCAACAACCTGATCATCTTTGGGGTCCACCAGGGAATTGGTGGAAAGCACTTCTAATTCTGCCTGGCTAAGTCACGGGACAGCTTTGGTGTCTCTGCCTGGTCCCTCACCCTGTCCTCTCTGGCACTGTTCCTCTGTTCTCCTCCCACCCTGCCATGAACCAAACCTAGAAGCTTTGTTCCACAAAGTCTTCCACCAGGAGGTGTCTACCTCAAGTTGACCTTGGGCTGAACAATCTAAAACTGTGAGACAAATTAAACCACTCCTCCTTAAATTGTGAGTTTTGGGTATTCTATCCAGCCATAGGAAAGCTGACAAATGCAGTGACTGTAGTTGAAGAAAAGTTAAGTTTGGCTTTAACTATGAACACGTTGAAATTAACCTGGTTACTGTGGTAAGAATTGGGGTTTGGGGATAGAAACTACACAGCCACCAATGCAGAACAATTCTTCCTCCAATGCACACTGTGGAAATGTTTCTTCCTCCTTGGTGCTCTCACCTGCTGAATCCAAAAAAGACTGAATCCTTCTCTGCCCCGTGCTTCAGATAACAGCTCAGAACCTGCAGACTTTACTGCTTTCAGCCCTGCTGCATTAAAGCAGACTTTCTTCCATTCCCTTTGCTACCTCGAACACTGAATTTGCGAGTATTGAAAGACAAACTGGGCAAGACTCTCATCCTGTCTAATTTCTATTGTAATCATTTAATTCCAATAAAATGCCATGTCATGGCCGGTACAGTTGGAATTTTCTTGTAAGAGGTATTCATGTTCTCTTCTTTACGCTTTGTTACCCGTGAGTCGTTGCAGGCCTCTATTGTCACACTCTATATAAAAGATATAAAAGTTAATTATTCTGCACAGAATATGTAATTATTTATGGACATTATCTAGGAGGATATTGCAAATACTCAGTGGGCTTCTCATTTTTAAATAGAAACGTGGAACATTCTGATCATTTATTTATGTGGTAGCATATCACCCCTCCTAACAGGCGCATGCATCTTCTAACCATTCCAAGTTATAGCACTTGACTAAGAGTATATAAACCCCTTTTCATCCCACTGTGCCCTATACAGGCTTGCAATGTTCTACATCATTAAAGTTTGGGACACAATCTCAAATGTTTATGACTGAGGTAAACTCCAAGCTGTGAGAACCTGATGCGAATAAGATAGTAAAAATTGAAGCAGCAATATGGGAAGGAACATTAAAAGCATTAATGAACAAACATAACCATAGAAACTTTTAGGAAATGGAAATAGGTCTCTATAAAATAAAATGAGAAGTCATTACTGTTAGAGACAAAGCATTCCCAATGGGGCTGGAGTAATACAAGTGCAAAGAAACCTTTCTTAGATGGATTGTTTTGTTTTGGTTTGGTTGGGGTTTTTTGGCATAGTAATATTCTCATGATAAAAAGAATTCTGTCACATCTAGTATCTCTTAAGGTTAGCTATTTTGTGTGACTATATATGTTTGCTAAATTTAAATTTATTTAATTTGAATCTAGACATGTAAATATATACAAAATACTTAATACATGTTTAAACATTTAACAGTGTTGAAAACATACGTTCATGTTTTGACTTCTAAAAATGTTTCCTCACTTATAATTCAGTGAAATAATTTAAACAGTAGGTAAGGCAAACAAACAGCCAACTCTAATCTTGTTAACACTAAAATAAAGTTCTCAGTTTTGAAACCTTAAATTGAAGCACAAACAAAATCCAGAGGTCTTAGAAAATCTAATGTGCACAAGACTAGCTTTTTACAAAGAAAAAAGTCATAAATTAGGTATTAAGAAAGTGGGAAATCTCAGAGCTTTTGTTTGTTTGTTTGTTTCATTTTATTTTGTTTTTTGAGACAGGGTCTCACTATGTAGTTGAGACTGACCTGGAACTCACTATGTAGCCCAGGCTGGTCTTGAACTCACAGTGTGCACCACCACACCTGGCTCAGAGCTCTGTTATAAATAAAGCAGACTGTGGACACAGTTTTAGAGTATCAATTTTTCACTGATACTAAATCACTAGTACAATTCCAGAACACACACACACACACACACCTTTTAAATTGATATATCTTCCTTCTAATTTTTTCCCATTCCCCTGTCCTACCTTAAACTCCTCCACCCTTCCCTTTATACATAAACTTTGTTTCCATTTTTTCCATCTTACCTTCAATTTATTTCTTTTCCTTCTTACTAGTTCCCTTTTCCCTTTAAAGGTTTTCTTCCTATTTCACAATATCTATTATACAATTTTGGTCCTCATTTATACCTTCAGTTTCTCACACCAGATAAATAATTTGGTATTTATATGGGTGTGACAAATTTGTTTCGCTTATGAGTATGACCTCCAGGTGCATCCATTTAGCTATAAAGGTTTCAAGTATATCTTTCTTTATTGCTGAGTAGTACTCCATTTTATTAAAAAAACACATCTTTATCCACTCACCAGTTGATGGGCTTTTCAGCTGTTTCCAAGATTTAGCTATTACGAACGGTGCCACTATTACGAACGGTGCCACTATAAACATGGGTGCACATATATTGCTGTGGTAGGATTCTTTTAATTCTTTTGGGAAGATACCCAGCGGGGGAATAGCTGGGTCAAATGGGACCTCCGATCCTAGTTCTTCGAGGCATCTCCATACTGACTTCCACAGTGGTTACACTCATCTAAATTCCCACCAGCAGCGGGCAGGGTTCCTTTCTCCCCACGTGTAAATCGGCCCCTGTCCTTTCACATGTGCCTTCCTGAGGCCCTCACTCCTCCCCATGACCTCGCTCCAGAGAGATCCTCAGACTGGAAAGCGAAGCTCCAGGGAAAGCCAGCTGCCAAGGCTTGTTCTGTTAACTTGCATTCTTATAGGAAGAGTCACATTAATTTTTCATAAATTATGCCTGTTTGTCTGGATGCCAAGCCTCTGCTGCCCTCTAAATACAGACTGTGAGGCTGTACTGGAACCCGTGTCTTCTGCATTGGAAACGGAGGACCCCGGGGATCGCACCTGGGGAATCCGCGTTACCTGGGCGTGTGCGCCAAGCTCGCAGGACTCAGAGAAGCCGGACTGCAGAGCAGCACCGCTGTGCTGAACCACAATGAAAATGCTTACCTGGTGGAGAGGAGAGAAGTCCATGTACTAATCGACCTGAATGAAAACAATAACGACTCCGTGGAAAGCAGACGTGATGAGTAAAATACGAGTTAATAATAAGAAGATAGCATAAATTCCTTCTCACTGATCCTATCCTATTTGGTCTTGCTTATCACATCTATATTGGGAAAAAGGAACATGTTTTAAATAATCGATATCTAATTTAATCTTTTTTCATTTAGAAGCTAATTTACAGGAGAATTATTTTTAAGGTACTGAGGGTTGAACCCAGGGCCTTCACCCTGGCCTACATCCCGAGCATTTCAAAAAATTTCGGGAGACAGGATTTCACTCAGTTGCTAAATGATCCCATTGGGCTCAAACTGTCTTCCTTTGCCTCAGAGCTGAGGGCATTGCCACCACGCCCAGCTGAGAATTTATACTTGAGCTCAGAACCTTTGGCTTGCGAGGCAGGCGGTGGCACTACTGAGCTAAATCCCAAGCCCTACATCATCAATTCTTAATGAAAACTAGACTTGCTCCTCATACACATTTAAACTCTATAGAAGGTTATAATATCCAATATAACAGAACGTCCAAGGGCATAATCCATTCTCTATATTCTGAGAGAATATCTTTACAAACTGTTGAGAGTACAGTTCAGCGTCAGAGTACCCATGTGTGAGGCTGTGGGTTCAGGGCCCAGTCCCTGAAAAACAAGACGAACAAGGAAAAAACTACATAAATCTTGAAGAAATATTAAAATGCAAGATAATTTAAGCCTTTGAGAATATAAATTCTAAAAATATTTAAAGCAACTTTAATAAAATGTATTTATTGGATTATATTTTGGAAATGTATGTGTGATTAAAATTAAAACTAATAAAAATTCTAAGCTAAAGTAACAATAGCATTGAAAACCTTATTTCCTCCGTGCATTTTTTGATGTCTTTTCAGGATGCGTAGCCAGTGAAAGCAAACATAACAAACAAAATCACATTCTATTGCATCTCGTTGCTCAACTTCCTCGAGTTTAAAGTGGGTATCCTCAAAAACCCAATGTATTCACATGCTTTCCTGCAAAGAACTGCAAACTGCCGAGCTGGGCCTTGCCTTGAATTAAGAAGTCACTAATGACAATGCTACGGCTAGAAGCAGGACATGTTTTGCAGTTTTGTTTTATTTTGTTTTCTAAGTTGATGGATGGCTGTTATGTACAGCAGACACCAAGTCCACCAGTGTTTTAAAAGTCAGAAATTCATGGAGAGCAAAGATATCTGGGGCATAATTTTTTTTATTTCTAAAATAGTCTAAAAAAAAACACAAGGAAAACACATAAAATCATGTTCCACACACTCATATGTATTCACTTGTGGGAATCTTCTTTGTCAAGAGCAGCCCAGAGAGTAAACTGAGTAAAAGAAAAATAAAAAGTACAGTAATAGGTGCGGGTTTTGGGCTTGGCTAAACTAACACTATTCTTCAGCTGAAGTGTAAATAACCAACATGAAGTCTAGAAAGCCGGATGACTTTACCACACATGTGTACTCCCATGGTCTTTGGTCTTACATCAGGCTTTTTCCCCACTTTTGACAATGACGACACAACCATAGGACATACAAAAGGAAAAAATAAAGTTCTTATCTAGAGAGACAAAACAACCATCAGAAGCTAATACAGATATGCCACAGATATGAGAATTTCCAGAGAGAAAAAATGTAAAATAACCATAATTTCTTTGTTAAACAGTAATACAAAAGGTGTACAATGTGCAATACCAGGTAATTTTACCAAGGAAATGCAAATTGTAAGAAATAAAAGTTAAAATCAGAGAAATGAACAGTATCGTTGATGATCTCATCAGTTTATTTGACACAGATGGGGAAAACACAGGATAGGTCAGTAGGGACCACCCGAATGAGACAGGCACAGAAACAATCAAGAGAGCACAAAGAAGGGAAAGATGAAACAATAAGACTGAATTAGATAGCAGTAGCATGAGTTACGATCAGAAGGTCAAAAGGTAACAAATGATGGTGGATGTGGGCAGTGGAAGCTGAGTACACTGAGGATATAAAGAATGCAGATTGGCACACTCATTTTATTTATTTTTTAATTGAGTTTATTGGTACATTTTAGGGATACAATACAGTTACATTCATCATTGGGATCTTGTATCTCTACATGACAAGTCTTGGTTCTCATTTTTCCCTTTGTCCCTGCCCTCCATTCACCCCTTCCTCCCCTCCTCATGCATAAACACCTTATTTCCACTTTTTAATTTTCTCATATTTTTTCTTTCCCTTATTCCCTTGCCCCTACCCTTCCCACTTTTCCTACACCTTTAGCCCTTTTCTTCCTATTTCACATGGTCAATTATCTCATTAGGATCTTATGTACTATTATAGTTTTTCACACCAGAAAAACTATATGGTATTTACACACATGACTCATTTATTTCACTAGGAGTATATCCTCAGTATGTATCCATTTTCCTATGAATGAATCCAAAGAATTCTCATTTTTTATGGCTGAGTAGTATTCTATTGTATAGAAAAACCACATCTTCTTTATCCAGTTTCCAACTGATGGGCAAATGGGCTGCTTCCAAGTTTTAGCTATTACAAACTGTGCTGCTATAAACTTAGGTGCACATATATCACTGTGGTATGATTCTCTTAACTCTGTTGGAAAGATATTCAGCAGAGGGATGGCTGGGTCAAATGGAACCTCTAGCCCCAGCTCTTTGAGGTATCTCCATATTGATTTCCATAGTGGTTGTACCAGTCTGCACTCCCACCAACAATGGAGAAGGGTTCCTTTCTCCCCAGAACACCACCAACATTTGTTATTGGTTGATTTCTTGACAGCAGCTGTTCTTTGTGGGGTGAGGTGGGATCTCAGTGTTGTTTTCATCTGCATCTCTCGAATGACCAGTGATGTGGAACATTTCTTCATATATTTACTTGATGCTTTTGCTTCTTTGTCTGAGAAATGTCTGTTCATTTCAGATGCCCATTTTTGAATCAGGTCCTTATATTATTTTGGGTGGGCTGATTGTTTTGAATTCTTTATATATTCTAGATAATAGTCCTTTGTCTGAGGAGCAGCTGGTAAAAACTTTTTCCCACATTGTAGGTTGTCTTTTCTGTTGACGGTTTCTTCAGCAGTGCAGAAGCGTTTTAATAAGATGAGATCCTAGTTGTTGATTCTTTCTGCTAGTTCCCATGCTACTGAGGATTTGTTCATAAAGCCTTTTCCTATGCCAATGTCTTCAAGAGTTCTGCCTAACTTATCTTCCAGCAAGTTTAGTGTTTCTGTTTTAATATTTAGATCTTTAATCCAGTTGGATTTTAATTTAGTAGCACACTCATTTAAAAAAACAAGTAAGGAAATTCATCAAAAACTTTAAAATGGAACTACAATGGTTTTACCAATATCACTTTTGGATATTTATCCAAAAGAATTGAACTCTAGATCTCAAGAAGATAACTGTATTTCCATGTTTATTGTCACATTATTCGCACTAACTCATAGAAAAAGACAGCCCAAGTGTCTATCACTGTATGAATAAGTAAGGAAATGATGCAAATACACACAGAACATTTTCAAAAGCGATCTCTTAAAAGAAATTTCCTGCCATTTTCAACAACATAGATGGATCTAGAGGTCACAAAGCTAACAGAAATAGGGCCAGCACAGAAAGACAGATGTACGATCTCCATTACATTTATTATCATTATTATTTTGCACGTGGTCTTCATTCTATTTTGAGAGCTGAAATCTATCTTAGTAGACAGAATGGTGACTGCCAGGGGCTGGAGGTGGAGTAAATGGGGACACGACAAATACAGGGCACGGAGTTTCCATTATGTAAGGTAAATTTCCGGATTCTGTGATGACGATGACGTGTAGTGATTCTCGCTCACGACAGCGTACCTCACTTGTGTGTTCTGATCCAGGTCTTAAGTGTCCTGGCCAGCACACTTCATGAAGAGCCACAGCGATGCTCAATTCCTAGACCACACACTGAGAGGTCCGACAGGAGACTTTACTAGGGAAGGCAGGTCAGGGAGAGGAGAGAGGGAAGAGAGAGGAACAAAGAAACGAAGGTCCTTTTATTGGTTTGGGCTGGGCTGTTGCTTATTTATGAGGAGTGGGCTCCTTTTAACCTGTCACAGGCCAGGTTGTCTTTTGGTTCAGTCCTGCAGAAACAGGTTTAACCCCTCTGGACAGCTGTGGCCTTGGGGGGAGGGAAACTAAAGATAAGAGCATGAGGTCATTTTAAGAGGCAAGAAGAACCAGAGAATACAGCCTGTGATGGTGGCGTCAGGTCCCGAACACTTCACCCAATCCAGATGCTCAACATTGCTTTTTGTGTACTGTGCCTTTCCTCACAGAGTGTCTGTGGGTATGTGTACATGAAGTGTACATTTTAGTCAGTCTTTCAGTAGGGATTTTTATTTTAAAAAATTGGTTCTGGGCTACCTGAAAATGTTTTGCTTGTTTTCATATGGGCACTAATAAATACAACAGAATCTTAGGTCTCATTTTCCTTGGTGGTTTGAAGTCCTTATTACCGATGACTTCTATTCCCTACAGTCATGAATGAACAATTTAATAACAATTGGAATTTTTTTTCCTTTAGTGGTTACCTGTCTTTTCAGTCTGGTATGTTTTAAATGGCTTTGTCCCCTTATTCTGGATGTGCTGCAGTTACATACTAATTTATTTTGAAAAAGAGAGTTTTTTTAATCCTACCTTTTACTTTCTAGGTGACTTTGTAAATTTTCCATTGTCACTGATGACTAGGACATTTATCTGGTTTATTTTATTTAAAAATGTAGCCCACTATATCCTAAATATTTTAACTAGTTTCCTTTAATATCCCACATTTGTGCTTCATTTCTTTATGTCACCATTTCTCAGTGTTTATGGTCAGAAGAAGTTTATATTTTTAAGTGTCTACATTTGTCTATCTAAATTTTTATTTCGAGGCTTATTTCCTGCAGGATGCTGGTAGAATTCGGCACTCCTCCCCTTTCTCCATTTCTGTTTGGACCTGTACATCTTTTCACCTCTCCACACTTTAGGGCTGATGCCACCCCCCGACTCAGGACCAAGAATTAAGGCAGCTCCAGGCTCTGAGCGTCATAAACTCATTCAGGATGACACGGACTCAGACATCTGTCCAGCAGTTGGCTCGACTTCAGGCCCTATCGTGATTCAGTGTGCGCACCCTTCCCCCTCATTAGGCGTCCAATTTCTGTAAAAGATTCCTTCACAGGGAGCCATCAGCTGCTGCTCCATCTCCTTTCTTCGGTGGGAGCCTCGCACTGCTCCTGGGTCCCTGCACTGAATGGAAAATTCAATTCCCGCCCCTCTGCCGAGGCCCTGCTGATGCTTGGCGGCACTGCGTCCACGCTTAGAGTACAGATGTGCCTTCAACTCTGAGAACCCCTTGGCCTTTTAGGGCTCTTCATATAGATTCATTTCCCTCTTCCCAGTCTGCATCACAATTCAGTTACAATGAGATGCGCTCTGCGTATACACCAGGTTTCCAACCCTTCCTATTCCAAGCCACAGAACAACCAGCACATGATTCTTACAGCTCATGAAGCCGGAGACATTCTCCCATCAGGTCCTTCCATTTCCAAACAAGCTGAATAAACTGAATAACAGGTGCACTGGAAAAACGTCACTCAAGCAAGGATTTCTCATTTCTCTACTCACTGCCTTTGGGGGAAACTCCAGAACTGGGGGAGGTGTGTGCTTTTGACTTGTACTCAAATGACAAGTCAGTGTCTCTCCCCATCTCGTCAAGGACTCACTGTGTGGTCAGAGCCAACAGGAGCAGAAGCAGTAGCATGGAGCTTGCTTGTCTGCTAGCCTCCAGGAGCTGCTCCCAAGTTAGAAGAGCGTGAGGTTGGATGAGGCTGCCACGGGGATTCGATGCTCAGTGGACAGCTCCAGCTACCCCGTCACTTAATATCTCAAGGTTGCATCTTTGATTTCCTCAAATTCTTAATAGTACCAGCATAGCTGTTTTCATGTGTTATAAAATTCTTATAGAAAAAGAAGTAGCCCAGTTTTTTAATCAAATGACATTTTGATTCCCCTTGGGGAAATCATCATAAACTTCTCGTGATGTTGCTTAATACCAAGATCCTATCTCTCCATTAGAAGCAAAGGGTAAAGAAAAAGAGAGCCAAAACCTTGAGGGTGCTCACAGCACAAACTGGATCTAATGAATAAAAGCTTTCTATCCTTGGTTCCTTTCAAAATCTGCACCCAGAAGTTATAAAAGGGTAATAGTCAAGGGGGTAGGTAAGAGTGTAGAAATAGGCAGCATTTGCTGAATTTTTTTCTGATGGAAATCATGAGGTCAGAATTAGGAGAAAGCAGAAAGAGAAAAGAGAGCAAGGCACTATGTTGTTTGGCAAAGTAGAGATTTCTGACAAGCCCTTCTATGATAAGGGAAGATTTTTTGCAGGCTAAGGAACTTTTCCAGGAAATCTGATGATTCAAAGATTCCAGCCCATCTATTTGGTTAAATGTCACCTCATTCTTCAGAGTTCTGTTTTCCCCATGTCAAAGCCCCAGCCGGGGACTGAAGTCTTGCAGGACTTGGAATCACAGCTTATCTGCAGTGCATTTATGTCTCATAATTTCTTGTACACAAGTCCCCAGTTTCCCCGCCGTGGCCTTGGGTCAGAGTCACTGCATACATTGTCAGGGGAAATCTCCTCCATGTTAACCTCAAGTTAGCAATTGATCCCTATCTGACTTATTTGTCTTTCTTAAACCCATCACTTGCTCCTAGGAAGAGCCATGAATCCCTTAGAAAACACTTGGTCTAATTCTAACCATTGGAAATAGATAATAAAACATTGGAAGTAAAAGAACTGCTATGTGTACATAAATCAGACTGGATTCTATGGGAGAAAAGATCAGTGAAGGTGAAAACAAGTCAATAGAAACGATTAACCGTAGCCCAGAGAAAGAGGCAGCTGGGGCAAATGTGAGAAAAATTACAGTGACTTGTAGGACAGTTACAAGCTTCATGCAATTTGGAATTAAGTTACAACAGGCACAAAAGAGTAACGAACGCAGAAATTAAATGTACAGAGGAGAAGAATTTTCCAAATTGGAGAAATGCATAAAATCAAAGATTCAAGAATCACAGTTGAGCAGCACAAACACAGAAACACTGAGACATTCAATAATTAAATTCCTGACTAAATGAGAAGAAAAAGTAAGTACCAGAAGGCAGAGGGGATACAACTTGCATATTTTAATTTTGTAATTTTTGAAATGTAAATCATTACAATTTCTTACAAGTAACACATAATGTTAGTTTCCTTTATGTTTTGAACACATAATTCTGACAAAAGTACATGAACTATAACATACTTATACATGCTTGCCTGTTAATTTTAATATATATGATGTCTAGGTCCATTTACATTGACTTGTACTTATCACAATATTTGTCAGTCATACTCCCCTGTTTTTCATGTGCCTCATAAGTTTTATTGTTGCTGCTTTTTGGTGTCAAGTTCTTGAGGGAAACAAGGATACGTTTGAATATTTGGATCACACTGGCTTCCCTTACCTTGTTGTAGCAGGCAGTTGATTTACTGGCTTTTTAATTGAGTCTGTCAGACTTGAGTGTAGGGTTTGTTAACCCGGGTCAGGGTGGGTTTGGGTCCTTTTCTCCTCTCCTAAAGAGAGGAACGCGTGGGTCTCAGCTGAGCTCCTGCTGTGTTCACTGGCTCTGTCCAGCGGAAGTCGGAAGGGCAGCTCGCAGCACAAGTCAAGGCTGGCGGTGCCGCAGGCCTCTCTCTCCAAGTCTCCCAGCCCCCTCTCTCCCGACTTCTAGCTCATAAATCCCACACGCATCATTAGTTTGTCTTTCGGACTCGTGCTCTCCTCAGCAGAAGTGCTGCTCTCAGTTTGAAGTCATTTTAGTTTTGCTGTTTTGGAAGTCAGATAACGTCCTCGGGAAGAAAGAAATTGCAAACCTGATGTTTTTTTTACCCGTCTTTTTCCTTTCTTTTAAGAATTCAAGTGAACCACTGTCAGGAGTCCAACTTTGAACCAGTTTTTATATTCTGTTCAATATAACGATAAATGTCAATAAAATGTATTTTTATACAGAGGAAATTTGTAAATTGAAAGGTTGATTATTCACGTGAAAATAACATCACTTGGTAATGACACCTGAAAACCTTATTCTCATGAACTTTTGACATTCTGAATTTCAATATTCTCAAGATATGCTGCTGAAATTGAATATACAATTAAGCTACAACAATATAATCAGCAGGTTCCTCATAAATATTTAACATATGGGCACCTGGGGAAAGATGTAGTGTGCTGCTTTTTATGGTGTTAATATTGCTGCTATGGTCAGTTGCAAGATGCAAAAATTGGGGTTTTTTGAATCCCCAAAGCCAAGCCTAGTAAATGTTAAGGGTAAATCTATTCTTATTTGTTATTTAGAGTTTACACCAATTTGAGATCTTAGGACTTTGTACTAATCTAAGGAATGTGTTGTTCATAAGTTTCTAGTTATTTCTCTTTTGTGTAGGTGCTTGTGCATATCATGTGTGTGTGTGTGTGTGTGTGTGTGTCTGTGTGTGTAAGCTTCAGCTACATAGGTCATACTGCCACTGAATTTGTTGAGTGCAAATTTCCACACATATAATTTATGAGCATCATATTCATCTTTGCCATTTTGTCATTATCACTAAGACAAAACACCCAACCCACACAAGTTAAAAGGAGAGAGGTCTATTTTGGTTAGGCCCATTCCCACTGGCTCCAGATCACAAGACGGTGACAGAGGGTCACGGAAGAGTAAGGGCGCCCAGCCCAGGACGTCCAGGAAGCAGAGGGAAGGAGGGGCCCGGCCAGATATGGCGGCCAAGTCAGCAGGATGCTCCTCCGCGGGGCTCATGTCCTCTCCTCTCCAAAGTTTCTAGTTTTTTCTTTTGTGTAGGTGCTTGTGCATATCATGTGTGTGTGTGTGTGTGTGTGTGTGTCTGTGTGTGTAAGCTTCAGCTACATAGGTCATACTGCCACTGAATTTGTTGAGTGCAAATTTCCACACATATAATTTATGAGCATCATATTCATCTTTGCCATTTTGTCATTATCACTAAGACAAAACACCCAACCCACACAAGTTAAAAGGAGAGAGGTCTATTTTGGTTAGGCCCATTCCCACTGGCTCCAGATCACAAGACGGTGACAGAGGGTCACGGAAGAGTAAGGGCGCCCAGCCCAGGACGTCCAGGAAGCAGAGGGAAGGAGGGGCCCGGCCAGATATGGCGGCCAAGTCAGCAGGATGCTCCTCCGCGGGGCTCATGTCCTCTCCTCTCCTCGCATGGGTAGGGTAGGTCCAGCACCCCAGTGCACAGCCACCACCCAGGCACACGGACTTCCGGGGGCCTGGGGTCTAAACCCAGCAATGTCTTGGGGCAGAGAAGTTCACACTGCACTGATGAAAACAGTGCAAGGTACTAATCAAGATTCCTAAGAGGATGGCATTAGATATCAAATGTGTTCCTATTCTCCCTCCATTTAGAGTGACGTTTTGCAACTCAGAAGTAGCTACATGTGTGATAACAGGTTTTGATTTAGCCACTAATGCAGTGTTTTATGACACTATCGATACTTACATTTAATGCTGTGCTTTATTTCTCATCTTTATAGTGTGCTACTACACAAAGCATTCTCAATATTTACTACAATATACTGTGTATTTTAAATTTTGGCATAGGTATAGAGAGTCAAAGAATTTTCAAAACTTTTAATATTCAATGAATCACAAAAATAAATATTTCCAGAAAATTTGTTTTGTGAAACATTATTTTGGAAAAAATATGATTTGGGGATAGAGAATAAACCATGACTGTGACTGATTGAAAGGCCTCAGTTTTCTTTGTGCCTCAGGTTGATTGTTTAGAAAAAAAATTATTGTTTTGATCTTAGTGCAGAGAATTCATGGTTACCATTCCATGTGTTATGAGTCTTCACATATAACAAATTGCTTTAGCCTCAGCTTTCTCGTGTTGAGTTTAATTTCAGAGGCCACCTTGGATGTCCTTCGTAAATATAAAATGTGAGATTGATGGCATTACTCACATTCTTGTGTCTAGGTGAGCTCATATTATGATAGGTAACACAACTCCAGGGACGAGCTGAGTCTACACTCCGGACCTCCTCCAGCCTCCTACCCAGAGGCTCCGGGAGGTGAGCAAGGCACAGATTCTGAGATGGCAAGATGATCCTTTGTGGGTTTTAAGTGCCTAAAAAAATAAGGAAGTAGAAAAGGCGTTGGCAAGAGACCGAAGAGGCAGAGGCACTGTGGACATGAGGCCCAAGTCCGGAGGCCGCGAGCCGGCAGCCGGGAGCAGCACAGACCTGAGGCCCCCGGCGCCCCTGAAGAGTGTATTTCCGCTGCTGAGTCACCGAGTTTACAGAGGTGTCTTAGAGAAGCCACAGGAACTAATCCAGATTCTCTAGTTTAGACCCGAGAGCTGCTGTGACCAAAAGGAAGTATGTAGTGGCAGTGAAGTCCGCAGCAGCATGAAGTTCGAGAGATGGGCCAAGATCACCCAGGCCGTTCCAGAGAGGGTTTGCTTAGGATCCCGACTCCAAATTATGCTGCATTTCCCTACCTGTGTCCTTCTTTCCTTCCTCCCCTCCCTTCCTTCCTGCCTATTTATTTTAACTCTATGAAATACAGTTATTTAATTAAGATTTCCATTGATTAACCAATGTCAGTCTGTTTCACCAAAAATATAACATGGTATTTTTTTAGTTACATATATATGTCATAACATGTCTTTCAAACGATGATTATATGCTGCTCTTTGAACATTAGGAAATTTAAAATCAAAGATTTGAACATTAATTATGTACCAACTATGAAAATTAATAGCTCCATTTACTACCCATTATAAAACTGATCACTATCAAATTGCATTCATTATTATTTACTGTTCTTGAACACTTCACAGTGCTGATTAACTTGCCCAATTTCAAAATGAAGATAATAGATAGATCTGGTACCTAAACTAGTTATAAGGCTTGTGGATTTTGATATTTATCAACACTGCCTTAAAAGAAGAATATTTAATAAAATAGAAAAAATTCCATACTTGGGTATGTGGCCATATAACATGAATAAGGGAACTGTGCATGCTATATTTGTATGCTATATGTGATATATGTGATTTTTATCCTCGACCCAATTTCATTTCAACTGCTTCAATCACATGAACTAATTACATTATTTCTTAGACTTGAGGTAAAGGGACACCATTCTGGTACAAGAGGATCCATTTTTACCCGGAATGTTTTCATCAAACAACTCCTTCTGAGTGAAAGATAAGATGTCTTGATTAAGTGTAGAAATTAATAAATGTCATCAAATAAAACACTGATGCTTTGGATTTATTATTTATAAGTAGATATTCATGAAAAATAGATTACATGTCAGTTGAATCAGTTGGTAATCATGATTAGTAAATGTTTTCAAGTAGTACTAATGTCACTTTTCCAAAATTTTGTTTTCCTTTATTTAACATTTTAGTTCATTTTTGTCGCATAGAATATTTTGGTTTTAATAAATGACTCAGAAAATCCAGTTTCAGCCGTATCATGTAAGGCAGTGAAGTTCCCGGCCGTTTTTTGCCCCACAGACTGGTTCTGTGGAAGATGATTTTTCCATCACAAGGGGAGCATGGTGGCAGTGGACAGCTTTGGCACTGCGCTCGCATAAGGAGCTCCCAGCCTCTTCCCTCCATGTGTGTTTCACAGCATGGTTCACACTCTGATGAAGATCCACTGCCACCACGGATCTGACGGGGACACGCTGAAGGTGGTCAATTGGGAGCCGTGTGGCCAGCCCCTGATGGGGTGTGCCTGGGCCCTGCTCCACGGCCCGCAGGTCAGGGTCCCCGATGAAGTTCCTGGAAGCACGGAAAATCTGCAAATTGATCAGAGAACTGAGGTCACCGGGTAGATAACCACTCCGGACTCAGGAAAGTCAGTGGACGTACACCTGAGAAGACGTTACTGGGAACAGAAAATGTTAGAGGGGAAAAAAAACACTGGTAGAAATGTTTAAAATTGAAATGTTGATGAAATAACTTATAAAACTGTACAATTATTACATGCAACATTAAATACAATGGATTATTAAAGTGCACAATTAAAACCTAAGAAATCAACGAAGAATGGAAAAAAGAGAAGAAACAAGAGCCAAGTTATACTAATGAGCAGGTATAACAAGGGCACAGAATACAAGGTCACTCTAATGATTTAACTTCATTTGTCCACACCAGCTTTGAAAAACTACAATTCACAATTTGAAAAAATACCCCTCACGTAACAATGCTGAATATGAAGTACTGCAGTATAAATTTAATAAGTAGTTTTATGCGGAAAAACATTCTGAGGAGTGAAATTAACCTAGATCAAATTGAATGGAAAGATACTTCATGTCCTTGGATTAGAAATTTTTAATTTAAGGCCCACTTTTAAGTGCCAAACTGACCTATAGATTAAATGCCATCATAACCAAGCACTCAGAATGTTATTTTGTAGGTGCTCAAAACTGATGTGAACCTTTATTTATGTATTTATTTATTTGGTACCAGGGATCGAACTCAGGACCTTGAGCTTGGCAAGGCAGGTGTGGTACCACTGAGCTAAATCCCTGGCCCTGATTTGAATCTTTACGTGGAGATGCAAAATATAATATTGATGAAAAATTTGGAGACTGTCACTACCTGTGTTCAAGAGCCCCGGAAAGCTGCTGAGGAAACCGATTCCGGTGAAGGGGGAAGCAAATGAAGGAGAAAGGACGGGCTTTCCACAGGTAGGCAAAGCACTGCCCACGGACCTTCGAAACATTCACCTGAACAGGGCCACTTGCTGTACTCACCATGGGAAAGTCTAGGGGACCTGAGCATCAGCAGTGTGTGTACATGGACGTTCTGCAGGAAAGCAAACTGGATAACCTGGACTTTATTAAAATAATACCCTCTGTGAAGTACACCATTCATAGAATGAAAAGATAGTCCAAACCTGGGAGAACACGTTATAAATAAATATCAAATAAAATATTTTATCCAAATAGAAAAGAATACACAAAACTCAATAATAGGGAAAATTTACCCAGTATCTCAAATGGAAAAATATAAACAAATAGCTCAATGAAGAAAACATACACCTGTCAAATAAGCATAAAATTTTCCCCAAATCATGTCATTAGGGATCTACAAATTAAAGTGAGATACCACTGCACATATTATGGGATGGCGGAATTTCCACAGCCTCCCAGCCCTCGAAACTGACGCGACCAATTGCTGGTGAAAGTGAGGAGAGCAATAACTCTTATTCCTTACAGGTGAATAAGAAACGGGTCACTATCAAGTCAGTTTTCTCATCTGTCTTTGGTCCTAACAGAAGACCAGCAACCAAATTCCAAGGTATTGACTCAACTGATGTGAAAAGACACGCGCATATTAAGCACTGAACATTGAAGTTGGTGCACTGGATCCAGTAATATGAATTACTGAGTAATTTTTGGAAATCAATTTACTTAGCAGTTTGCTACCGGGATCCTTTGCGTCAGGCAAATATATGTTATTAGTCAGAGACTTGTGGAAAGAACAACAATCACATTGGCTATTTAGAGTGAGACATGAACATTAATGTAGAGAATGATTTAGAGGAGCAGGACGACCACGGTGTGTTATCACCTGAGGACAGGACAACGGATGGGGGAGTGTGAGTGCCCGGAGATTGAGACTGAACCAGGGAGTCTTTACAGTTACCATAGAGATATTTGGGAGTGAGTCTGTGCAAGAGACTTCGAGTGAGTCAGTGAGCTTTCCATCACCATGACAAATTCCATGGCACTCAACGTATAAAAAGGAAAGGGTCACTTCAGCTCACAGTTTCAGAAGTTCAAGTCGGTGGTCCATGGGCCTTGTTGCTGGTGGACTGACAGCCAGGTGGACACAGCGTGAAGGGAGCACCTGCGGCTCACCCCATGGCCTGCACTAGTGGAAGTAGGGAAGAGGCCGGGCCATACAGTCCACTCAGTGCGCCGCTCCCAGACTAAGGACCTCTGAGCCACCGCCTCTGAGATGTCGCAGCATCTCCCATACCCGCTGCCTTCCACTGAGACCCAAAGAGCATTCACCAGCTGTCCTTGGACCCTGAGGTGCAGAGGAGCAGATGGAGAAGTCGCTGCTCAGCTGGCTGCACAGAGGTTGTCTCCAGAGGGTCTGGGCTCAGGGAATCGGGACCTGCTAGTGTCTCCTCGCTGAATGCACTCTGGCCAAAATACAAGAGGAAGGGCAGCTTTTGCCTTTCACTACCTTTCGATCTTTCTCTAGAAGTTTCTATGGGTAAAATGCAATAAGACCTCAAACAGAAAGAATGCATAAATAACATAACTGCCTGCGTTCTGGCTTTTGCATCATAGCATACAATAGATGGATTTGGAATTGGTAGACAACAACTATCTACAATTTTCAATTCTGAAGTTGCATTAATTATAAAGCACGATGTATACTATACTTTCACTCAATACTATGAAAATGCAAATGGGATCCTTAAGACACCAACAGTAGTAAAAGTACATAGATACAAAAGTACATTTTGACATTCATAAGAAAACGATTATGTGTAAATGTAAGTGCAATTTATAAATATTACGTAATGATTGACGTTTAATTTTAACACTTTTCTCATCACATGAGCACAATACATCATGAGCAATCATATAAATAAATGTACATGTGCATGCACAATTAAAAGAAATCATGTGGGAAATAACCCAAAATACACTCTATTCTAGCTGAGTGGAGAGAAAATGTCACAGGGTGGTTTCCTTACTTATG
The DNA here is from genome assembly GCF_012274545.1 of Fukomys damarensis. Classification (NCBI taxonomy): domain Eukaryota; kingdom Metazoa; phylum Chordata; class Mammalia; order Rodentia; family Bathyergidae; genus Fukomys; species Fukomys damarensis. Next base: position 80,963,312 of record NW_022900950.1, read on the forward strand.
TTATTCCTATGTTCGAACTCACCTACAAACAATTAGAATAAAAAAATCAAATAAGAAATGAATGTCATCCTCTTTCTTCATTTATGAAATTCGCTTTTTCAGTTTCTGATTAGAATCAGAAAGTAGTCTATCAACAGTCCTATTTTGCTTTAGTCATCTCCTATTTTCATAAAACTAACCAATTCCCACAAAATATCTATCAGTGATGCTGATATATGCATAGTTGTTTTTGTGCAAGATAAATATGCTAAGCGACTGACATGTTTCCCTACAGGAGCACCTAATGACTCTTCGTATACATAAGGGCATGTCAGTAGAGCAGAATTCATGTTCAACCTTAAAAGTACCCAACGGGAAGTCTTCACACTGGAGGCATCTGCCACACTCCGTCACGGGTCCTCCTGTCCTGGCTCACGAGGCCACGAAAGCTGGAGTCGGGTCTGTGACAGCGGAGCTTGGGGCCTGGAGTCCCTCTGATCCCACAGGGTGGAAATGGCCCTTATGGAGGCAACGTGCATTCACACACACGTGTGCACACCCCACATCGTGGAGATACTGCGTTTGGGGAACGTCGTCAACGTCAGAAGGTAGAAACTGAATCTCGGGCCCGACTGTAGGAATCTCCATGGCATCGCATCTTCTTGAATAGGTAAGTGTCACACATTACTATTGTTAATATTAGGATTAACTAAAATAATTTTGTCATGAGTTCTCGTGTAACGCGTTCTGACAGAAAGACTTCTGATCACTCTGAACCAATGTACCCTCGTTGTCAGCCCTGCTTTTGGCTGTTGAGACAACACCCCTGAGAATCAGCTCAAAAGAGGGAAGGGTCCTCTGCCCAGAGTGCGAGGCCATGTCGTCCACCGCCTTGGGCGTTGGTGAGGCAGAAGCTTGGGCGGGGCGTGAGAGAGATGGGCCTTGGGCACCAGGGCAGCAGGCAGATTCCCTCCTCCCTGCTCCCGGCCGGCCTGCCGGAGAGGCCCCTACCCGTGTGCTTTAGACCGGGCGGGAAGTCACCCGGACACACATAAGCGCTCCTCCATAGGGCCTGGGGAAGGGCGCCGCCTCTGCAGGGAGAGCCACGCGTTCAAGAACAATTCCGCCTCTCTGCCATGGTTACCGCACAGATTCGGAAATTGATTCCCATGCAATCCACTAATAAAAAATAGTAGTATCAAACTGACGAAATACCGCTGAGTAGCTGACCAGTGTGCCTACTTGCCTAAAATTGCAGCACATTTCCAATTGAAAGTGAAGAACTCAAGGAAGAGCTACAGTTGTTGATGGAGGGTGGTATTTCCAGCCCTTAAATAGTCTCGGTTTGAGGGTATGGATAGCTACTGCATTGGGAGCTGCTCTTAGATTTTACTAATTAGGAAGCGTTTTGACAGGTACTGTGCTGCCGAGTGTTTGGGGACACTCTGTGCTGTACGCTTCAGAAATTCTGTTTAGCATGAATTTAAATAGCACCCTTAACCTGCATATTTTCCCTTTAAAGTACATGGCATAAATTAAAAGCAGTGGGTACAGTGTTCATTCTAATTAATTTTCAAGCTCTCTGTGAGTTTTGTTTTTCTACGGTGAGAAAACATGCCACGTTGAGGTAATATGCTTCTTTTCAAGTTTGGTAAAGAACATTACCAAACTCCAAGTATTTAAACTCGATATTTTTAAGAGTACCTTGACTGCTTTAACTCACTAGGGGAGCATTCAGTGCAGTACAGCAGTGATCCCCTAAATTTCAGGCACTGGTGACTCTGTGTAGTTAGTGCAATGTAATTTACCCTCAGGGAGTAGTTTATCCACCTGGAAAGGTCTGAACGACCGCCTACTTAATTGTTAAGGCGTGATGGAGCACCCTGATATTTACACGCAAAGAAAACTGGGATTAAATTACCTCTTCAAGGTCAGAGAAAAATTAATTACTGAAGTAAGACTTAGAAGTGTGTTCTACTTAGAAAACAGTCCTGGTGGTGCCGTTCCTGAGAAGGGAACCTCTGTGAGCACAGCAACAGGCTGTCTTTGGGTGGGTGGTACTTTTGAAGGAACAGGTTAATGTGACATACGGCCAGTTACACAATGCATTTGCCCTTAGTAAAAGGGTCAGATTGTAAAGCCGGCCAGGTATAGAAGCGTCACACTGCACTGACACAGAGCCGGAGGCACTTGTAACTAGGGAAAGGCCAGCATTTGACCCCAGCTTGTTACAGGCACAGGGAAACAATGCCCAGGGCTCTAGACTGTAAACCCTAAGTACCGAGCAGTCTCACCCCGGCCAAGCACACAGAACACTCCTAAGACTAAGCTGGACAGGAGGCTCCAGTAAACATGCCTCACAACAGAAACCCTTGACCAAGTAAGACTCATGAGTTCCACCCGGGAAGGGGGACATGCCTGAGGACACAGGGAAAATCCAGCTCTGTGGATTCCACACCAACTACAAAGTACCTCAGAAACCTCCCAGGTCTTAGATCTACCAGGAACACATTTAACCTGCACACATGTGATTCACATGTTAAAGGACTCACTTAAAAAGTTAGATACAAGAAAGACAGGAGGGAAATTTCAGTGATATTGGAGGCTTAAATTGCTATTACTACCCAAGGTACAATCTACAATGAATACTGATTGCATAAGAGTATTATATAGAGGATTCAACACGTGATGCTCTCTTTAGATCAAACAAACATGGACCCTAAAAGAATAAACCTACACAAATGTACAGGTCCAGAATAATGATGAGATTGTAAAAATAAAGTCACAAAAGAATGGAAAACCCAGGAACTATGAGGAAGTATGACATCAATTTAAAATACCAAATAAAGACAGAAAAAGAACTATGGAAGAGTTATTTGAAAATAATTTTGCAAATTTAATAGACAACTAAATCATTAAATGTTAGTGGATTACTTTTGATATTAAGAGACAAAAATTCTATAGTTAGATTAAACACAAAAACAACTAAAGGAAGATTTTGTCCACAAAACAGCTTTTGAAAATACTGAACTACAGAAAATGTGAGTGAAAAACTATGCAAACTGTGTATCATGCAAGAATTAAACAAACCAACGTCTCAGCAAAATCTTGATCAGACAAAGTAGACTTCATGAGAAGGAATAGTACTAAGGTTAATGAAGACTGTTACACTAATAAAATGATCGGTTTATCAAATATGCATAAGAATCTCTTCCTCGGCTTTAAGCTGATGGATAGCCTTACCCTTTATAGATTTTATTGTCATAAATTTCATTCTCAATTTTTAAAATTTGGTATTTCTAAAATGTTTTCTGTTGTTTTATAACACACAAACTGATATGGGAAAACAAATATTCTATTTACATTAATAGTTTTCAGTATTTCATACTTTTCCATACGTTTTTCCACTTCATGATACCAATATTGTTTGTGTATTATTGTGCCTTGGAATCTACAGAAATGAAATCATTTGCAAAATTTTTATTGTTTTTTTCTAGGAGGTACAATTTTTACTTTAAAGTTATGAAATACCAGATTATAAAGAACTAACTTATTAAAATGATTCTAAAAATTGAGCATAAATCCTGCATTTTGTTGTGTTCATAATCCAACAGTATCCATTGAAAGTAGTAGCTATCCAACACAGAGCTGCAAGTTATTAGACATTCACTATTAATGATGGAAAATGAATTTCCAATTGTTACTTTAAGAGTCCTAAAGTTTCAAGAAGATATGTGATACCACATATATCAGAATTTTAAAACGTTACAATTGAATTATAATTTCAAAGTGGTAATAACACAAATAGAATATAAAAGTAGATATTGGAACTGTTCCATCTTCAATTCCAAGGCAATATTCAATTTAACTAAATTTAGTTCATTCAGATTTACAACATAACTTTATATGGGTTAACTGAGAAAGTTCACACACACGCTTTTTATTCAGTATTTGCTGTTTGTCTTAGTTTATAATCAAGGAAACAGAGTTTAGTATGCACATAAATCCTACACTCAAGCAACGAATCCTGGAGTAACTGAACTTCTCTTGTGATACTGCTGTCTCCATTAAGTATAAGTCCACCCCCTCTGATATTTTTTTACTTATAATTTTAAAAAAGATATGTTTCAAAATGCCATCAAGTTAAATTGTTTCAGTTTCTACCACTTTGAAAATAACATCTCTGTTAAGTAGACACTGCTGTAATTATTTATGTTATTGCCATAGATTTTACTTACAGAATCATGTAACTTTTTTAAAAAATTAGCATCAACAATCAGTAAATACTGTGATATAAAACAGTGGTGGTCTACCTATGCACACGTGTTATTGTTTTTCTTTTAAGACAAAACATTTGTTACTGTATGAGTTGTTTTCTCTAAACTAAAGCCTTGGTATTCAGGTTTAACTGAAGTGTGGACACTTCATGATAAATGTAGTGAGTTGTTTTGGGGTTGCAGTTTTTGGCCCTTGTCTCTGAAGGTTCACCATCACCGACATCACAGACATCAAAACTTGGCCAAAGTATTTTCCCAACCAAGAAGTGTTTTTATCAGTGTTATATTACACCGATATATTGATTAATCTAGATAACCCTCTATAACTGTGCTGAGAAATACCTCCCCGTTATACTTCCTTTTATGAATGCGAGTCTCCTAAACACTAAAGAAAGAAATTTAACAGTAACAATATTTCCCCTTTTATTGAATTTGTCCTCCTAGCATTACTTGTCCCCTTACAGTCTAGGGTTTCTGTTCGCCCCATTCCCTACCCACAGATTTTAGCTACCATCTTTCCTCATCCTCCCAGTGCTTAGCAATTAATGCCTTCTTTGTCCCAAACTTTCCAGAAATTCTACTCTGCTATAGTCTTAACCTCTTCTGGTTTGTTGCAAAAGTCCTGAAAATTTCATTTTCTGCTTTCTCTATTCTGTTTCAAATACTTTACAATCCTCAATTCATTACATTCTAGCTTCTGCTTAAATGTGTTATTGAAATTCATTTCCCCAGGGTATGAATTTATGTTTTACTTTTTGCTATATTGCTTGTATCTCACAGCAGTGCAGTAAAAAGGTCAACAAAGCATCATTAATGAGTGTCGATCTAAATATTGGGCTTATGAGGAAAGATGGAAAATTTTTTATAAAATAGCAATTTATTTAAAATGGTGTTTTAGAATGAGCAGCTGTATAGAAAGAAACATGTTTAATTGTTGTAGACTGAGTTTTAAATGTTTCCAATTATTTATAAAGTGAAAATTATTTTAATTATTTATAAAGAGGAATCAGTATTAAATGTGTGATATTTAAGAGGTTATATAGCATACGAATTAAAATAATTGAACAAATATTAAGAGATTATTTGAATTGCTCATATTTTACTATAGAGAAAGCTTTGTGAAAAGATAAATTTAGAAAACATAAAGTTTTTCCATAGGAACTAAAAAATTGTATACCAAGTAGATTAAAGAAGGAAAAATTTGAAGAGTACATAAGACAGCGCTGTCACACACAGGGTGGAAGCCAATGAGGACTTAGACTCTTCCTGCATTGTTGGGAAAAGCAGCTGTAAACCAACAAGGAGCATAACTACTTTCATTAGATCATATTTTAAATAAAACTAGCAAGATGTTTGTCATATGAAGACTTTATGGTACAGTTAAAATGTTTTAAGTGAAAATTCCAAATGACTGTCTCTGACCTAAACTTAGAATGTGCTGTCTGTAGTGCACACCAAGGAGAACCAATGTCCTCTGCCTAGAACAGGAGATCGACATGAATCCTCTGGATTACGGAGTAGTGAGTTTCACATACCACACCGCACAGAGAGCCGAGGCACAGAGTCTACAGGCAGCATTTACTGCAGGGCAAGGAAGCGGTTTTATTGAGAGACCACTTTTACTATTTTTAGCAGAATTCCAGTTTTGTTAGTCAAATTAAAGGACAGTGTGGTGATTCTTATTCAATATTCACCACACTTTCTTCCAATCTTTTTTGAGACATTATGCTGAGCTGAATAACGATTTCCCCCAGCTCTTCGAACTAAAGGTGACTATTCTGCTTTAACTGGGGAAGCATTTGGAAGACAGCCTAAGGCTTGGATGGCATTCATTGTTTTTAATAAATGCACAGCACAATAAAAAAGCATTTTCCTAGTGATCATTTTAGAACAATTATAAATCTGCGCAATACTATTCATTTATTTTTATCTTTATTGAGCTTATCGGTATATTTGAGGTATACAGTTACATTCATCATTGGGATCTTGAACCTTTACATGACCTATCTTGGTTCTAATTTTTCCCCATTCCCCAGTCCTACCCTCAGCCCCTCAACCCTTCCTATTTACAGAAACATTATTTTCATGTTTTTCCTTTTCACATATTTTCTTTTTCCTTTTTCCCTTCCCCCACCCCTCCCACTTCCTCTACTCTTTTAGACTTTTCTTCCTATTACCCAATATAAATTATACATTTTATTCCTTATCTACACTTTAACTTTTTCACACCAGAGAAACTATTTAATATTTCACGTATGGCTTATTAATTTCATTTAAAAGCATGGCCTCTATGTGTATCCGCTTAGCCACAAATATCTCTATTTTCTCATTCTTTATGGCTGAGTAGTATTCCATTTTATAAATAAAACCACATCTTCTTATCCATTCTTCAGCTGATGGGCAATTGGGCTGTTTCCAAGTTTTAGCTATTGCAAACTATGCCACTATAAACATGGGTGAGCACATATTGCTGTGGTATGATTCTTTTAATTCTTTTGGGAAAATGCCTTGCAGAGGAACAGCTGAGTCAACTGGGACCTCTAATGTAGTTTTTTAAGGTATCTCCATATTGATTTCCACAGTGGTTGCACCAGGCTGCACTCCCTCCAACAACAGAGAAGAGTTCCTTTCTCTCCACAACCCCACCAACATTTGTTATTGGTTGATTTCTTGATAGCAGCCATTCTTTCTGGGATGAGGTGAAATCTCAGTGTTGTTTTCATCTGCACCACCTTTCTATTTATCTTCTATTTGGCGATTATATATATAATATATATAATGATATTTGGCCTTTTGTGTCTGATTTACTTCATTCAACATCACATCTTAAGTTTCATCCACTTACCTATTAAAGCCTCGAGTTGATCTTTATAGTAGAGTAATATTCTTGTGTATAAATTTCACATTTTCCCTATCTATTCATTTGTTGATGAACATATACACTGTTTTCGGGATCTAGCTATTATGAATTGTGCTGCTATATATGTGGGTATGCATGTATCCATGTAATTAATGGTTCTAACTCTTTGGCAAGATACCCAGAAGGGGAATATTTGGGTAAAATGAATCTCTATTTTTAGTTTTTTAAGGAATTTCTATGCAGATTTCCATAGTGGTTGTACGAGTTTGCATTACACCAAGAAGTTGTAAGGGTTCTTTTTCCCCCTCATCCTCACCAGCATTTGTTATTATTCCATTTTTTATGATAGCCATTCTTTCTGAGGTAAAGTGGCATCTGCATCTCAGTGTAGTTTTAATTTACATTTCTTGAAAAGCCAGCAGTATCAAACATGTTTTTATGTGTTTATTGGTCATCTATACTTCTTCTGAGAAACATCTTTTCATTTTGTTTTCCCATTTTTTCATTAGGTCATCTATTTTGGGACACCTAATATTTTTGAGTTCTGTACATCCTTATTGTTAGTACTCTGCCTGAGGAATAGCTGGCAAATATTTTTAATTGTATGTAAGTTGTTTCCTTCACTGTGCAGAGGATTTTTAATTTTTTAAGAGGGGAAGGGGTTTATTTGGCTTACAATTTGTAGAGATTTCAGTCTATAACAGGCTGGCTCAAGGCTAGAATGGCAAACAAGCAGGTAGAAAAGGTAACAAGAGAATTACCAGCATCTTTCTGCCCCTCTTATCTTCTTCAGGCCGCTGGGATCAGGGTGGTGCCAAATTAACCACTGTAGTAATCACACACCCTTAACCGAAGCATCACACATTCCAGATCCAACTACCTCTGAAAAAGAAAGTTCCACCTCCTGGGCATGAGGCTTTGGGGCACATCTAAGCACAAGCCATAACTTTCCACCCCTGGCTCCCCAAAGACTCATGCACATCCCCTTATGCAAAAAAGAATTTAGTCAGTCTATGAGTTGCCAAGGTCCTAATAGTTTCAGCATTACTGAAAAGTACAAATCCAAAGTCTTCTCTGAGATTTTAAGACAAACTCTTAGCTGCAAGCCTTGTACAAATGGAAATAAAGTCAGACATTTCCAACATTCGATGGCACAAGATAGACATTACCATTCCAAAAGGTACAAATATAGGATACAAAGAAATGGGACCAACATAAGTCCAAAATCCAGCAGGGCAAACATTAAACCCCACAGTTCCACTTCCAGCATCCGCAGCAATCTGTGGAGAGTTGTGTGCTCCGAAGGGTTTTGGAGGCTCCTCCCCTGTGGCACTTCGGGTAATCTTCCCTTTATTTCTTGTGGAAATTTTGTTGGAGTTTTGTTCAGCAAGTCCTAGAGAAACATATATCAATAGTTATACCACAGGTTAATTGTTTCTGTTTTAATGTTTAGATCTTAGATCCATTTTTATTTTACTTTTGTAAATCGTGAGATATATGGATTTAGACCCAGTCTTTTGCATGTGACATAAAATTTCCAGCAATATTCATTAAATGTCTCTATTTGTATAATTTTTCATTTTTATGAAGCAAAATGATGTTTGGAACTGGACGTTTGATTCTCGGAGTATTATACTCCTGTTACTATGAACTATGTGCTGATCCTACTCCTTACCAAATAGCAGTGTATAAACCTACTGCAAATAAGCAAATGTATATAAGGCTAATGGTGTTTCTCCAGTTCTCACAAGAAAATAAAACACAATGTATTAATATTTGTTGCATTTTCCAGCATTACAGAATCTTTCACATCCATTATATGTTGCTGTGTAACACATCACTTCAGGACTTGGAGTCTTGGCCAGCAAGCTTCTGAGCTGTTTGAGTCCTCAGCCACATGTGCAGGGTGGGCCTAGGAGGCCATGGCTGGGCACCTGTGGCAGCTGAAGGTGAGCAGGGGTCCCTGCAGGTCTGGCTTGGCTGTTTGTTGAGGTGCAGTGTCTGTCACCTGCCCATTCACTCTGCCAATGCAAGTTTCAAACCAGGGAGCAAGAAGAGACTCCAAACCCCTCTAAAACAAACGCAAGAAAAAGATGCAAATCACTCTGCAAAGAGCTTGAACATAAAAAACATGAATAATTTTGGCCACTTTTCAAATCTGCCACAAGCAAATTTATAGCCTTACAAATTTGTAGAGAAATGATAACAACTTCCCCAGCAGCTAAGTACTCTGAAGCCTTCCTCTCAATCAATGGCGTTCTGCCTATATCATTACAGTATTAGAAACAACTTACTGCATGAGATCTCAGGTTGCTGCATGCCGTCTCATCCCTCTGCTTGCTCCATGGCGCACTTAACAACGTCCTCCCTTGGGCTTTGTCTTCTCTGGGTTACCAACTGCAATATAGTGTACTCATTAATAGCCTGATGTAGAAGTCGATTGAATTTCAGTACTAGTTAACGCCAGCCAAGGTCATCTTGAGTTGGCTTCTATGTTGACAGGAACCTATGAATATCAGGAAATACCAAGCAGTTAATAGCTTCATTTTGTTTTGTTACTTTCAGTTTCTGTCTCCTTGACTTTTAATAGATAGAAACGCGTATCAAACTTTACAGTTAGGAATCAAAAAGCCTATCCTAGTAAGTGACTTATTCATGCTGCAGTGATTAACCTTTCTTTAAAACTTGGTATAAAATTCTTCCTTCCATACATCTATATTTATTGATCAAGCCCCAAAGGAAGATACATCAAATGTAAGCTAGCTTGATGTTTTAAAACACTTCTGCACCTCAGAGACTCATAAAATCTGGAATTGTCTAATTTCATTCTAGTGTTTCTCCTTCATGATGAAAAGGACTAAGTCCAACAAATGAGCATCCTCTCACTTACCTTCAGGACCAGGAAGTGAAATTAAGTAAGGTGCTCTTCTGTAATTACTATGTAATGTCTAAATGTAGACTGCAAACAAATTTCATGCTTTAGTAAAATATTTTACCTTTTGAATCAATGTAAAATTAACTTTATGTGTCTCTTCAAAGCTAATCTGTTGTATTGCTGACACAGAATGAGGAAGGGCCCCCATTATTTTGGACACAGCAGCCTGAACATAAATGCAGGGTCCTGATTTCTATAACAGAGAAGTTCTGTGTCTCTACCGAGACGATCTTTCCAAAGCATCTGCTGTATTTATTCCCTTTGATCCACGGGGTTTAGGGTTCTATGATGGCAGCCTGGCTGTCAGCTAACTCAGAGTTATCACCTTTACTCTGCCTTTTGCTTGGACTCTAGCTTTCTTTGGTAGACCTCACCTTCCCAGGCCTGTGAGGGGCAGCAGGCATGCTCCATGGGGTGTGCTCTATTGTAGCTGGCCAGGGCAGAGCTGCTACTATCTGAAGCATTGGCTCTGTGGCTGCCAGCAGGCTGGTCTGAATCCTTTTCCTTGTATCAAAAGGTGTTGTATCTATTTAAAAAACAATGTGACACAAAATACCAAAACTCAGCTTTTCCATCTTTGTCCACCTCCTCTACCTCTTAATGGAAGAAAACTGAGAAAAGTGAATTCAGCATACCATGCTGTGCTTGGAATCTGAGAACCCATGCTCACTATTAAATAAAAGAACTCACAGATACACATTTTCTTTTCTAAGACTGCCAGCTATAGAATCCAGAATATTCATGTCAATCCAAAAGAGCTTTGGGGATATATTAACTTTTCACTCAAGTTTCTTGATAGTGAAAATCAGCTTAAACATTGTAACAACTATTAGGACAATATTCCATTTAGTGCTTTTAAAGCTGCTACCACATGTAGAAAGAGATTCCTTTTAATCTGCATAGAGAAGAATGAGGCCATAAGGGACTTATTTCTCATTGCTTTGAAAGGAACAAGCAGCACAGAAATAGCTGAGCAAAGCATTAGTAAAGTAAGTCACACTTCATGCATCAGAAACATACAACAGCACTTGGCATCAGATTCTGATAAGGATGGAATGAAAAACAGATGATTTCGTCTTACTATGAGGAGACAAACGAGGAACCTGGCTATAAGCCAGGCAATGGAGAAGCAGTAAGGGACACATCAGCTGTGACGCCTGCCCTGGTGTGGACAGACTAACAATAAAGACAGGCGTTAATGCATTAGTACAAATGTGCCCGACTCAGACGGGCAGAGCAGGCACAAGAGCTGATTGGGATGGAGCACGATGAGTAGACTGTGGAAGGGTAGTGGAACTCTCCTCGTGCTTTTCTACTTTCTCGACATGTCTTTTCTCAAACTCAGTAAATGCTCAAATGTGTGGATATGTAACCAGAAATGGGTTAGTCAGAAGTCCTCTGCAAGTGTTCAAAGAAAATTAGAAGGCATCACACATTTTCCCTCTTTCTGAGGGAAATCTGAATGTACAAATTAAGAAAATAGTCTTGAACTTTCTTGAAACATGAAGAAAGATAATATGGCCTATAACACAGTCAGTGACATCACAGAGCAGCCAGGATCAGGGACAAAACAAAGGGGCCTTGCTGGCCCCGAGTTTATCTTTCCAATTGTAAGCAGATAATTCAAGTCAATATTTTCTCTTCTTAGGATTCAAACTGATTTTCTGTCCCCTACAAACAAAAGATCCTACTTAATATGAAAGTTGATAATGATTACAAGTGAGTTTACAAAAATGTGAAAGTAGTTGTGAAAACTGTGCTAAAATCCATGCATATTCCTTTAACTTTACTAGGAGAAGTTATTGACATTTGCTTTGATATATCTATACCTACATCTATATCTATATCTATATCTATATCTATATCTATATCAGGATTTACCCTCAGGGTATATAATTGCCAGTTAATTACCCTTCAACTTTCTAAATTCTGAATTGAGAAGCAAATGTAGGACATAACTAAAAGATAATATATTTACTTTGTTTCAACTTGATGCAACATATATTCTTTTTATTCCTATTTTCCTTGAATTTAATCCATCCGAACAGCTACAAAAAGGGAATAGAAAACCGAAAGTTTTCTTTAGCAGAGAGACTGCATAGAAAACCATCTTTTGTGTTCTTATTTGTGTTACTCAGTTTTCCACTACTGTGACAAAATACCTAGGAATAATGGCTTAGAAGAAGAAAGGTTTACTTGGTTTATGAGTTCAGGGGGGTCAGTCCATGATCATTGGCTCCATTGCTTTTAGCCCCATGGTGAGGCAGCAACATCATGGCAGAAAGTTGTGGCAGAGGGAAGCAGCTTGAGTCATGGCAGCCAAGGAGCTGAGAAAGAAAGAAAGAACAAAAGAGGAAGAGATATGGGACAAGATAAAACCTTCTAGGTCATGCCCCTAATGACTTGCTTTATCCAAGGAGGCCCTGCTTCCCAAGTTTCTGCTATCTCCCACTAATGCCATCAAACTATGAGTCTATTGAAGGACTAATGTGCTGAGCAAGTTAAAGCTCTCCTGATCTGAGCACCTTCCAAAATCTCCACCTCTAGTCAAATGAGCTTTCTGGGGGCCATCTTGGATCCAAACCATAAGGTTAGTATGACTTACTTCTGGAAACATAGTTGGATAGTTTCTTTTCTTTCTTTTTATTTTTTTGCTACAAACATCCTGAATATATTAATCATGCTTTTTTGAATCAAATATTCTGACAAGATAAGCATTCTTGCCTTTTGTTCTTGCAGGATCTCTCTGTTTTATTTTATTTTTTATTGGTACATATTTGCAGTATGCAGTGCTTACATTCCTTGTGGGGAGTTGGTACTAGTACATAGCTTGTCTTAATTTCATTTTCATCCTCACTCCCTTCCCTCCATTCCCTCTCCTTCCACCTATTGGTTCCATTCCTTTTTGAAAAAGATCTATCTAAGCATTTTAGACAAAAAGTGCCCACTTTTTCTATTATTATTATTATTTTGGATAATTTTTGGTATCTCTAAGGTGTAGCATTCTGGGACTTTAAATATTTAACCATATCAACTTATCTTCTATGCCTACTATCTTTTCTTTCATACTTAACATCTTTTCACTTTGAATTATGCTCTACAAAAGTTCCTAAACAATACAATATGTTTCTTCCCCTTGATAGTCTCTTTTATTATTATTTTAACTAAACAAGTACACTTGTAGTCTGTAAGTCCTTGGGTCTTCTTTGCCTTAGGAACTTGTCACATGGACTATTTGACATAGAGAATGCTGACAAGTGTATGCTTTTATAACACGGACAGAGAACATGAGGTACTCGGTTAGTGGAATGAGATCCCCCAGGAATCACCATGTCCTTTGTTACACCGTATCAAAGAATACAGTAAGTGCTACCCATGATAACCTCTCAAAACATCTGCACACCTCTGATGCCTGTGGCTTTCTGGGCATCCTTTCTAATGATCCAGAGTATTAGCCTACATCAATTATGCTGAGGGTTTTTTGTAAACATGAATTATTATTTTTTTAAAGATGATCTCAAATATTTGGATGGCCTACACGTTAAGAATGAAGACATGAAACCTATGGACTCAAAGATCATGCCAACACATCAAATATAAAATGATCCAGACAGGATGATAGATACAAGCAAACAAAGAATTGGAAAAAGAAGAAATTAAAATCTCCTAGAAGTTGTTGGTTTCAACCAATGATGACACCAATGGACAATATCTGAAATTTCCTTGACTCGTAAGTGGAGGCAGTGCCCTTGCTGGAGTTATTTTCTATTATTGCTGAACAAATTTCCACAAACTTAGAGAATTTGAGCAATAAATTTTATTCTATTTCTAATTTGGAGAAATGTATCAGAAATTAATAATAGTATCTGGGGAATTGAATACAAATAACACTGTGATAACTTGTCCTCAAAGGTCTCGTGCCAAGAGCTCTTTTTTTAAAGTAAGAGGCCCAGAAAAAAATAAAATAAAATAAAGTAAGAGTCCCAGGCCTGAAGTAATGGTCATACTTAATAAGAGTGTCAATTTCTAACTCAAGCTTTCATTGAAGATAGTTTTCTTTAACTACTACTAAAATATGAGAGAAGTCACAGGCTTAAGGACATTTGCAAGGCAACATGAGAACTATGTCCTATAAAAGCACACTGTGTTTTGTAACTAGCAACTATTTCTAGAAAGCTCTTCAACTTTTGAGAAAAATAACCACAATGTTGGTCAGACAACAAGGATTTGGTTCCCCAGCAGGCCTCAGAAGTAGCACATTGTGCAGAGATTGTCATAAAGGAGAATTCCCCAACTTTTGTTATGGCCATGGAAGAAAATGAAAAGGAATAACCTCTCAGAGGCCAGAGATGGCAACATGTGAAGGTTCTTCTCAGAAAACAGAAGTAGGGTGTTTTCAAAAGAGTGGGACCCCCAAAAAGTCAGAGATGAAAAGTCTGTGTGGAGAACTATTCTGGGTGAGATCAGTTTGCCCACATCTTTATAGGGGGCTCTCAGAGTCAATCAGAGGGCTCAGGGTCACTGGACGGTATGCAGCGTTGGGAACACATAGCAGAAAGCGTTCTTGGAGCCCAACCACACCAGAGCCAGAGCGAGAAGACAAGGCGTGGGAGCTGGAGATGTGGGAACGCTTCCCTAACGCTGCACGGGGAAGCAGCCAGCTCCTGGACCTTAGCCTGAGAGGACTGCTGAAATCCACAAATCTAAGCAAATAAATGCACCTTGTCCTTAAGTTATTAACATTGAAAATAAAGTACAGCAGAAATAGGAACCTCCTGCTTCATGGACTCACTCTCTTGCCACGTTATGAGAACCTCTCAGTGCTGCCATCTAAACCATCATTACTGTGAGCGAAGAACTACTGCGAGTTTACTTCTTCCTCTTGTTGGTTCTCTGTTTCTATCATCCATTTCTGATACCTGTCTTTCAGGTGGAGCTGGTACACAGGGCAGCACACAAAACAGAGACCCCAGGCTTCCCTGCACTTAGTGACTTGGCTGGGTTGAATGTGAGGAAAGGCCGGCCCCGCGCGATTCTGCGTGTGCTTATGGATGTCTCCCAAATCTATTCTTCTTTTATTGCAGTGCAACTTCTGTTCTCAGTCTTCCCTTCAGGAGGGATAGGCAACTGATCAAATTTTTACCAGTGGAATAAGAGCATAAACTTCACTTCATTCCAGAGGAAGAGACTGGCTCCTAGAATGGACAATTTTTCATGCCATCTGGAAGAGTGGTTTTGCATTAGGTCAACATTTAAAGGTGGTGGACTTTAGTGGCAAATTGTCCTGTACAGCATCCTCACCCAGTCCTGAGTAGGACACAAGACAGGACTGAGACTCACACGAAGAAGGGAATTCTCTGGCAGACAGTGCTGTGCCCTCTGCACTCTTGCATCTTTCTGCCTGCCCACCTCGTACTTGAACTATGCTACCAAGACTTGGGTCTGAAATCCACCGCACCATGCTGGAGCTGTGGCGTTGCTATCTTCATAGGCACGCAGGCCAATTCCTTATAATAAACCTCCTTTGTGTATTCAGACCCCATCTGCTCTGTCCTGAGACTCATGACCAATAACCTGTTCTCAGGTCTGCTTTCTTCTCCTTCTCCCACTGGACACAGAAGTAGCTGCAGTACAGGACAGAAAGAGAAGGTGCCCGGCGGTGCAGGCTGGAAGGCTGCCGCAGTCCAGCCCAGCCTGCACATGTGCCTGGGAGCTGTCTCCGGTGAATGGAAGGATAGTGTTTCCTCTTCTTGTGGACGTTGTTATTTACATGATAGCACCACCTAATTTTCTGTTTTCTCTCCTTATTGCCGGGACTGTGCCACCAAGTGATTATTCAAGAATAATATATCAGTGATATTTTTTTCCAGAGCCAGTTGCTATGAAAACATTTTTCTGGTTAGAACACAGTTTTATTTTCCTAGAGGCTGAACCCTGGAGGTTTCGGGTGAGCTGTTGGTTTGGATGCTGACTGCTAGGATAAAAGTTGTGAGAGCCACAGGCAGTCTTTGGTGGACATGGATTGAGGTTTCAGTGACTGTTCTTTACTTTTAATCAACAGTTTTGGAGTTAGAAGTCTATACTCACAAATGTCAGTATTTTTTAAAATGATTTTTGCCTGATGTCATTCCATGTATTTTATAAGAAAGTGAAACTTATTTTCATTGGATGTTTAATGAGAATAGATTCCAAAAGATCTACAGGGCTTGTTTGTTCTTTCTCGATGACAAGGACGATATCGACAGGTTACAACATGTTTCAAGACTGTCATGGGTCGGCTGCATTAGTGATGACCAATAAAAGGTTCTCTTACATGTCCAAATGCCCCAAACATATGGCTAGTGTATGTGAAGACTTTTAATATAAACATGTTACTTATAATTTGAAAATAGTACTGTTATTGCTCCACAGCTGAGCTTCTGAAATACTGGCCTATTCTAAAACAGTACTGAGAGTTGAAGGCACATAAAGGGGTAGAGAAAGAGCTGCAAGGAAGCTAAGCCATGGCTGAGTGGGAGCAGTAAGCATAGCTGTGACGTTCTACTACAGAGGGCGGTGGTACATGGTACACTTCATGAGCTATGACGGGGTTCGACTCCTTTCTTCACAACGAAGTGTGTGAGAGCAGACATAGATGATTTGAATCTTACACGGCATGTACCTGTATTGAAACATGTGGTATCCAGTAGATATGCACAATTTTTATATTAATTAAAAATACGGAAAATCTAACAGCGCAGCAGTCATTAAGAGTCTCTTCACCAAATGATCAGCTAACAAGCTTTGTGGCTGCATATGTGTAGATGTATCTTATTTACTTGATTTTTTTTGCTAGACACTGCAGAGTTTATGGAATGAATAAAGGTACAAATATATACATACACACACACACACGCACATATATATATATATATATATATATATTCATTAAATAGTCACAGAATTGTAGTTTCTGCTTCATTGTAGGAAAATACATATTTAGTGCAAATAATTCCTAATATAAACATTAAATATTGTGAAACCCATCTAAAGATACAGTTGGTACAGAAAATTTGTTAATAATGAAACTTGTTTTGCTTTCAGTTACAGGAAAAAAAATCTCAGAATCGAGTATAACTAAATCAGCACAACTGAGCTCCCCTCCCAAGACAAAACCATCTCACTCCAGGACAAAGGTTCTGACTGCCACAGGTCCAAACATGTCAGGCACAAACGAATCTGTGAGCTGGGCTCAGGGGTCCCCACTGCCCCCCATCCAACATCCTGGGATGGAGTCCACCCCAGGCCCATCCTCGGAGCCGTCAGAGATGGCAGCTTCTGCACCTTTGCGATGTCTGGTGCAGTGCTGTAATTCCATGGCCTCTGGTGGACAGGTACTGCAGGGCCACCATTTGGAAAGCCTTGGGCACATTTTCAAGACTGCTAGGATCTGTGCTTTCTTGGATTGTGAGCCTGATTAGATGAAAATAAGTGTAATTTTCTTTGCTCAGTTGAGTTCATTCTAGATTCTAGATTGACAGCTGATAGGGAAATGTGCATGAATTTTATTTTACAGAAGGCTGACAGGAAGGTTATTGATGTTTTTACAGACTGCTGCCTAATCATTTCCTCCCCGACAGATATGAAAAACATCAATTCCCTTAAATTGCATTAAACAGACTGAGAAACTATTGGAATTCTTAATATAGACTCTTTTATATTTTAAATGTTGCAAAACTGAAAGCTTGAAGGCAAAATGGGTGAGTCTGTACCCAGAGGAGGACTCTGCGTTTGCAGTGCAAGGAGAGTCCGAGAAGATGAAGCTTCCCCTGGGGAAGGAATGTGGGACGGCAGTAGATTGATTCCAAGCGCAGGACAGAGGCTAAGTGGGAAAATGACACCCCTTGGGTGGTATTATCCAATTGAAGAAGAGAGGATAGAAAAGATTTGTTTGAAAAATGAGTATTTATCAATACTACGGTTTGTAAATCTCATAGGTTTCACCGTGAAGGTTTTATAGTAAAAATTACTGAGACAGTTGTTAGCAAAACAGATGTCTAGGCCTGAATGCAGAGAGAAAAATGATCTGGGCCCACAAGCAAGGAGGCATCTGAAGGAACAGTCAAAATTTTAGTTATGTAGAAAGCCTCCCTTGCAGGTATGGGCAAAAAATAAATGAAACTGTGATGGGACTGGCATATCCTACTGATGAATAAAACAAAGAGCAGAAACAAATGCCTGAGGAAGCACAGCCCCTCCACAACTGACAATTCCAAAGGCAAAGAAGGCAAGTTCTTAAGAACAGCCCCAGGCAAACAAGTGTACTCCTGGGCTTAGGCCCCAGAAGGCCAGAATGTGTCTGTTTGAATCTAGCCAAAGCCAGATGAGGGCACAAAAGGGGTAAAATCTTTTTCTTGTAGAAAAGGTCTTGGGTTTATAAAAACAATTTCAAAGCATGCATTTCCACTGCAAAGGGGTGAAAATCGACTAGAGACCCTGTGAACAGAGAAACTCAGAGACTGGGAATTCAACACACAGACTGTTTGACCTTTCTTTGAAAATCTTCCTGCTAAGAGGTAAGATGTGTGGCTCAGAGAGAAAAGCAGTGGATATGGCCCAGTTTGTGTAACTTCTGTCTAGGAAAGAAAGAAAAGCTAAGGCCGTAGCTACTCCAGATTGACTCCACCAGAAGTCTTCACTCGCAGTCTCGCTGTGACTCTTTCTTTCCCTGCCTTTGCTCCAAACTAACGTGTTTAATTCCACTCCATGTCCTCAGCTCCCACTCTAGAAACCTACACTGTTAGCAAATGGTGCTTCATGCAGGTTGGCTGAACAAAGGCACAGAATCAGATAACTGTAATGTAAGGGCACAGGGAAAATTGATTTAAAATGCTTAAAATGTTGCTTATGAAAATATATTTTGTTATGTCAGGAGACAGAAGTGGAAGTATCCGTTGGAGGCATCCCTGTTCTGCTATTTTAAAGTCTCACTCAGTGAAGGCCGTCAGCGCTTTGGTACGAGAAAGAACAGGGAGAATCTGAGGTGCTCCTGTCCTCTGTAGCCACATAACTAACACAAAGGCCTGGCCATTCACAGTCTGGCTGAACTTCACGAAGCCACACAAATGAAAGCCGCACTGAGGTGTTTGCTACTCACATTAGGGGAAGCAAGTTCATCTTTAATAGAAATGGGCTTTGTGGAGGGCACAAGGGCAGAGATAGCACTGCTCTCCCATGCACCACGGTTGGGGAGCCTGACTGAGCCTCATTTTGGTGGCTGCACTCAGATCCAGGGAGTTTGTCCCAAATCCCCAGCTAAACATCACTGACTTGGAATTGCACCCAACCAGAGGCCAAGCAATGCCTCCTCAATTTGGCGGAGCACAGCCCCTCACACTGTTGTGGAATTACGCGTCCCTGTTCCCTGTGGTGTTTCCAGCATCTGTGTTCATTGTGTGCAGTCGGATGGGTTCATGCCAGCAGGGGCCTGGGAACATGAATCCACCGGAGTTTCAGAGGGCAGTGGGGGACTGGCGGCTCTGGCAGGGGCCTCCCAGTCAGCTGGAGGCTGTGCCCCTTTCTGTCTGTCACCAGGGATCTCCCTGATTTCCCATCCCTCCGGGAATCAGAGGATGTTAGGGAGATGCCTGAGCAACACGTGGCGACTAAATCAGGGCGGGCACTCAGGGGAGTTTGTGCTGATCACTTGGGTCCCTGCAGCTCACCGCTCCTGGCCAAAACCTAGGAGGCTGGGAGCAAAGGACAAGGCTCTAATTCCAAGGCGGCTCCCAGGACGTGGAGGCCTCAGGTTCCCTCCGTGCAGGGAGAGTGAGGAGGACGGGTGGGAGGGAATGCAGGGACAGCGACAGCGACAGCGACAGGTGCGCATCCCAAGCTCCATCGGCCCCTCGTGCCTCATGGCCTCCTCCTGTCCCCTGAACCCGACTCTGAACTCCTGGAGTGGCCTTTGCAGATCTGCCCTTCCCAGCGCCCACTGGGCGCGCCGGTGGCCCTCCGACCTTCGCCTAAAGGAACCCAGAGAAGCCTGTCGCCTTGAAAAGAAAAGATTCTGACTTGTAATGATCCATTGTACCTGAATAGTTACATTTTTACCCAGTAAAAGGCTGTATGTCCAAGCTGTTCATATCTCTACAGATTTGAGCTGGTGCTCTGCTCACTGCCGGGGATCAATGTTATTTCTTCTGATGCCCCCCCATTATCAGACAATGGCACAGTGCTCCTCAGTTTACTCCCACAGCCTGGAAGAGCCAGAAAGGGAGAAAGTTATCAACCGGAAGCAAAAGAATACCAGAAAATTTTCGGATTTGGTTGTTTGTTCTATTTTGTTTTCCATTAGTAACCTTAAATTAAACAATAAGCAAAGATGGAAAAAACAAGAAAAAAAAAAAGAAGAGGATAGCTAATGAGAGCATTTTAAAAATACGCCTTGGATCGGGTGAACGATGTCAGAAATGGGCAGAAGAATGTCCCCCATGGCAGTGCCTGGAAGGGAGAAGGGCTCTCGTTCAGGGTTTGCATCTCAGGCGTAGCTCGACAGTGGAAAGCAGAAGCTCCGATCGCCTAAACTCGCAGAACTCAAGAATTTCCGCATGGAACCCTGAGGCCAGTTTCATTAATCGAGTACTAACCCTAAACTCAGACAGCCATTTGACTTTTCACACACTTAAGTAAATGCATTTTACTTAGTTCTTACACACAATTTCTTCCAGGTTGGGCATGCACACTTGCACACTGTGCCTCTCAAATTTGGATTTACGTGAGACACCCCCACCGCAGGTCTTTTCAATCCTGATTTTCACACCCTTATTCGTTTTCGTCATAGCCGTGACTGAAACCCAGGTGTGCCAAAACTTGCTGTGACTGGAGGGGCCGCAGGACGTGCTGGTGTGGACGCGACACCAGTGGGTGCTCTGCTGACTACTTCCGGCTCCCTTAGCTTTAAACGGCTGGTGAGTCACTGTGGCCCCAGGTCCCCAAGCACGAGCTGGGACCGTCAGTGTGGTCACCGCCGACACCAGTGCATATAAATCATGACAGTGACGGCAGAGTAATCTCTAGGATGGGGCCAGTATTGGGTGATTGATAGACAAGGGGAAACGCCATGGAATCCTGTTCTGTCGTCCATAACTGGAAGAGTTGTTTATCTTTTAGACTCCCTGTCTCCTGCTGCATACAACTAAGATAAGAGAAATAAATAGTCCTGTCTTGTTGAGCTGTTATGACTAGTACATGGATAAAAATATGTCTGCACTCAGGCACGTGTCTGATTATTCATGTAAAAAATCTGCTTAGCCAGGTTCAGTGGTGACATCTGTCATCCCTGCTACATGGAGAGTTGAGGCAGAAGATCACAAGTTTGAGGCCAGCCTTGGCAACATAGACCCTGTCTCAAAATAAAATATGGAAAAGCCTGGGGATATTGTTCCGTGGTAGAGCCCTTGACTGGTACGTATGGAGGCTCTGATAAGAGCTCTAGTGAAACAGTTAATTTTATGTGAATCTGATCTCTTTATCTCACAAAATTTGAAGAATGAAAATCACAAACAAAGGGAAGTAGTCAGGAGAGTGGTTGTTGGAAATAACATTAAGAAAAAAAGCTCTCCGTGTATGCTCATCACTGAGGGATTTGAATGGAAATCTGATATGCTTTGTTTTGGCCTTTTATAGATAAGCGGTGTGCAGGAGGCTTTGAAAAGATTTAAACGTCAGTTACTTAGCCCTGTACTTAGCTGGAAACCGGTAACTCTGCACTGCTAACTTTCTCCTGCCTGCAGGATGGAGAGAAGCTCTTAACACAGCATCCTCTATGTAATGAATTTCTTTTCAAGGAGTAGGGGTCTTTATCTATCTATTTTTAAGTTTGTCTTTCTGTGGTTTCTTTGTATTTCTAAACTTCACTGGCTAATGACTTGTGTTTGTTCTTCACTCAGTCTACGTGTGCTAGTTTCTTTTACCTAGCTGAGGCTAACTTAGGTGGGCTGTCTGGCTGCTTAAAGGTGAAATAAGTAAGCTGTGTATTACGCTCAGTCATGTGCCCCCTTTTCCCAGTGCGTGTTTGGAGCACAGAATGTTTACATCCCTTGTGTGGAGTTGGTAGGTGTACATTACACATCTTATTTATTTTTTTTAACGTCTTCCTTTTCTCTCCCTCGCCACCCAGTGCATCCCTTGCTCACCCTTCCTCCTTTGCTTTTGTCGATGTTTGCAGCTCCTAATGGTGTGTGGAGTTGGTACAGGTACGTAGCACATCTTAGTTCATTTTTTATACCCTTCCCTCCCTACCCTCCATCTTTTGATCCCTTTTCCTTTTGAAGAAGACCTACTGAAGAAGTAACCTTAACGGCTTTCAGAGAGGGGAAAGGAGAAGACCAAATGTAGCTACGTTTTGTTGAAAGCAGGAAGTGTAAGGGGGCTGATAGTCAAGGGATTTGTTTCAGTTAGCCTCGGAGAAGTCATGTTGGGGGAGTAGGCAATTGTGGACTCTCTGTAAAGGGTGCTCGAGTGGACATATTAATCATTGGCCATATTAGTAATGCCATTAGAGTTTGACAGTCTCCAGAAGAAAAGAAATACATTTTACTAACACTTTAAAAGAGTTTCCTCAAATGTAAGAATCACAATGAAAAGCTAGACTGAGGTGATTAAGGGAAAGAGCCAAGTCTAGACACTCTTTTTAAGGGATTGAAGTACAGATTGTGACCAACTGGGCTCTAGACCTGCCGATTTATGGAAGTTAACAGTAAGTCTGATTTTTTGTTTTGAGGTCCTTTGTTCACCAGATATGAAATTATTTATCTAAAGAGAATAAGTATTGTTTTTTTGTGTTTGAGTCTCTCCAGTTATGGCTGTAAGATCGAGAAATGCTGAAGTATTATTTTAGCTAAGGAATTTAAAGACTCCTTCTGTGACTTATAGTTGTCACTGTGACTTTTAGTCTTGCAGAACCCCAATAGTGATACAGATGTAGCTGGAAACTGTCGGCAAAGGTCACCATAGTGTTGGAGTCTCCTTTCTGTGTTCAGCCTACATGATTCTTTTTAATGTATCCTTTTGATTATATACTTTGTTGGATGTTTAAGACCACGTTAATGTGAGCTCTGTGTGAATTAAAATGCATTAAAGGCTCCTCAGGTATTATTTTTGAGGTCACGTGTGGGGTCTCTCAGTTCTTATATAGTTATTTTTTCAAATTTTATCATTGTTATCCGTCAGGATGGATGATGGTCTTTTTTGTCCACACAGCTTCCCTTGGAAGCTTGGGAGATGTTTCTCTCTTCAGAGGCCTCCTCTTTTAACAAAAAGTGCACTGGTTAATTCCTCTATTCTGAGATCTAACCGTCTCCCTGCTCAGAAGGTTGGGTGATTCACTGGAGTTTTGGTGTTTTTTAGAGGGGTCTCATTATATCTTGGGTCCTGGTGGACCCTGGAGGACCAGGGTCAAAATACTGGCTGTCCTCTCACTTAGGTTAATGTTTCTTAGTTTTGTTCTCTACAGTATGACTCCAGCCCTTCCTCTTTCCCCTGTCCCAATCAATTTCTCTTTCTTGCCTTGCTTCCTGGCCGTCATCGTGTTCGCAGACCTCCTATGTTCTGTGCTCTCAGCACGATCTACTTCAGTTCTGAAAGGAACAGGGCCAGGGACCATGGGCTGAAACCCATGAAATGGTGAGCCCACTCAAACTCTTATCCCTATAAGTTGTTTCCTCAGCGATTTTGTCTGGGTGGTGAAAAGTTGACTGAGATGGGGTTACTTCAAGAAACAAAAAAGTCTCGTTACTTATTTCCAAGTGATAACTGCTTCAACAATGTAAATGGTCACAGAACAAAATTGAGCAGATTCAGAAGAGAATTTAGAAACCATTAATTCCATTCCATTTTACAGAGGAGTAAACATTGTAACTTTTTTAAATGTCAAAGTTACTTCTCAACAGTGCTGGTGTGTATGTAGGGGTAGGAGTATACTGGATTATCTGATCCCTTTGATACATTTTAGCAGGATTCATTTGCATATAAACAATATGGTAATTGCATGATTCATATTTTTTTATTAGTAGCTCAGAACAATTTCTATTAGGCAGGATTTTTCCAAGCTAATTTTCAGACTGACAAAAAAAATCTTCTTCAATTATTTAAATTAATGAGGTTTTACTCTATGTTTACAAGTAACCTTCAGATGAAATTTATAAATTGCTTTGCTTTAAAAATGGCTTTGAGTTTTCGTGTCCTTTAGATGGAATTATACCTCGAAATGATTAAATTAGCTCCATTACTTCACAGCAGGTGACTAAGAACTACTGAGCCAGAATGATGGTTTTGGGGAAAGCGAATTCATTCAAGATCCACTAAAGTTAAATTTAGTACTCGGCGTCTCTTTCCTCACTGTGTAATAGAGTATCACTCTCATTTTCCTCTTCCACTTTCCCTTCTCTATCTCTGGAAATTAAATCTGTGTAGTTCATTTTTTTTTAATTACAAATATGCAAGGAAATATTTGTCTCTGCTCTCCTTCCTCCTTTTCTTTTTCCTCTCCTCCTCCTCTTCCTCCTCTTCCTCCTCCTCCTTCTTCATCACCTTATTTTTTCTGTGTGTGAGACAGGTTCTCATTTCGTACTTCAGTCTGGTCTCGAACTCACAGTGATTCTCCTGACTCACCCTCCAGAGTGTTGGAATTATAAGCTTGAGTCACCACTCACAGCTTCTTTTAAGGCTTATCTATTCAGAAAGAAAACTCTCCTCTGCTCCAGTTTTGCAGGGTTCAACTTTACCAGGGTTTCCTTCCTGGTTAAACACGAAACATTTTCAATCATTCAGCTGGCTGTTTTCTCCTGATTCTAGATACAGCTCTGGATAAAAGTCCTCAATAGTAGCCATGGCACAGCTTCAACATTAGACTGCCTTGAAATTTCCTCTGCCTGATTAATTAGTCTGCCACCCTTAATCTCAGTCTCCTGTAAAGTCTCAGGACGTGAGCCAAATGTGGAACCTCCTGAGCCTGGTAGTGGCCATCTGTGTTTCTCGCTGCGCTGTGGTCGTCTGAGCTCTGACTGGAAACTCCCTTCCAGCTCAGCTTGCAGCATTCCAGGACTACATCTCAGCTCCATCTCCACACGTTTCCAAGCCCCTCCTGCAAACCAGTTAAAGGAATCCTGAGCCACATGGTCAGGCATTGTCACAGCACAACCCCACTTCTCTTGTATCAAAATCTGTCCTTGTTACTTTCTCATTTCTGGAACACAATACCCAATATCCATGGCTTGAAGAGGAAAAAGTTTATTTTAGCACAGGGGTTGTGGAGGCTTTTGTCTGCAGTCTGCTGGATCTGAGGCAGGGTGGCACCACAGAGGAGGCTGCTTATGACACAGCAGGAAGGATGCAGGGAGACATCGGGGGAGGAGGGAGGAAGATAGCCCTTTCCAACCCCTCCGCGGCCACGTCCTCCAACCAGGACTCACTTACCAGCGTCACAGTTCGCTATAAACCGTCAGTGGACTGATGAGTGCCACACTCCCAACCCAGTCACCTCCCAGAAGCCCCTCCTACACACCCATGAGGCTTGGGGAAACCTCCAGATATAACCGTGGGATATTCATGCAGTTTGTTCATCTCATAGCATACAATGTGAAGTACATGGCTCAGGATTAGGTGATTCAATAGACCAGTGCTATTTCTCTCTGCCAAATTTTCTGCAATTCTCTTCACTTTATCTTCAAAGTCTGAAGCTGAATTTTGCTGAAGTTGTGGGTGGTGTTTGTTCATGGTAATATAATACCCAAGAAATAAATGAAAGTAGAGAAAGAGCTCTTCTTGTAGGTCATTTTTTTCTAGGAGAAATACCCAAAAACCCTGACTGTAAATTTCCCGTCAGGACAGTTTGGTGAGGATGTGCTGACATCCAGATCCTAGCTGTAAAGAAGACTGGGTGTCCCCAGTTCTGGCCACCATGGATTCACCCCATTTCACCAAAACTGGGAGATACCAAATGTGAAAAAGAGATGTGCACATCAGTGAATGCAAGATCCTGCTCTTTGCCATTAAACCTGCATAAATGTAGGTAGTATATATTACTGAGAAAAATGCCATAAAATCATCTTATAAACTCTGTTTCTAGGTGTTCAGTAGGATTACAGGCCAGTTGGTAGCAATTTTCTTCATACTCATGTAGGTAATAATAGTAAAAGAAATAACACTTTCCCCCTTTGCACATTTAAAATAAATATATGGATTACAATTGCAATAGCTAAAGACTGTTGCATTTATTAATGAGTTAATCTTTTTAAAAACCTAAGGAGATATATATGATTATCATTTCTTTTGCGCAAATGAATAAATGAGTCAATAGAGAGAAAATAACGGTCTAAAGTCAAGTTTGGCACTATTATTTGAACCACTCCACCAACAGCAGGGAAACCTTCAACACCTGTGCACATCTTCCTTCTGAAGGGGTCACTGCTTCTGAAGTTTTCCCCAGGCACATGTAAGTTGGATCAGCAACAAGTCTGTGCTTCTTTCGGTAGCAACACTATTCTGGAGATTGATGGCTTGCTCATATTTTCATATTTTGTAATAAGTCAGATAAAAGATTTCCTATATTGTTTTGGACAGCACCCACAGACAAGATACCAATGTTGTTTTTGTTTTGTATATTTGTATATTCTAAATATTTTCTTTTCTTTCTTTTTTTTTTGTTGTTGTTTTGTTTTTTGAGACAGGGTCTCACTATGTAGTTGAGACTGAACTGGAACTCACTATGTAGACCAGGCTGGTCTCAAACTCACAGCGATCCTCCTGCCTCATCCTCTTGAATGCTGAGATTACAGGCTATTCTAAATATTTTCTAAAGCCAATTCACTTAAAGCCCATTAGAAACACATTTGGTGGGTATGTTCATAATCTAGATTTCACAGATAAAAATATTGCAGCACTGAAAGTGCCAAAGTGAGCTGACCAAGAAAACGTGGGTCTGAGATTCAATGAAGGCAGCCTGGCAAAGGGGCTGTGTCCATCTCCTTGAGCTGCTTGCTCTGTAGAATTGCAGCTTTCTTTGCTCCTGTCTGAGAATGGTCAGGTCCATTCCTCTTCTCCCACCCTGGTATGCAATGAATGCCACTTTATAAATGTCATGCTTTATAAACACCTCCAAGTGGCTCTTCTGATTTAAATTTATGCTTTCTATTATTTTCCCTGACACCAAAATATTTTAAACCCAAGGAAATCAACTTTGAAGGATAAAAGCCTTGCACTGCTGAGGGATAGGGAATGCCTTACATTTATTTTCTTTCTGAGCAGTGGAATTGCAAATTCAATCACTATCCATGATCCTTCTGGTTTATTTTTAATTTATGACAATATTTCAGAAATTACAACATTAATGAGAACTGCTAATTACTGATGGAAAAGATTACACAGCCTTGTGGATTTTCACTCCACTAAAAATTATTGCTTTCTTTTCAAATTGAGAATTGATGCTAATGTTGCTCCTTTCTTTCAGCTTAGTCAATTTATTCTTTTTAACTTTCTATGGAGTTATTTCAGAACTACTTCCTTCTTCTATAAAAGTCCATTATTTCTCTTTAAACTTGAGATAATGTGGAAATTTATAATTTGTGGGGCCAGGTGCCACTGTTTAGGCGTTTGTTGACCCAGATCTGGTCCAATAATCAAATCTCAGATAAATTAACAAGCTCGAAAAAGTCTATGTACTTATGTCTTGTCTTTATGTTGCAGCATGGAAGATTCTGATTGCCTAGTTATAAAGCTCCCTGGGTAACAGCAAACTGCAAGGAATTCTGTAGTACCTCACGGAAATTTCTCTGGAAATCGTGATTGTTATCTTCTTGTAATGTCTTTATTCACCCATATTGTCTATCACCTTTTTGACAAATGCTTCATGAGCAGTGGGTGGAACCCTGCACTTGGAGTGATGACGAACCGTTAACCCCAGCCCGTGGAAATGCACCTGATAACCCAAGGAGTTACCTTTCTCGTCCATGAACACTCAGTACTGACGCTCAGTATTTCATGTAAAGTGAAGTCAGTTTCGTGTCATTTGTTTTATAATTTTTTTTAGAAACTCACTACTCAGTGACCTGCGTAAAACTTGTTAGCTACGTTTTCTAGCAGATATTCCAGAAGTAGAACTGCCAGACCCATTTCCATTCTGTTCTATTTTTTGTACCTTATTCTAGAGACCAAAAGTTTATTCAAATGAATTGTTTCAATATGTTCCGCTCAAATCTACTCATCCTATTAAAGCAATTTAATGCCATAAACAGGCATATTGATTCTGACTCTAGAGGGCTTTTATAGGGGATTTTATGATATTTTCATATTCCTTTTGTGATTAATCCCACTTTATCTGCAGGTCCACCACCACGTTTTAGTAACAGGACTCACGTGTGAGCTGAGTCCTCCTGCCTGCAGGCTCGATTGCAATTGAATTTGCAGCCATCTCATGAGGAGCACTTATTTACTCAGTCTGCTGTGCTTCTTTATAAGATGATTTTATTAAACAAGTAATAAAGAGGGATAGGTACAAAAGGATATATACGGAAGCGTGTAGGATGCCCCACATGCTGAACATGAAAGTTCTGTAGAGAATCTATAATATCACAGATAATGAGATGAGAAAATTTTGTATGAAAATAAATATTCACAGTCTAGGCTGGGACTGACTCAGAAAACCCTATATATGACCAGACAGTGAGGAATCTTTCCAAACACAAAAATCATTTCAGTTTTTCTTTTGTTTTGTTTTGTTTTGTTTTGTTTTGTGAGACAGGTTCTCACTATGTAGTTGAGACTGACCTGGAACTCACTGTGTAGCCCAGGTTGGTCTCGAACTCACAGCAATCCTCCTGCCTCAGCCTCCCGAGTGCTGGTATTATAAGTGTGGGCTACCATGCCCGGCATCATTTGAGTTTTGATTACATTTGGTATCAGTGACTTTGCACCATGGACAGTCAGAGCAGCGGACGTGATATAGTGCTGTAAACCCCTGGGACCACCACTCACAGTGCCCTCTTGGCACACAGCACAGTGTGGAACGCAGGCATATAAAGTGGAGAACACACAGCAGTGAGTAATTCTGACACCAACTGATAGGCTATCTTAGCCTAAACACATGAGTAGCATAAAAGTGTCATTTTTGTGTCCCTGCATATATTTACACTGAGGAGTATAATTAAAAACAAACAAACAAATAAGCAAGTGTCCTTTTTCTGTATCTGTGCTAAATAATGTTGTAATGGCCCAAGAAAGTGCAAGGTAGGTGACCCTGACGTGGAAAACACAGTTGTTTATTCAGGTAAGGTTGGGACTTCTGTGTGTCTTTTTAGATAAAGCTATCGGCTCCTGGTAGCTCTTCTTGAGTATACATAGTTGGTCTGCCCTGAATACAGCCACATTGTAGCACAGGTACCATGGGCTCCTGGCTAGGATTCCTCTGAAATCCCTTATAAGCGTGATTAAAAGAAAGAAGAACTGAAGCAGAGGGGTATTCTCCTTCCACAGGAGCCTTTAGTGCATTTAGACATTTGTGTTCAAACAGTTGTTGAAGTTAAAAGTCCCAATCTGACTTTGGAAGACCAGGAAACCCCAAGCCAACTTTTAATTGTTTAAAGCTACAATATTTCTTCCAACAGATATTTCTCTAAACTTGATTGTATGCCTATTTTGTTTTCCTTTCAATCCCTAAATATGCACACATCCTTACCGCATAAAGTGATTTCTAATTATTAGAAAGGGGAACATTATGTTGCATAGAATATTCAGAATGCAATCACATATAATGTAACCATGGCATATACAAGAGGCAGCTTTCAGTTACTGAAATAAATTTCTGAGAAAAATTCAACTTCATAAGAGAAATATTTTGGCTCAGTTTTGTTGGTTTCTATCCCTGGTTGATTGGCCACTTGATTTTGGACCAATGACAGGAAATACATCAAAGCAAGCTGCTCACCCCACAGCCAGCAGGTAACAGGCAGAGTGTGGAATCCTGCAGTCCCCCAGTGATACACCACAGTGTCCTTGAACCTTTCTCTCACCTCATCTCTGAGAGGTTCCTTCCCTGGGGCACCTAGCACTGGGGACCATACCCCCACAGAGGGAGCTGTGAGGGACACTTCCCCATGCCACAGCAACACAGATGGCATGAGTAAGGAGAGCGCAGTGTTATGCTCCAACCTCAGGTAACCCTAACTCTGTGTGGCCTGCTAGATCTGTACACTGTGTTTATGTGGGCTTGGGGTTCACTTGCAAAGTTATTTCTCCATTTGTGCTTCCCTTTTCATCTGCAATGTGCGGAACTATTGTGTCTGTTCTTTGTATTTTTCTTTCTTTTATCAGCAGCAGAGACATACGTGATTAGAAACAGACTTACCAGACAGATGTTCTATGGACCTTCTCCAGGGGCATATAAAGGCATAAGCCCTTGAAGCTGAAACTGCAGGTTTCAATGTCCCAACAGAGCTTAAAGTTGATTTAAAAAAATCTAAACTTGGTCCTCCTTTTGAATAATCGGTGTATACACCTTTGAATATATTAAATTATAAATGATACCATTGAAAGGCACATTTAAAAAAAAATGGTAAGCTGTATTTACTATCTATGGACAACATTAAATTCTGCTGTTTACTAATACATTTCTACATTTTATATTAGTGAGGTTGTTCAAGAGCACTAATTGCTTTTTTTGTATGTATCTGTCACCATTGCTCACTACTCACTTTTAACAATTAGTTACGTTGAAGCAGACATTTATAAAACAATGCATCTCACCAACAGGTGAAATAATTGATTAAGTTTGCATTTAATATTGAGAGACAAAAAGAATATTGATAAATTTTACTACAGTAGCAATAGTTCAATTTTGCCAGTGATCAAGGGAAGGAAAAAACCTCTTCCTTGTTTATATATTGGACTGTACTATTCTTACATGTTCATAAGGTGTGGGCGTTTACATTTTCATAGCATCTTTATACAATGATTGGTGGGAACCTATTTCTTTATATTTAAACTTATAAATATTTATTATTTAACATGTATATTTTAAGATTGTGACAAAGCACCATAAAATAGACATTTTATTGATATATGAAAATTGATATAAAACATTTTATCTTGTTTTCTTTTTAGGATAAGAAAATAGCCACATCTGTATTTTAGAGCATTAATTATTATTGTAAAAAGTGGGTTGTTTGTCCAAAGAGAGGCATTTTTAAATCTAAAAGTTCGTCTTCTAATCTGTTTCACTGATTCTGAGGTCTTTTTCTTTGCTAGTACCATGCTGTTTTTATCACAGTGGTTTTGTAGTATAGTTTCAAGTTGGGGATTGTGATACCCCAGTCATGTCTCTGTTGCCTAGAATTGCTTTTGCCATTTTAGGTTTTTTCTGATTCCAAATGAATTTTTGGATTATTTTCTCTAGTTCTGTGAAATATACTCTTGGGATTTCAGTAGGGATTGCGTTGAATCTGTGTAGCAGTTTTGGAAGTATGGCCATTTTCACTATATTGATTCTTCTTACTCAGTAACAAGGGATATCTTTCCATTTTTAAATATCCTCTTCAATCTCTTTTTTCAGAGTGTTGTAGTTCTCAATGTAGAGGTCTTTTGTACCCTTTGTTAGACTGATTTCTAGACATTTCATTTTTTGGATGCTATTGCAATAGGGATTGTTTCCCTAGTAAACACTTACCTTGCTGGAAGATAAGTTAAGTAGAACTGTTGAAGATATCAGCATAGGGAAAGACTTTATGAACAAATCCTCAGTAGCACTGGAACTAGCACAAAGAATCAACAATTGGGATCTCATATTTTTAAAGAGTTTCTGCACCGCCAGAGAAATCACAAGCAGAGCTAAGAGACAAGCCACAA
This sequence comes from Fukomys damarensis, assembly GCF_012274545.1. Lineage (NCBI taxonomy): Eukaryota > Metazoa > Chordata > Mammalia > Rodentia > Bathyergidae > Fukomys > Fukomys damarensis. The sequence continues at coordinate 80,995,239 of NW_022900950.1, forward strand.
TTTGAGAAAAAAATTTACCAGCTGTTCCTCAGACAAAATTCTACTATTTAGAATATTAAGAACTAAAACAAAAAGCATCCCCAAATATAAAGACCCAATTAAAATGGGCATCTGAAATGAACAGACATTTCTCAAAGAAATAAAGCAGCAAATAAATATATGAAAAATGTTTAACATCAGTGGTCATTTGAGAGATGCAGATGAAAACAACACTGAGATTCCATCTAACCCCAGAAAGAATGGCTGATAGCAAGAAATCAACCAGTAACAAATGTTAACAGGGTTGTGAGTTGGGAGTGCAGACTGAAGCAACCACTGTGGAAATCAATATGGCGATACCTCAAACAACTAGGATTAGAGACCCCATTTGACCCAGCTATTCCTCTGCTGGGTGTCTTCCCAAAAGAATTAAAAGAGTCGTATCACAGTGATATATGCTCACCCATGTTTATAGTGGCACAGTTTATAATAGTTAAAGCTTGGAAACAGCCCAATTGCCCATCAACTGGAGATTGGATAAAGAAGATGTGGGGTTTTTTTTAAAATATACAATGGAGTACTACTTATCCATAAGGAATGAGAAACTACAGATATTTCTAGCTAAGTGGATGCACATTAAGGCCATACTCTTTGGTGAAATTAATACTGTAAATACTGAATAGCTTCTCTGTTGTAAAAAAAAACTAAAAGTATAAATTAGGGTAAAATGTGTAATTGATAGTGTGTAATAGGAAGAAAAGGTCTAAAAGAGTAGAGGGAGTAGGAGGGGTAGGGGAAAGGACAAAAAGGAAAAGAAAAATATGTAAAGAGGAAAAACACAGACACAATGTTTTTGTAAACGGAAGGGTGGAGAGGGTAAAGGTGGGGCTGTGGAACGGGGAAAAATAAAAACCAAGATATGTTATGTAAAGGTACAAGATCCCAATGATGAATGTAACTGTATGGTATACCTAAAATGTACCAATAAATGTAATAAAGATAAGAAAACTAAAAGTGCATTTTATTATTAATGAATAATGATCAAATTCTAGGAATCTGAGAGTGTGATCTCCCGAAATGACCCTTCCTGACTACTTCAAAGGATAAGAATGTAGCAAAGAAAGATGAGAAGTAAAATACTGTCAGTGACCGAAAATTCATTCACTGTAAAGTTGTTAGATGGCTGCTTCTATACAACGCCAAGTCAGCCAGACATCGTCTTTACTTTTGCATGAAATGTGGGTCAGACCACCTTCTACTATATGGTGCAGGGAATCAATCACTCACAGATATTACTAATACATAGATCTAAGTTAGGGCTCTTTACTATACACTTTAGGATAGAGTTTAGATACTGCACGACTTTTAGACTTACAGAAAAAAGTGCAGAGAGTGTGCACCACCCTCTCCGTCTCCACACAGCTGCTCCCCTCGGCAGGGCTCATGTGCTGTCCTCCACACACCAGTGTCCATACCTTGTCGTTACTTGAGGTCCACAGTCAGCCTGAGAGTTCCCTCCCAATGCCGACATTTGCAGGGGCACAGATAGAGGTAGACTGCCCCATGTCCAGGATTCCAGGTTGTATGGAGCCCTTCTCGGCCTAGCTCCCTGGCACCCCGGCTGTGGCTCCCTTCTCTTTCGGAGGTCCCACAAGCACTGATCCTTTCAACGTCTTCCTCTCTTCCCCCTCTCCAAGCTCCACAAACATTACTTGATGAAGCTCCCAGCAGTTAGGATGGACTGCTGATGAGGTCACCGCAGAAGAGAGGAGTCCTCAGTGGAATGAATCCACAGGAAGACTCATTAGTGAGATGTGCTGAAACGTGAGGTCTAAGAAGATTCAGTGTTAAATGACTGGGTACACTCGGAAGTAAATGAGTAGAGTGCAGCACTCACGTTAAATATTTCAACAATGTGGTCATTAAACTTGGAGACTCCTTACATCGTGGCTCTGTAAACTGCACAGACTTCAACACGGTAAGGCACATGATGGACACAGCATAGGAGTGCAAAGTGGAGCGAGTTTCTGTGGGAAAAACAAATCTTTGTGTTTCCCTTGGTTTTTTCATTATATTTAATAGGACCATGAAATTTGCGTCCCTCGGGTGAATTAGAACAGTGACCCGGGGGCATCGGAGCAGTGTCAGGCAGAAAGGGGCCGGCCATTCACTCGGAGTTTCCCTCCATCATACACAGGTGCCTGCACACGAGGGGCGCTGTTCACTCGGCCCTTTCAACGCGTGTCCATGGGGCAGGGGTGCAGCTCAGCCAGCGGGGCACAGGGCCAGCACGCTCAAGGCCTGGAATCCATCCCCGGTGCTGGGAAGACAAGCAGAAGCAAACAGACAGGGTCAGGCACAAGACAGGAAGGGAGGCACGCCTACAGATAGATAGCGCAATGAAATGTCCTGAGGTTAATTAGAAAAGTCACGGTATATTACTAAGGAAGTACGTAGCGTCGGAGTGCCTAAACAGGTTTAACATTTTACTCGTTTATTATTTTGAGGCAGGTGTTTGCTATGCTGTCCAGGCCAGCCTTGAGTTTTCCTGGGTCCAAGCGGTCCACCTGCCTCAGTCTCCCAGGTCTGGGACACAGCTATGTGGCATGGTACCTGGCTGCACAGAACATTGTTGAAGGAGGCATCTTAACTGCATTTAATACTAACACACCTGAAAGTCTTAGTGTTGTACCGTGGATTTGCCCATGATTAAACTGAGCAGTTCAAACGCGGTTTGCATTTTATTTTCATCTGGCTTTGTTTATAAATATAATATGAACCAGAATCATTGACTGAGCAGTGATTTTGATTGATGATACCTTTCAAAATGTGAATTTCATGGGGGAAGTAAGAAAAAATGTACAAGTATACATAAATGATGTAAATTTACTGCAAAAGAAGGATTAAACATAGAAATACAGTATTGGCCAAAAATGAGTGCACACTTCAGGAAAAGAAAAATAGTGTAATTTTTTCAGTGGATGGTGTTACCTTCATATGGGGGACCCTAGAAGTTGCCGTATATCACAGAAACCCACTACCCTGCCGGCCCTCAGGGAAGAAGCTGAAAATGCTCCTGCAGCAGGCTCAGTGATGGGGTCACCCCAGCCGCAGCTCGCCCTGCTAACTCACGTCTGGCAGCTCACGGCCACCAACCTGAACACCTTTTGCAACTGCAGAGCCCAAAGATAACGTGTATGAACCTCATGATGTCTCAATAAATTTAGTGTTGGAATATTTATACGAGTCTTTTCTTCAAATGTGGATACATTTCTTGGCGGACTTCATACGTTATGAGAGTAGTTTCTAGTTTTCCAACCAACGGTATTTATATTATGATGTAAAAAGTAAGAAGCTTGTGCACAAAGCGAGGACACTCGTGACAGCCGTAGGCTGTGTCCTTCTTCCCACGGTGTGTTCCCGACGAGCGTGACCCTTCCCTCTGTCACTTAGGTTGAGAGTAACAGCTCCTGAACTAGGATTGCAGTACCTCGAAGTCAAGTCCTGATGCAACCTACGACCATCTCCCCGCAGTTCTTTGTTATGCCCAACTCACTCTCACTCTAGGTTTTCACCAGCAGCCGACCCTCATGTGAAGGAGCTGAACACGCCATGCAGAGCCAACAGAATGGCCAGGGATGGTCGGTTGGATTCGACTTCCACGACAGTCCCTCAGCTTCCTGATGTAGCAAAAGCAGAACATTCACGGAGACCGGACACTCATCCTGAAAGCGCTGAGTACAAGTCTTCTCTTATTCTACCTGCTGAGCACCTGTAGCTCATCGAATGTCCAAGTCTGCTGTTTCAGCCTGAGCACCATGCTTCAGTTTTTAATTACCTTGCTGTAACAGCCGTCTTACCACCATAGTAAGAACCCTAAGTTATGCGCGGGAAGAAGCCAGCGCGCCCCCAGTTTCCCAGCGCTCCCTAAGGACTAGGCCAGGGCTGCCCGAGGTTGTGTGCGCTCAGGTCACGTGTACCGACGCCAAGACCGCACCCTTTCTTATTTAGTTAACACCAGAAATGCAATGTTTAGGGAAGAAAATACTTATTTTTGCTTAATAATAATTACCCCTCATGACCCCTCATAAACTAAGAGGGAAGGAATCAACTTTTTTTTTAACTTTGAAGTTAACACTTACAGTATCAAAATCCCTGTTATCATCAAGCAGGATGTATTGTTTTCAAAATAACAGTAATACTGCTAATAATAGTACTAATAATCACAAAAGAGAAAGGCTCTATCATGATAATTCAAAAAGTACTTGTTGTTCTACTTCACTTGACTGTAAGTCACTTGGAAAGTCAACAATTTTGTGCAATATACACAAAGAGAAATATGTAATGCTAAAGACACTAATATGCGGCCAGGAATATAGCTTTATAGCTTCTCTGATTTGAACAAATACTGTGTTTTCTGCTAAAGTAACTGTCAAACCATGACAAGTAATGCACTTACGTTCTTAAATGCCAGCAGCTCACAGTGCTACCGACACCAATAACAAACGTTTGTCTTACGATCAGCACAGGTGCACGGAGAGGAGTCAGCACTCAAAGCACAGAGTTTAGCGCTAAGTACTAGTTCAGCTGTACGACTCCAAGGGAAGATGGTTAATCCCTCTGTTTTTACTTCATATGTCTTGTCTCTTTTTTCCTCTGCATTATTCTGTAACCCCAGGACTTATTTATTTCATCACTTGTGTCCACCCAGCTGGGTATCCTGGAAGGATTTTCCCACATTATCCTTCTGTACTACGATATCGTTAAATAATATCCTGTGACAGTAAATACAAAATTATCAAATTAGAATAGCTACCTTTAGTAGCATATAAAGTAAAATTATGGAGCAGTTAAGATAGTGTCCTTTTTAGAGAAAAGTGTCAGAGGACCAGACTTCATGTTCAGTAATTTTCTATCTGAGGCTGAGAATAGAGAAATGTTCCTTCTGATCCTGGATAGCAGTTGGCAGATCTGTGTCAGGCAAAGGTAAAGCAAAGCTGCTGGGCAGAGTGGCTTTCATTCTGTAATGGGAGCAGCAGGGCCTGTCTGTGTACCGTCTCCCTGCCCAGCTCCCACCTCCACGCTGCAAACAGTCTCAGCTGAACTGTAAGCACCACTCAGCCTTTTCACTCCCCACTGAAAAGCACGATGATGAGATAAAGGCGTGTCTGGCCCTCAGAAGAGCATGTTGATAGAGATTATTAGCGTCTCCCCTGCTTCGTTCCCTTTAGACATGAAAATCTTGCAAACAATCTATGTATTTCCTCCATTTGTCACAGGAGAGGAAGACATTATTTTGCTATAGAAAGCACTGAAAGAAAGCAAATGTAATCACGAAACAACTAGGCCAGAAATGTCTATGTATGTGTGCATGCGTGCATGGGTGTGTGAGCGTGTGTATGTGTGTGATAACCTGGACTATTTCTCCATAGTTAAACAAGCCAAAAGTCACAGTAGCTTTTCTGTGAGTATGGACATGTTCAGTCCTGTAATTTGACTGAAAGTCAAAAAATTTGATTTTCGGTTCTATTGGATAGAAAATAAACCTCTTTCTGCAGAATGAAGGTACACACACTATTTTAATTTAAAAAAATAAGAGAGTGTTCATGAAATTACACATAATTCTGCATTTAAATAGATTTATGTCTTGGTAAGTCCAAATACATACATAGCACTGTTTCTTAATATTTACATTGATTTTATGATGAGGCTTCTATTTTAAAATACTAATCATATTTTTGAATATCCTTAATTACAGACTTTGAGAAAATAAAAGCTTCTACATATTCAATAATTCATAAAGTGTTTTAGATTTATTCTCTACCCAGCACTAGCCTAAGATTTATAGATACATGGTATAAGACATGAGTGGAACACCTGTGAGATTTTTATTCTATAAACTTATGCTCTCTTATTCTTAGGCTTCGCCAAGTAGATACGCATAGGATTGTAGTGCTTCTCAAGAAAAATAGCCCAGTCTTTTGATATACTTTCTTGTCTGCACCAAGATGTTTTGAAATTTATGCTTTTTATTACACAAACAATCTTACAAAACAATCTTACACATACTTTCACTCCAATCAAGATAACTTGGCGTTAGGAGTACCTTGTAAGATACATGACTCTAGTCCAAAATTTAAGTTTTTTATGTATTCTTTTTAGACCACTGAGTTTCTTTATGTTCTCTGTTCTCCATAAAGTAATAAAATGCTCCTTTTATTTGGTCTGTTCTTACTTTTCTCCTGTAACAAAATAACTTAATAAGAAATGCGTTACTATGACTACTACCACTCTGAATAATATTAATGAGTCATTACCATAATAATAAATCCACTAATCTTTTCCATTGCCATCTTCAGACTATTTAATGAAGACAATATTTGCTGGCTTTACACAATAATCTGAAACTGACTGACAGAAGCTTAACTGAAGGTTTATAAGCTTTATAAAACCTGTCAATCTCAACCTGATATTTTCTCTTTTTCTAGGAATGCATTCATTCAGAAATTCACTTATTCAGAAACCCTGCAGGAGGATGGAAGCAAGGGCACTAAAACTTAAAAATGAAGTCCTCCATTTATCAAGTTACCTACATTATAGTGATTGCTTATTTCTTCAAATAATTTGATTTCCTCTCCGTACAGATAGATTTAAATTCTGAGAATATTTCTTTTGCTTACTTCAACTTTGCCATCTCTTTGCGCTACACCGTGAACTTATTTTAACCTCGAATGTCAGTTTCCTCCTGTTACATGCTTACTGGTATCAATAGAAATGGCTTCAAATGCAAAGGAACATCACCGTCCACAGAGATTCTGCGCTCAAGAGCTTCTTGTGCTTTTCCTCGCTAAACTCAGGGAACTCTGGGATTGCAGACTGAATTTAGGGTCACTGTCTCTCCTAACACATACGTAAGTCCCTGAACTCCCACAGCCCTCAGAATCCACTAGAATGCTCAGGAGTGTAGGCTGTGAGTCCACTCGGATGTTCAGCACTTCGGATCCAAGATCTGCTGTCTGCCAGTGTCAGACACGGGATCTGCCCGGAGTGGGATTTTGCAGTGAGGGAGACGCGGAGTGGAGTCGGGTCACTCCTCTTCACGGGGAGAAGATGAGCATGAGTGTTTGAATCCTTCCTCTTCTGCTGACCAGTCCCTCTAGGTCCCAATAACGAGGAGGCTCATGAAGTACTGATGCCGAGCAGGAGGAGGAACCCTGCAATGATTGTTCCTGTCCCGGAAGTCTCAGTGGCCCACGTGACTCACACACTTGTGCACGCGTATACTTTCACCAGAAGTCACCTGAATCGGGGACTAGAAGGTTCTGGAAAAATATTTAATATATAACTAGATGCGAGTGTGTGAATTTGACCAGCTTTCAATGACTTGCTCTCGATGCAAAGTTGAAGTCATTTTTGAGTGGAGAATTTAAAAGTTACATTTTTATTTTATGTAATTTTGTTAGACAATTATAGAGTTAAATCAATAATTTTAGGAGTCAGAAATCTTCAATTAAGCTGACTATTATTTATGAAATATAAAATATTTCTAATAATGAATGTCTGATCAATTGAGTAAAAACATTAACATTTCAAGTAGTTTTGCTCATTTCAACTGTGCATTGTAAGAGACATTACTTAGTTAATACTTTGAGCACATAGTTTCTCAAAGAACTTTCAAAGTAAAAATAATTGTTGGGCCAGAGACGTAGCTCAATGGTGCCATACCTGCCTGGCAGGCACAATGTCCTGAGTTGGATCCTCTGTACTGAAAAAAAAAGTTATTGCCTATTTGAACTCCAGAAAAGAGCTTCTGACATGTTTTAGAAACTTCTCTATTTGATAAAGAAGAATGCAACCTAAATATGGAAAAAAAGTTATCATGACATATGATGATTATTTTATATTAAGGAAGATATTTAAGACAAGCAAATGATTCTTTTATTTTTTTTTCTACCTCATAATACATATTCCAAAATAAGTTCTGTAGAAAGTGGCAAGGATAGGATTTAGTTTACAGATGCAGGTACTGTAATCATAATGTTAGGTAATTTTTGAAAACAGTAGAAGATGACAAATTATATGATGTTCTCTGCCAAAGGTTATTGGTTGACTTGTAGAATACTATTACAATGCTTTAGTGTTTGGTTAATGCCAATTCTAGCTTTTCATTAAAAAACAGAGGCAAAGAATGAGCACTAAAATTCTGAGTGACTAAAATTAATTATTTTATTTTCTCATGATGTCATACTGTATGTATAAAAGCCAAATCTGAATTTCCAAGGAAGAATAAACCTTGTCAGTTCCCTTGATAAGAACATAATTTATCATATTCATTGTAAATAATAATGGAAGACTCCTAAATTCTAATTAAAATTCTTAAGACACTGAGAGCAAAGCACTAAAGCACGCAGGGGCTGCTCAAAGTGCCAGGCTTCTTGGACAAGTAGAGTCATGTTGGAATGAGGTTTTGTATTCTAAATCAATAGTGGGTTTTGCCCATTTTTGCAATATAAATCAATCTATAGTAATCAACTTGATATGAACTTTGATTTATGACATTAGTTAAAATAATTGTGACAACTACAAGAAAATTATGTAACATTTTGTTGACCTTGAAAAAGTTGGAATAACTTTTTAATTTATTTAATATCCCTTTAAATATACTAATAATATTGAATTGAAACAATAGGTGAGAATCTCCTTAACTCAAACCCTAGAATTGCACACATTTGTGAAGTAGTCTGGGGATGACCCAGTATGGCATTTGGAATTATCAAACTCTACACTGAGGCTGTACCCAGACATTTCAAAATAGATGCTCAAACAAAAACTGGTACACAGATGTTTATAACGGCACTATTTATAAAAACTGAATGGCTATTTCTACAACTATTCCAAATCTGTGCCAAATGTGAAAGGGTCAGGGCTGGGGATTTAGCTCAGCGGTTCTGTGGCCTGCCTTGCAAGCCCAAGGACTCGAGTTCAATCCCTGAAAAAAAAAAAAATGTGAAAGGGTCAAAGAAAGAAAATAAACTAAAAGTTATCCCACACTATGAGACATTGTCTGGTCCAAACAATGAAGTGCTGATTCATGATGCAAGATGGGTGATTCGTGAAGAATCATTTTAATCAAAGTGTCGAGATGCAAAGGGCCATGTGTTGGATGACTCCATTTTATAAAATATCCATACTAAGTAAATCCTTACTTGGCTAAGAAGTGGCCACAGCTTGAGAACAGTGGAAAATGAATGCTCACTAATTGCATGCTTTTGTCTGGGGTGCTGCCAATATTCAGGAACTAAACGGGAGTGTTTGTACAACATTGTGCACATAGTAAACATCACTGCTTTGCACACTTTAAGATGGACATAAATTTAATGACTGTAGACTAACACAGTGAAAGTGCAGAGTATTCACAAGTATACCACAAAACAGTCACAATCATTTCCAGTGTGTGGTGAACAGCCTCAGGCACTTGCTAGCAGCTTGACTGGTGACTTCTGGAGCTGGCATAACAGCTGCACCATTAGTAAAACGTGATGCTACTAGGTGTCTCCAAATAAGACTTTTAAAGGGTTTCCACATTTCATTTCCAAATCCATGTGGCTCTCTAATTTTGAAAATTTTAATTCACAAACGTGGAGACAAATTTTATTAAAATACTCCTTCTTACTCACTACAAACATTTAATGAGCTGGCTCTTGCCAAAATATATTGCTTACAAAAGGCCTGGTTTACTTCAAGGGCCCCTACTATTGGGTTAATAGTGAATAATTATTCACTAAGAAAGTCACAAGGTATCATCTACTAGATGGTTTGTGTTGTAGGTATGAAAGATAAACTGGGAGTGGTGGTGCGCACCTCTAATCCTGGTGCTCATGAGGCTGAGGCCAACATTTGTTTATTTAAGGTCGGTGTGTGCTACGTGCGCAGTTCAGAGCAAGCCCGGACTGCATGGTGAGTCTCAGAACAAGCAAAAACGCAGCCACAAAGGGAAATTGTATTTCCAGCGCATAGATTTCTTGGAATATATAAGGAACTGTTTTATAAAATAGAAAATGACAGTACTTCTTTTGGCAACTGTAGAGAAGGTGGAAATTGAAAAGAGAGGAAATGCCAAGACGGCTTGCAGAGTAATTATTCTGACGTCTTCATCGGGTCCTAGTGGTGTAGACAAGAATTGTTCCCCCATGGATTTCAAATGGACAGTGAACTCTCAGTAACTATTTTAATTAAGACAGAATAAAATGTTTACTAGAATAATAGGTATTCAAAATATAAATTTTGAGTTCTTGATTTCTGCTGTTTTATATTATTGTTTATAGGTGCTACGCAAATTGTTAGAGTGTTATATCCTTGATTCTCACAGGTATTGTTAAATAGAAGGAGCTCTACGAGGGGAAACCATAAATATCACAAGCAAGGTATGTGTCCTTGGGACCCATAATTCTCCGTAAACAGCCAGGTCTTTGCAGTCTGGATCTTCTGAGCAAAGGGCATTGATAATCTTTGCATATTTGCAACAATAAATTCTCTCTACTGACAGCGCTGTCCTCAGAAAGCACACTGAGTTTTTCTTTGAGACTGGGAACTTTGCTGGACAAAGGAAATGCATGGAAAATATCCTGGGTAGAGTTAGTTATTTTCTTCCTCTGTGTCAGACACGGCAGCATTTTATAGCGCAGAAGAGACATCCTCAGTTAGTGACAGCTCATTCACTTCTGCCCTGGAAGTGAAGTTCTTAGATTTCAAAGTGAGGGCAAAGTCTTTCTCTCTGAAGTAGAAGGGTCACCGGCAGCCCTAGGCGACAACAGTGACCTTTGATTTGGGGTTCCCCTTCTGAATGCAACCCACAGCATGTGCTCATCTCCCCAGGCCTTACCCAGCCACTCTGTGGAAATTGACACAAAATATTGCTGCTTTTCTGAGTAGTAGATGGTCTTTGTCTTTGACCCAGAGCCAACCCTTCTGCATATGCACCACTGCACACAACTGCATTCTCACACACGTGCCTTTGTCTGCATGCACAGTTACAACATGAGCATAGTCGTCTGGTCCTAGGAGGCCCACGTGAACAGCTTCCCTGAGGTGTCTTCTCCCTTTGGTTGGATTTGTTCCCAATATCAATCTTTCAAGCACCTCATTTGGATCCTGCTCTTGTAAGAAGGAAAGCAGAGATCGGCAGGGCACAGCCAGCAGTCAGGAAAACAGCGGTCCACTACAGGGGCCTGGGCATGGCTCCCTGCTGAGGCCACTGGTAGAGCTCAGAGACCCCGCTCTATACCTGTGTGTATTCTGGGTCCGCTGCCAGGTCATCTTTCATAATGAGAACAAAGCTATTCTCATCAAGTGCCCTTCTTTTCAGATGGAAGCAGTCTCATCTGTACAGGGTGGTCTTGACTCTGGGAACCCCTGAGCCCCACTGGAAACTCCCGGGGCCAGGGTGGGGGACACTGCCCAGTGACCAGCATGGGCCCTGCTACATACCCGGGTCAGCCTGAGCACCGTCATCACCGCATGGCCCTGACATTTCTGCAGCGGCATCATAAATACACATGGGGACACACACATGACCATGTGCATGGTTATTTCTAACTGCTGCAGACTATGTAGTTTATATGTGCAGTATAAGAGCTCAGTCCCTTCAAAGCTCCTAACACAACTGCCAAGCTAGGCAAAACCAAGGAGGCATAAAAATTAGCAGACTGTTAGATGTATTGATTATTCTCTCTCTTCAAATGTGTTTTATGACAACTGTGCACATTTTACTTCTTAACTATATTAAAATAAGTAAAATTTCCTAATTTGGCTTTAAGGCCAATAATGGTAATATTAGAAGGACAATAAATCTACCTATGTTTGATTCCTTATTGAGTTCTATTTTTGCTTTGCAAGTTAAACAAGACATTCTAAAATTTAGATAAATGTCTTGAGATTTGAAATAATATGGCTATTTAAAGACTTGCAGAATTTAGGCCATCTTGATTTACAGATTCTGGTATGTATCAAATATATAATATAATTATAATTATAATATATAATTCAGGAATACCAATGCAAGTATAATGGATCCACTTACCCTATAAAAAGCATAAAAATTATGCAGGTCATTTTGTTTTTGAAATTTTTCTGTAATGATAGTCATTTAATCCATGAATAGCTATGAGTTATAAGAAGACATATCAAAACTAGAGAAACTTTAAAAGAGAATGACAAGTTATTTTTAGCATTGTTATATTTTGTATTCCTTTGAATAAATACACGCTTCAAATTTCCAGATCAGTCTCACTTCTGTGAAGGTAATACTTGTGTTCTTTCGGGGATCGTTTTCAGGTCCTGGAACAACTTCTAGATCTTGGAAAACACTATGCCAGTTTCCTCTGACCAATAAAAATGCAAGCTCCCGTGAACAGTGCTCACTTCCTCGGAAAGTTGTCAGGTCGCTTTGTGCGTACTGAGAGAACCCTGGACACCTCCGCTACTCAGCGCTTTCAGAGCAGCAGACCCGTGCGCCTTACTCTTGAGCGCAACACTTCTCAGCGATGACTCCAGCGTATTAGTGACATGCGTGGCTCTGATAACTCACCCTGACTTTCCAAAAGAAGCTCAATTCTGTGGCATTTAGACCTTCCGATTTCCGCTCTCGACACCTTAATCACCCAGGGGGCCAAACTGGGAACAGGGGGCGTATTTGTAATGGTTCTTCAGAGCAAAGCCAGGGGACTTGAGGACCGGTGACAGGCTCTCACTGCTGAAGTGCGCAACATTATGTAGAGCCTAAAACAGGGTGCCAAAGGGTTACACTAAGGTACTATCTACGCAAGCTTTAGTAGATGCCGTGAGTTCAAACAACACTATCAGGAATAGCGGTCTTTGTGATAGTTGTTTCTGAATTATATGCCTCATTTGCCTAATTACTTAATAGTATTGTTGGTTTTTAGTTCTGTAAAGATGAAATTTAAAGGGTATATATAAAATAGGAGTTGCAAAATAAAAATGTTAGTGATTCTTTTTTGTACAGTGTCACATTTTATATCAATCTTTTTTCTTTAATCCTTAAATGAAACAAGAATTATAAAAAGCCCTTTACTCGTTGAATACAAAAACATAAAAATTAGTTGCCTTGGAAACTGCAGTTCATAGCATTATGAATATATTATTAACCTTTTAGTCATGTAGCTATGATATCATATTGAGATGAAAAGAAAATTTATATTATAGTTGTATTATTTTTCTACATTGTATGATATAAAATATTTCATATAAAATACAAAGATTTTAGCATGAAATTATCACAGTCTTTGAGTTATACTTGAAATTTCTCTTCTGCTTCTACTCTGAGTTATTTTCTTGGGAATATATAACTCATTTTTATTTTATATCATAGCTTTGTACATTAAAACTCCAATTCTTTTGTTGGAACATTTCATACTTCTCTTAGGAAGTGATTTAAATTTTCCTGAACTAAAAGCTATTCTCCAGTTGTCCTGGCTGCTATGGTGCTTCCATCGTGCCTCTTATTATGCTTTAATAGATGGTCATTATATTTGCTTTGATGCTAAAACTGCGAGTTATTCTAATCTGACTCTCGCTGGCCTCCAGACTGGCCGCGAGTAATTTCCGAAGTCTGCAGTGGCCGCCTAAGTCACAGCTGCTCGGAGAGCGTGGGTGTGACGTCCCCGAGGCTCCCTTGCCAGGGGTTGGTCCCTGGCTGGGCCCTCTGAAGGAGGGCAGGCGGCGCGTCTGCCTTCTCTGCTCCCTCACTGCCCTGTGCTTTGTGTGCATTGCCTGCCGTGAGTCCTGGCCGGAATGCACCACTCCTGCTCGCCGGAGGCCCCAGAGAGTGTGGCCACTTAGCCTGGGGCCTCTGGGACCACGGGCCAAGCAGAGGTTCTCTTCACAGTTTCATAGCCCTGGGAACTTCATGAAGAGACACGAAGCTTACAGACAGTTGCTAAAAGAAGATGCTATTTCTCTCCCAAGTGATGGAGATCTTCAGGTCTTCACTCTAAACTAGCCTGGTGTTTCCTGATTCAGAGCCAAGGCCCAGCGGTCTTTCCCCCTGCCCTTCACAATGTTCAGCCCTAAAGTGATTTCTGCGGTGCTGGTGATGCCTGGATCTGCAGGCGAGAAGGTGGGTTGAGGGGCAAAACCACACCACTGCCTGAGGAACACCCTGAACGTGGCGGCCTTCCCTTCCCAGCGATCAGCTGCAGCGGGACCAAGTGTGCAACTGCCTCGTGGGAGACTGGAAGTGTAGAAGCTATTCCAGGTGTGCCCGTGTCCTCACGAACGCGAGGGTCATCCACACTGTGGACCAACAATAAGAAGTTCAGAATCTGGGGGTACTGCAGGAAGATAATCTGCAGAATGTTCTAGCCGCTTGGCCACCCACATATCCATGTAGGATTTTCCCAACTCAAACTACATTTCCCTGGCATGGAAAATACAACTTCAGAGGACGATCCAGTTTCTGCATGAATGTGAAGTGCTTCTCACGATGGGTCACACAGAGTTGTGCTGAATCCAGATGTGGTTCCCCACAGTCCAGTTATACGAGCTATAACAGAGGTCAGATTCCATACATGGAAACATCGGTGTTAGGGACAGACACAGCAGAGAACACAAGCAAGACCTCGCATTACACAAACGCCTGTCTAGTAGAAGAACACAGATTGACTGGGAGTTACGTGTTTTTAAGGAGATGATGATGAATCATTTTCATGTTTATTTGGAGAATATGAAGTTAGGACTATTACCAGGAAATAAAGGTAAAAGGGTGGGGTGCACTGCACGTCGGTGTGAGCAATGCAATCCCCACTCTGCGACAATGTCTTAGTTAATAAAATCTGCTTGGTAAAAAGGTGATCTGAGAATTGGGAGAGAATCAAACTTTTAGTGTAACTGGTGTCTAATCATAACACACACACACACACACACACACATAATCTTATACTTCCAGAACATTCATCCGACACTTGATAAATTTATAGCAAATGATGAGAAATCCTTTATCTTTAGATCCAAGTACTTATTCTGATGTAAATATTTCAGGAAAGAGAGATTGATGTCATGATGCATTTTTCTTTTTGTAGAAAATGGTGTCTCCCTGTGTTTAGGAGATAGAATATTCATGGCACCATCACTTAAAACTGATATAACAGTGCTAAACTTCAGAAGAAAGGGTTCTTATTCCAAAATAATTTTAGAATTATCAGCAGGTATTAAACATAGATTCTTTGGAAATATTTTTCTTCTTATTTCTTCAGGTCATTTGTCAGTTTGGAATTCTCATTCAGATTATTGGTGCTTCTTCTTCTAGTGCTACCATTGCTACTTTGAAATATCTATTAATAAATAAATAGATATTATAGATAGTGTGTATATTATACACATCAATTTTAAGCAATCACCTATCTTTAATGCTGTTTAATGATAAAATCTAATGAAAGAATAAAATGCCATTCTCCTTTTTTCCTTTCTATAGGAAATAGGTTAAAATATTCTTGAGTTGGAACAAATATTTTAGTATGCATCTCATATTTCTTTCCTGAAGAACCATTCTTTTATTTATAAACATGGTCCATTCTCAGTGTACATTTGAAGTGAGTCTGGATAACTGAACATACTTTAAATGTGACACAATCTCATCATCCTGAGAATGGGTCCCTAGCTCAGACCGTGCTGAACTTTACTGAGTATAGTAGAGACATTGTCATGGTTTGCAGCCAAGCACAATGAGTAAGTTTTAACACAGTGAACAGATTGTGGAAAGGTCACTCATGTCTATGCAGAGGGAGCTCCAGAGAGTCTTCCTTCACTCCAGAGGTGTGCACAGACACCCCGAAGAAGAATGAGGCCAGGATCACATGGTGCTGTGGAAGCCCTGGGACTCCAGGAGGATCTGGGTCTCAGAGATACCAACGTGCATTCTGAAGCTTTAGTCTCTGAACTCGGAATCCTTTTCATCCTGTATACAAATAGAAAAAGTTTCTTGATCTCTTATAAAAATGAAAATGGCGGGCTGGGGATTT
Organism: Fukomys damarensis; assembly: GCF_012274545.1. Lineage (NCBI taxonomy): Eukaryota > Metazoa > Chordata > Mammalia > Rodentia > Bathyergidae > Fukomys > Fukomys damarensis. The sequence goes on from NW_022900950.1 coordinate 81,011,252, forward strand.
AGCTCAGTGGTTCTGCCACCTGCCTCACAAGCACAAGGTCCCGAGTTTGAACCCATGTACAAAAAAAAAAAAAGAATATGGTAACACCAATTTTCTAATATATATAAACAATAAAAAACCCACTTGTCCCTAGTCTTCATCTGTCATACAGACAGAATTTTTAGATGTAGGACATTTAAGATTTTGCCCAAATTTAAGAATTGATTTAATGAGGAATTCTTGGAACATAATTTGGTTTTCAAATGAATATTATTATTTTCTGATCCCAATATATGCTTAGAGAATAAAACTAAAATGATTATTAAACCTCAAAATATACTCAAAATTTAAAATTCCACTTGAACGAAAATGTGTATGTAATTCTTAATCATCCTCCTAAATGAATCATATCCTAATTTCATGGGAAATAGTGCAATCACAGTGTATTTAAATAGACTTCGGCCCTGGTGTTGAAAGAATAACTTTGTTGTTATCAACTTTGCCTTAATTCCCTGTAAAGTAATATGGACAGAATTCATGTACTAGACAAATACTTTTCAGCATGTGGTAGTACAAGACTTCAGTTTCAAACAGAAAGAAATATGGGGGTTAATTCCAACAGCACTCCAGCCTTGTCCAAGTGTTCAGCTTCCTGGCTGCACAGCAAGCTCTAATGCAGGTGGAATGAGAACACTGCATCCCATGGGAGAGGTGGCGCTCAGGTCCCAGGTGAGTGATCCCACAGGGTCAAGGGCTGGACAGGAGGTGTTTGCTCACCAGACAGCTCGGGCCCGGGTCTCCCTGAGGTCCTTGACCAAATTCTGGGCAAATGTGCTCAGAGGAGCCTTCAGTGAGCCTCACCAGAAAGAAGCTGCCATCAGGTTAACATTAGAACAGAAACTGTAGGTGTCAAGCACTTCTGGGGAAATGCTGGATTTTCAGACCTTAACAAGCCCTTACGGTCATGCCTAGGTCTCAGACAAACTGTTCTAGACCCATTTTCAGGTCTAAAAGCAAGTTCTGCAAAGTCCACAGGTGGATAGGATTGCAAGATAATTCCTACCACATTAGAGATTGGCGAGCGAAGGACAAGTTCTTTCTCTCTGTGAGGGTAGTGGTCACAGCTGTGTCTGTCAGCTTGTGCACTTACAATATGTGCACTTTAATTTTACCCAATACATAACTCAATAAAGCTGAGAGAATTATGTTTGACCAACATCCTTCTAATGTTGTATTTTTTAAAAGTAACTCTTCCTGGTAAAATGCTGTCTTTAACCAATAATGTCTAAAACTTGATAGCAAAGCATTCCCCTCACATTTTCAATTCAGATAATGGGACATACAAAGTTTTTAAAAAAGCACTACTAATTAACGGGAGCATATTTTGCATCTCAGCAGGTATCTGAAAACAACCTTCCTCTTTTGCCGTGATCTGTGGTTGAAAACACCTTCAGGAATATTTAGAGAGTTAGGAAAATGGAGGAATCACAGTGGCCAAAGGTACTCTTCCTTAGAAAAGCATTCCAGACCATAATAATCCATGCTTCTTATAATTCAAGGTAGAAGATCTCTGTTGCATGTACTCATCATTCAAAATATGCCCAAAATTTCGTTATGTATTTAATGATCTCTGGAAGTGATAAAAAAGAAGGCCCTTACATTTACTTTACCAATGCAGTACTTGAATTTTTAATTTTCATGATTTAGTAACAAAGAAAGGGATCAAACATTAATTGAAAAATATGTATGAACACTTTGTTACATTTACCTCTTGATGTTTTCTAGTCTCACACACAATTTTGAAAGTACATATTTGTTTAATTTCTTACCATATTTTTACCATATTATATAGGTTATTTTTTTCTAAAAATCCTCTGCACAGTTTTGTGAAATTTAAGACTCAGGGATTCTTAAGAACATAGTGACATTAATGTCATTATAGAAAGCAATTAAAGCATAAGGCAATAAGAAACATTCTGTGCTGTGATTGTTTCAAGTGACTATTATATTTTCTATGAACTCAAGTATTGTGGCCTAGCTTCTTTTTAACTCTAATTGAAAATTTGTATCACCAGATAATATAGACTGCTTAATTCCATTTAGGTAAAAGTAAATAACATACTCAGGGGAGGTAGGTAAATTTTTCTTGGGTCTCAGAGTACACGAATCGGTGTCTCCTTGCTCAGCCCAGGAAGTTTGCTGCAGCCTTTCTCTGACAACTTTTTCTGCACTGTGTGTCCTGTCAGCGACAGTTCGACCTGATAAGCACAGGCTCTGGGAGATCGGGGAAACCCCACCGCCCAGGGCCCGTGAAGGACTACCGGCAAAGACACACTGTGCTCTGGCTTCAGAGTTCTGAGAGTGCTCCCATGCCCATGAAGTCAGGATGTCATTCTGATGATTATTACGCCTGAAAAATCCAGTCTCTATTTAGGAAACTGCACAAGATTTTATTATTTATTATTCACGTGCAGCATGTAGTGAAAATATATGAAAGATTAATAATATATTGTCCATGGGGAGAGGGCCTCGGTCCAAGCACGGAATCAGAGCACCATTCCACTCAAACACTGGGGTGTTTCCTGAGTTGGACGTCGTACATTTTTATGCGTGGCCTGAAACCGTTTTTGCTATGGATAGGAAGCCTAGGCTATTCATTGCGTTTTGTTCTTTACCATCACAACCACAGTAAGTAGAATTAAATGGAAGCTAAAGCAACATTCATCCATCTGGATGTCAGCACCCGGTCGCTCCTGGAGCAAGCTCAGCCTTAGAGTAACATGCCTGTTGGGCACCTCTTTCCGTCCATGATTATCCACTGCTTATGCATGTGTTGATTTTTTCTCACAGAGTTGGAAAATGCAGCTGCCTTATAACAGGTACCTATACACGTGTGTCCGCCTTCTTTCCTTTCATCCGGTCCTGTACTATATCATTTCGGGCTATGAGGTCAGGGATTTAGCTCCGTCGCACTGCGATTGCCTGACAAGGGCAAGGTCCTGAGTTTAATCCCCGGTACCAGAAAATAAACAAATACATGCACACATGCACACACACTTAATTTATTTTAGGGTTCAGCATTTACAAATACTAATTTTCCCCCGAAACTGCAGTGCACACTGAATTTCCTTTCCCATCCACTGTTGGATCTGCCACAAGTTTGTGGTATTCCACTGCTTACGTTTTCCATTAGTAGCTCATTTTTTCTCTCCATTTCCTCTAACATTGAACTTAGTAACGGTCAGGAAATTCTCAAAGTTTTAAAGATCTTTTTCTATTTTTTTTTCTTACTGTATTCCCAGTTGTACTTCCTGAGATACACACAAACTCACACACATACATGTATGTGAATGACCAATGCTTTCTAAATGTGGTATTTTATAAAATAATACTCTGTTTTTATGGAATTATGTATTCTTTTATTTACCTTATTAAGATATCGATTTGAAGAATCACCATAGTGACTTCCCTGCTATTTGCATACTTTTTGTACTGTACAATTTCAGTCACCTTTTTGTTTGGTTAATTGCTGCACACTTCGGCTTGTTTTTCATGCTGCACATGTCCTCAAATGTCTGGTTATATTAGCAGTATTTTTCATGTTTAGTGGTGAAGTATTAAGAGGAAGGGTAGGGGAAAGGTAATAAGGGAAAAGAAAAAATATGAGAAAATGAAAAGAATGGAAATAAAGTATTTGGACAAGGGGAAAAAAATGAGAACCAAGACCTGTCATGTAAAGGTACAAGATCTCAATGGTGAATGTAATTGTACTGTATACATAAAATGTACCAATAAACTCAATGAGAGAAAAAAAATAAGAGGCTACAGAGAAAACAAAACAAAACAGAAAAAAAAGGGCCGGGGACTTAGCTCAGTGGTTCGGCCACTGCGTCACAAGTGCAAGGTCCCGAGTTCAAACCCTGGTACCAAAAAAAAAGGCTACAGAATGTGTGAGCATGCCTGGGGCTTCCTGACAATAGGGACTAACTGTGAGGCTTGGGCAGGCAGAGAGCCCTTTCCTGAGGAGTCCAGACAGCGAGGCTATCGGACTTCCCCTAGGCGCCACGGAGAGGGAGGCTGGTTCGCGGTTCTTGGTAAACTGTGTATCTGGTTGAAGATCCGCACATTATAAAAACTTCTGAGTTCAAGCACGAGGAGGGAGGGGAAGTTGTGCTTCTACATCGCACAAAGTTTAGGTTAGCGTTTCACTTGCGGAGTTGAAGCTCTGGCCCTGCCTCGACAGGGACGCAGTGCCCCAGGCCCCGTCCTGTCACGGTCTCCCCTGCGCTTCAGCGCGTTTCCGCCTTGCCGTCCTTCGGATCGGGATTGCAGGGTTTGGTCTTTGGAATCCAATGAGTCAGTGAATCTCTATCCCTGTGAACTTCGCTGATGCTGCTCTCGTCCGGGTGTATTTCTCTTGCTTACGTTTGCTGACCTAAAGACTTTAGTAACTTTCGCATTATCAAAACCCTGCCTATTTTACTACTCCATTTTATTTTTTAAAAAAATCCTTTTTATCCAGTCTCCAGCTGATGCAATTTCATTGAAGCTTGGACAGAGAATAAATCAGTGAGCTCATGTTTCTATATGGACATAGAATTCTTTCTCCTATTGTAAGTTTTCATGAGGCTCCATATATACATTTCGTGATTTTTCTAATTCTTGTGTTCTAAAACATTAAATACATCTTGTTAAACACAATGCAGTAAGATTTCTGAAACGTGCAGGTGCTTCTAATATATTCAAGATATTGTATTTGCATCCATTGCTCATTTAGACTTTAATGACAAGTCAGAACAGAGTACTTCTGAAGCGTGTGAAATATTAAGCCCACCTTACTTAGAGAATGCTCTATCACGACGCATGTCTTGTGTTACTTAGGAGGGCCTGAGGCTATGTGCCGTGGGCAGCTGTCCTAGAAGAACGCTCTGCTCTAGCTTGTCGAGAGATGGTCCCGGGGCTGCACAAGTCATCATCCACCCATGTGAACGCTGGCTTCATTGTGCATTGCTTAGTCTCACTATGCATGCTTTGTTTTTCTACAACACTGTGCCCATTTTAGAATACATGTTTTTAGAAGATGATGTTTAGAGTGTGTTTCTATTTAGGAGGAGTCAAATGCAAAATTTACAACCAAAATATTATAAACACTCATTCTGGGTAATTTTACCTTAACCTTTATCCTATAGGATGGCTTTAAGAAAAGCCAGTCGATTTCTTTTTCTCAGAAGAAATGTTCTATGAAAGTGACAACTCGATAATGACAGGACCACGGGTGGCTTCAGAGGAGGACGCATCTGTCCAACAGAATGAGCGGAGCTCTGCCTGACAGCCTGCAGGTATCCATGGCTTTGTGTTCACGTATCGAGGAGGAAGCGGCAACAGCTCTAGGCCCTCTAGCAAGGAGAGGAGGCAATAATGTATTTGGGACACGTGTAAGTAGGAGTTTTCTGCAAGACACCAAGTTTATAGTTTTCTTACCCCTGCATTTGCTAAAGTATTACAGTAAGAACATATTACTATGACAAGAAGCGTGCCAGGGCTGGAAGCAGACACGCCAGGAACAGCGCAAGACAAGGGAACCCAGGGAGGTTTAAAAATATAATTGAAAAATTTCAGTGTCTTAATTTCAATCAATCTATGTTCAAAATTCACATATACATACCCCGATCTTCTTGACAGGTCAAACAGGATGATAGAGTGTAATAAAAACAAGCTATAGCTTTAGAAAACAGTAAGTTTTGTTGGCTTCACTTTCACAGACTTAATGTTTACGCCAGTGCAGACAATACTGTTTTTATGCTAAAAGTAAAATCTTTTATTTTTAAGCAATCCAAATGATAATGTCAAATAAAATAAATCATGAATTCAAATGAGTAATGGAAGACATATCTGAGTCTCATACATGAATATGTTTAGTCATCTATTACAATACATCTGTTCTTAAAACTATCCACGCAATAACACATAATTGGAATATGGAAACCTAGCTCTCAGAAGAAACAGAAACACACACACTTTCAAGATACTTATTTGACAGATTCTTTCTAAACTAGAAGCTCTTTATGCTTTTCCTTTCCAAAAAATAATTTTCCAGCATAATGGATATATGGTAAAAGGCACATATTGGAAGTAATGAATATTTGAAAGGTGCTAAATATAAAGCTATCATTAATAATGCCATTAAGCAATAATTATAATGATCTATTGTCTTTTTTATATTATTGATTATACATATCCACAAAGTACTGTCAACAAAATTTATTTTGAACTTTAACAAAATGATATGTTTTTATTTGCATTATGTTAGGTGGATAACTTCAAATGGAACATTTTGCACTAAAAATTGTTAAAGATTTTAACCATTATCTATAAAAACAATGTGAGAAAACTCAGAATTCTGAACTTGTGGTGAAAACAGAAATGTATTGTACTCATAAATTATTTTAAGCATATTTCTAGTACATAATGGTGTTATTAAATTTGCTAAAATGAAATATCTCAGTTATATTTTTAGTGTGGTTACTACATTGACAGCACAAAAGAAATCTGTAAGGTTTCCATTTGAGGGTTTCTTTGTGTTATACATGAATTTATCTTCCCTCTCTAGCACAAGTTGCGTTTTTTCAATTAGAAGTATGAAATATACATACTATAAGTGTTTGACAACTGTTCCACCTTCAATAATTACTACGTTGTTTATTTCAAGTCCTCCTGATGTGAACAAATATTAGTTATACAATATATTGTGAAACTGGATTAAAGGAATCAGAAATCTGTTTATGAGATTTATAAATTAGGATAAACCATTAAAAAATGTAGATCCTCCTAAAATAATAGACCCAGTAAAAAACTTGGAAAGTAAAACAAAGAGACACTCCTTCAAAAAGAATACAAATGATCAATAAATATATGAAGAATTGTTCAGCATCACTGGCCATTCGAGAATGTAAGTCAAAACAACACTGAGGTTTCATCTTACCACAGAAAAAATGACTATCATGAAGGAATCAAATAACAAATTCTTGCAAGGCTTTCAGGAAAAAAGAAACCCTTCTTTACTTTTGGTGGGAACAATGTAAACTAGTAGAACCATTAAGGCAATCAGTAGAGAGATTCCTCAAAAAATTAAAACTAGAAATTCCAGCTCACCCAGCTATTTTCTTGCTATGTGTCTTCCCGGAATAATACTGAATCTTGGAAGTAGGGAGGTGGGTCTTTCTCAGATGGGAAGGGGATTGAGGGGTGGCAGGGGAAGGGAAGGAGATAGAAATAGTTAAGACATGCTGTATCTGTGTACCAACTCCACACAAGGAAAGTGAGTATTACGTACTGTAAACATGGACTAATAAATTTTTAGAGGATATTATCAAATATTCTCAAATCGCCAATGGATAATTATTAATTCCACAATTAGAGAATGAAAGGCTGCAAATTTGAAAGGAAGTTTCTGAAGATTGGATGAGGTGGTTAAACGTCCCCCAACCTTTAGTTACGTGGACAATGTGGTTATTATTTATTTAGTTAGTTAGGAGGCAGCTTGGATGAGTCCTAAGAGCAAGCATTTGCCAGCAAAAGAGCCAACTTCCTAAAGTGTAGGGCTGAGTTTTAAATCATCCAAAATTCCGTATTAAAAAGTCATTTATCTTTAACACAAATGCCACAAGGAAAATAAATTATTTTGGAGAAAATTACAGAGTCCACAAAAATGTGTACATCAAGAAAATAAAAACTTGTATAAACATTTTAATATGAAATTTATCGAGACATCATGAGATTAATACAGTGACCTCCAGCTTCTACAATTATGAGAGGTGCTCAGGGTGGTGGCCGTTAGCTTCCAGGCATCCGTGAGGGCAGTGCATTGCTGAAGGGGCTATACATTATTTTGGAAGACTCTGTGTTATTATTAGAAATGAACATTTTTATTACAAACTGTCCCCACAGGTTTTATTTGCAATGCATTAGCAATAGGCAAAATATAATGAATAATAAAAATATGATATGGTTGAAAGCCCAGAGGTAAAACATCGCTAGAAGTAAGCCAGAAATTATCCTGAAGATGTGAGATGCTATTAAAATTACTGCCATTAGCTATCATAGCTTTCCTCCCAGTAGCCTCCCTACCTCTTCTAGGGGATACTTTCATCTTGTTTTTCCTCTTTTACTCAGAACCTTTCTCCCTCACTCTACACTTTTACTGTTTTCAAATAAACTCTGCCACTGGGTTTTGCTCCTCTCATTCAATTCCTTTTTCCAAAACCTTGAAAAAATTATTGTCATTAAAATTTATGAAAATTAAGGAATAAGATGTAAATTTTTGGCATAGAACTGAAACAGAGCCTAAAACATATATTCTCAAAAGACAAAGGTAGTTCAAAAAATCTAACAAAAATATGAGCTAATTTACATTTTCAATACCACCTTTTCCAAATGTAATCACACACTTGTCCATAAAGTACTAGAACTCTTTTATACATATGAAATTACACATATTTTAATATAAAGCCAAAAGCTAAAATATTCTGTGATATAACTGTTTTATATTCTGATGCTAAATTGCACTGTTGTGTGAAGGGAATTTCATTAGTCAAAGATATCTGACTATATGAAGATAATTGTGAATCAGACATTACGAAAACCATGTTGTTTATATATTGATTTTTAAGTCTATTTGGTTTTTTTTACATCTGAAATTTGGCATCAGAGAAACAATTCAGATATTGATTTTATTAATTGAACAAAGGCAAGGTAACTGCTAAAACTTCTGTCCAGACCTGCAAAAATAAATATATTCCACATCACAAGACAGAATAAGTAAATATATCAAAATTGTTCTTCATTCTATCTCAGCAATAAATGAAATCCATTTTGAAATATATATTATAATAAAATTTATTGTGGATTTTATTTTATAAAAATAACATCATAGCTTTCCATCCCCTACTGTTATGCAGATTAATATTTGATGATAAAATCTTTTCTTGTCCTTGATAAAATATAATTCTATTTGACTCCTTTCTGGTGTTTTGACAGAAAAGGGCAGTGTGTTGACTAGAGCTAAGATATCTGAGAAAAGTACTGTTAAAAGATGACTCAGTGATGAAGTTGATTTCTATACTTATGCACAAAGTGGCAGCGCATGTAGAGGGCTTGCCCGAAGCGTCGGCCCTGCGCCCTTTGGTTTGAAGAGGGCGGGAATACAATGTGTGTGTTTCATGATTTCCTCCACAGAGGAGCTGGGTGAGGGTGCAGGCTGTAACCCCAGCCCTCAGGACGCTGAGGCAGGAGAACCACGAATCTGAGGTCAGCTTGTGGGACACAGGGAGCTGAAGGCTCCTGCAGCGCGGTGTGGGACTATTTCCAAGGAAAGCAAAGCAAACTCACTTTCAGTTTATCTCATGAGCAGCAGAGTCACAGGGAGCTTTGGCTAAGCATGAACATTGTCCTATTCCCATACACACACACACACACACACACACACACACACACAACACACACATATATGCATATATATTTGGAAATCAATACTATGAATACCTGAAAACTAGTTCCAAAATGTCCCTTTTTTTGGAAACCAAGGATTGAACTCGGGTCCTTGCGCTTGCAAGGCAGGTCACCGAACCACTGAGCTAAATCCCCAGCCCTAAAATGTCCCTTTTTATACCTTAGGTTTCAAACTTATTTTCAGCTATTGATGGATAGAATCTACAAATTAGAATAATTTACATGACTTTTCTAAAGGCAAAAAATAAGGCCAAAAATATTTTTTAAAAGTGATCCGCTCTTGATGGTCTGGCTATTCATTGGTTTTTAAATTTAGAGTTATGCAATTTAATACAACATTAGTCAAGAGAAAAGAATCTTAATTTTTGTATTTTATATATTAATGAATTACACTTCCCTGTGGATATGTGCGTAGTCGTAATTTCAGCAAGCACACGTGTCTCAAAATGGCCTGAATTTGCAGCTATTTTACAGGTGACTTCTTCCCCTGGATGATCACCTCGGTTACATTTCCCCGCTCTCCCGTCCCTTCAGCTGTAGTTTTATTTTGTGTCGTTTTGACAGTGAGCAGAGGTCTGTGGATTTTGTGGGTCGTTGTTCCTGGCGCCGGAAGAGGTGGGTGCTTCCCATCAGGTAGTCAGGGCCTTTCTGAATCCGAGTGTGCTGTTACCTGCGCAGACACAGAAAAGCCAGAGCCAATGCCCCCAGCAGAAGACCCTGCTCCCTGTCCCCCAACGCAGAGACAGCAGCTTTTCTTCCTTTTTACTGATGCTACCCGGGCTCATTTCCGTTACTCGGCACATCACTGTTGGGGAAAAGGAATGTTCTGGAAAACAAGAGCTGAGAGCACCAGCAGCCGCCTCACCTCAGTCACAAAGAGAACCAGAAGGGCAGCGTGAAACAGCGTGGGTTCCGCAATGGAGAAGGCGTTCCCAGGGTCTGCCCCGGGGCCATCAGTCCTTCTATGCATGAGGGAACCCTGAGGCGTGTGAAAGTGACACACTCTGACCCCAGACTGAATCTAAGGCCTCTGGATTCCACTTGTTGCCGTATAGATTCAATATATAAAATCTCCTGAGATCTGTACTGTTTAGTTTCCATTCGTTGTCTGAAGAGTGTCGACTGAACCTTGTTTTCTCTCTGCTCATCCTTTCTGCGCACTGTCATCTGCATGAGATTACCAACTCAACAGCAGGTACACATCCAGGCTGGATCCCACACCCGATGTCAGAAATACGGTAATCTTCCTCTAAGAGCCAGGGTTTTTATACTTAAAATACAAAGTGCGAGGTGTGAGTTGTTTTCTAGGTCAACTGATTCCTGTTATCGTCTTAGTGTGGGATTAAGGGATTCTTTTCAGTTTTCTCAGAAGTTTCTTATCACTGCAATTTGACATACTCTTTCATCTTACAACATTTAATAGATTCTTCTGTAAGTTCAGAATATCTTTTGTTCATCAGTTTTACAACAACTTTACCCTTCTAACTTAACTGATAATATCAGAAAACTGTTGTCTAATTTAAACCGAGTATGGGCAGGGTACAAGGCTTTGTCAAAAGTGAAAAAAAAAAAAAAAAAGAAGAAGAAAAAGAAAATAGCCCAGATGGAAAGCTGGATAGTGAAAGAGAACAAACACAGTAACTCAAGGATAAGATCTTTCAAATATTCATCTCGTACATTTTTCCTGCAGGCAGTGCAGACAGTGGTGAAGGAAGATCTTTGTTGTTTTTTATTGAAAAGAGAATTTTTGCTTCCGTGTATTAGCTAGAAAATATAACAAAACCACATATATGATATCACTGAACACAATCAAGATTTGAAAAGTATGAGATATACACCGCTAAATTATAACTTGTTATTTTATTTGACTTTTAAGTAAAGTACTGAATAGAGGTTGTAGCAAACAAGGACAAATTGAAAACATCCGTGTGTCTGTGCTTTCTCTTCCAGCTCCATGGAAATAAACAATTTATCTGTACATTAAGAGAGCAGTGGGCAGGGCTGGGGCTGGGGCACAGTCATTAGGCAATTTACCAGTGTGTACAGAGCCCCGGGTTATGGCCTGAGCACTGCGAAAGAAAGAGACAGGCTACTGCAAAGTGGTAGCAACTAGAAAACAGAATGAAAAGCCAGGACAAGATTCTTGGGGAATCGTCCTAAACCAGAAACCCCTAGAAGCAATTAAATCTGGATTCTAGAATCTGTAAGGGCTCCCGAGAACTCTGAAAGTGACAGTGAAGAGGGAATGAAAACAGATTGGACGGACATTTATTTAAGGGGAGCTGGAGGTACAGGTCTGCCCATCTCTGTTCCAGTCCACCTCTGCTGGGACAGAGCACGAAGATTCTTTGGAAGACGCAGAAAAGATCACCAGTGAAGATTCCAGAGACAAGAAAGTGTAGCAGAGGTGGGGTATTTATTCGGGTGTCCGCATTGAGATTTAAGGCTGCCAGCCGATGTATCTAGAGACAGAAGAGTAAAACATATTTTTTGAGGGACTGTAAAAAGCCTAGGAGGAAAATGCTTTAAAATTGGCATAGGAATTTAATACAAAAAAATGTAAAATAAAAGCCTGGAGAGAAGGGGGGAGATTATACTCCAGCATGGACGATGTATCTAAACGTGTATCTTGATTTAGTATAATGGTCTCATGTGTATCACATATTTTTGGCCTGTTAGTCCGCTTGTAATCAATCTGTGCAATGTGTGTAATGTGTGATAATTACCTTTATAAAGACTTATAAGATAAATCTGATGCAGGAAAAAAGAGAGAGGGAGTGGAAGGAGAAAAGAAGCACTGATATGAATATGTCCAGGTCAGGTACCGATTCCGCACAGTGCATGTGATCGTTTTGTGCTGCGAACGTGGACTCCTAAGAACATTGGCCTGTGGACTTCACAGTGCAACGGTCACGTGTCTTTTCCTAAGTGAAGACCATGGCAGAAGAGCCTCAGGAGCTCAATCATACCAGCACCTCATTCTTAAATAATAATAAAAAATAACTAGAAATTTGAAATTAATCTTTATGGAAAAGGCTAATTTAAAATCTGACAAGAACACGCACTTTACAGAGAGATGATAAATTTAAGCCCTGCTATTAATATCCTTTGACATATGAGGAGATATTGAGTATATCAAAAAGGACATATGAATGCCAAGGAATACTTGTAATGCAAAATATGAGCCCATATATTATGAATATAATTTCAGAGCCCAAAATTTCAATATAAAGGTTCCAATGATAAAATTGTGAAATTATGCACAACTGTGTAAAAAACAAGAGAAAGATACAATATGTTTTAAAAATAGATTTGCTACAACAAAAATAAAGGAAGATACTAACAAAACAAGACTCAGAAGAGAAACTAACAAAGACATTATTTATGAAAATTTCCCACAGGTAAGGGAATTTCTATATTAAAAATAGTCATTGTTTTCATTGCTTACCCAGCAGAATAGATGAGTACAGAACCCTGTGTTTAACTGAAGTTCCTCCCCAAGAATATGAATTTAAAAGGAGGATACACCGCCAAGGAATTTATTTGGGGAAAGCTTCCAAAATCCACCAGGCAGAGCACAGTGGAGTAATGCAAAGTTGGAGAGGAAGCAGCAGAACGTGTGCCGAGAGGTAGGGTCCCTCTTTGGAAATCAGCCCTTCATCTCTGAGAGCAAGAGCCCCACCTCAAATTTAGGTCAGCTTTGGTGAGCTAGAAACCCACGTGTGCAATGGAACTGTACTCATCCTTGGGTAAGTGCCGATTATCGGGAGTTTGCATATTAGACAACTCTGAATCGATGTGCACCGATACCACCTATGATACAGTCACCAGTAAAAAATAAAAACGTGCACACGGGGAAGCATCTGTCTCCCAAGTCGATGGTGCAGTGAGGGTGATAAAAGCCCATTGTACTGACACGGTTTCCAGGTCCATATACTTGACACTCAGGGAGACAGCCACGCGTGGAGATCTTGGTTCAAACAGGACATGACATTTTCAAAGAGACTACCCAGATTTGCAGAAATGTTCTTCACACCCCCAGCCTAGAGAGGTATTCTGACACTCCAGCCAGTCTGCAGTACCCAGAATAGAAGGCCAGTCCACGATCCTAGGCCTGCTTCAGCAGTTGTGTTGTCACCAGGGTCCCCTGGCTCTTGAGTAAGATTTCTTTAGCAATTCTGAACTGGAAGTAGTGGTTCTGAACAGCAGAATCTTACTGGTATTATCAAAGGAACCGTCTGGATTAAGTGCACAGTGCATAGTTTCTCTCTCCACCCTTTTCCTTTTGCATTGGTGAAGTTGTCTCAGAGCTCGGTAGCAGGCAAAGCTGAAGTGAAGAAATTAAAGCCTGGAAAATGAAATGGACTTATCGCTGTTAAATGCTTGTGGCATCCTGATGATGTTCAAGTATTATTCAAAATATCCCCTCGGGTTCCCAGGAAAAGTATCCTTTATATAATTACCATCTATATTAGTTATCTCTTGTTGCATAACAAATTATGCATCGCAAACTTAATTGCTTAAAACGATATGCAGGTATCTCCTCATGGTATCTGTTGTTTTGGGGGAATTTGGACGTGGATTGCTTTCATGTTTTAGAAAAGCCTTCCTTGTGGCCAGTTGGGGTGTTCAACAGGATGAGGCTTGAATCTGAAACTGGTGGGGGAAGGACTTGCTTTCAAAGTCAGCAACATGGTTTTGGCAGGAGGGTGTGGGGCTCCTTCTTGGTGGGAGGCTGGTGCAATTCAGGTCCATAGGTGCCTGTGCCTTGGATAGGGGCAGGGAATCTGCTATAAAATCAATGCCAAAAATGATACAACATAATGGCAGAGTGGTGCACCACAGCCTCCAACATATTCTATGGTTGAGAGCAAACCTCATATTCTATGGAGCTTACTGAGCTTTCTTTCACTTCCAGCCTGAATCAGTAGCTCATTTCTTTTAGGGAGTGATTTCCATTGTGCCGATATCCAGTCAGTTCACCGTTCCTCACCTCACAGTCATCTCCATGTCTTACAGGTTGAGCAATGATGAATAAATATACAGTAAGCACTTCTGAGAGTTTGATAAAAGTGCTCTGTACACATGTGCGATAGTAGGGTGAGAAGTGTATGGGAGCTATAAAGTATGCTACATGCATGTACAGATACACCAGAATCAAACCCAGTAATCCCTGAAACCAATATGCACTAATGCAAATGTGGGAAAAGAGAAGGCAAGTTTGCAATTCATTGAAATCAATACTTAGAAATAGAATTTCTGGGTTGTAATGGTGTTATTTATTTACTTACATTTATTTCCTTAGTACTCATAGATCATCCTGAAACAATTTTTTCATATTTTACCAAATATTTTTAGATCTTGTTTTTCCTTAATGTTAGATTATAGCTGTTATTAATCTGCACATATTTCAGAGACAGTCCTTTTTTGCATGTATGACTAATAAATAATTTCCAGTTTGTGCCATATGTTTTTGTATGCTTAAAAGTAGTTCCAGTTCAGGGAGTCCAGGTGGTTGAGCATCAGACTGTCCCATCTTGTTTCCCTTTGGGGTTGCCTTAGGTGATCTGGAGGTCTGGCTTGGTGATGTGTTTCTGTGTCTTCCCATTGCAACAGATGCAGTCTGCTGTGCTTTTGTTGAGGTGACTTTCACTCACCCAGGCATCAGTTGGCACCAAGCCACCCAGAGGCCTTTGCTCTGCTGCTCACCAGTGCACCAATTCCTGGTTCAAAGCACCAATGCTGTGGGCTGGTCTCTGACGAAGCTTGTGCACCTGTAAAGCTCTTTCCTTGGTGGGCCTCGGTTGGGTGGGCTTGCCCTAGCCTGGGGGATAGGGCAGATCCCTGGCTGGGATCTGCCTGAAGCCATGCTGGTCTGGACCACACCGCTGCACCCCAGGATCTGTGCACACTCACCAAAATTGAAATACCTAAGAATCCACCTAACAACAGAAATCAAGGACCTCTATTCTGACAATTACAACACTCTGAAAAAAGAGATTGAAGAGGATATCAGAAAATGGAAAGACATCCCTTGCTTCTGGGTAGGAAGAATCAATATAGTGAAAAGACAAGGTAGTGAGTATCACAATCCCCAACATGAAACTATACTACAAAGCTACAGTGATAAAACAGCATGGAACTGGCAAAGAAACAGACCCGAGGAGCAGTGGAACAGATTGGAAGATGCAGAAACAAGTCCAGACACACTCAGCCACCTCATTTTAAACAAAGGAGCCAAAGAACCTCACTGGAGGAAAGACAGCCTCTTTAATAAATGGTGCTGGAAAAACTGGTTTTCAACTTGCCAAAGATTAAAACTAGACCTATATCTCTCACCGTGCACTAAAGTCAAAATGGATTAATATCTAAATATTAAAACAGAAACACTGAACTAGCTGGAAGATAGGTCAGGTAAAACCTTTGAAGACATTGGTGTAGGAAAAGATTTTATGAACAAATCTCAGTTGCCCATGAACTAGCACAGAGAATCAGCAAGTGGGATCTCTTATTAAACTAAAAGTGTAAATAAGGTCCAAATTGTATAAATGACAATGTGAAATAGCAAGAAATGTGCTGAAGTGTAGGGGAAGTGGGAAGGGTAGGAGAAAGGAAATAAGGGGAAAGAAAAAATGAGGAAAGGAAAAAATAGGGGAGGGTGAAGGGGGTGAAGGGAGGGCAGGGGGATGGGGAAAAAGTAAGAACCAAGATCTGTCATGTGAAGGGACAAGATCCCTATGATAAATGTACTGTACTGTATAATTAAAAAGTACCAATAAACTCAATGAAAAAAAGAAAAAAAGCTTCTGAACAGCAAGAGAAACAACCAAGTATGAAGAGACAACCCATAATGTGGGAAAAACTTCACCCACTCTTACTTGAGCAAAGGTTTACTATCTAGAATATACAAAGAACCTAAAAAAATCAGACCTCCTAAATGTAAAGACCCAATCCAGAATGGTCATCTGAAATAAACAGATATTTCTCAGAAAAAGAAGTAGAAATGGCAAGGAAACATATGAAAGAATGTTCAACATCACTGGTCATGAGAGAAATGTAAATGAAAACAACCCTGAGATTCCAGCTTACCCAAGAAAGAATGGCTGTTATCATGAAATTAACTAAGGACAAATGCTGGTGGAGTTGTGGGGAAAAAGAAACCCTGCTCCACTGCTGGTGGGAGTGCAGACTGGTGCACCCACTGTGGAAATCAGTATGGAGATTCCTCAAAGAACTAGGATTGGAGGTTCCATTTGACCGTGCTATCCCCCTGCTGGGTATCTTTCCCAAAGAATTAAAATAATCATACCACAGTGATATATGTGCACGCATGTTCATAGCAGCACAATTTGTGATAGCTAAAATTTGGAAGCAGCCCAACTGCCCATCAACTGGAGACTGGATAAAGAAAATGTGATTTTTCTATAAAATGGAGTACTACTCAGCCATGAAGAAGGAGAAACTAGAAACATGCATAGCTAAATGGATGCACATTGAGGCAATAGTCTTAAATAAAATAAATAGGACATATATGTGTGAATACTGCAGTTTCTCTAGTGTGAGAAACTGAATGTGTAAATAAGGACTAAAAGGTATAATAGATAATGTAAAATAGGAAGAAAAGGTACAAAGTGGAAGGGGAAATGGGAGGGGAAGGGAAAAGAAAGATGGGAATGGAATTAACATGAGAAAAAGAAAAACTGGAAACAAAGTCTTTGTAGACAGGGAGGGGTGGAGAGGTTGAAAGGGGGGCAGGGGAATGGGGAAAAAATAAGAACCAAGATGGATCGCGTAAAGGTGCAGATTTCCAATGATGAATGTTACTATATTGTATACCTTAAATGTACCAATAAAATTGATTAATTAAAAAATGGTTTTCAAAGAGTTGTAAATTTTCTTAAAACCCCATTCGTCATTATTTGATGGATGGTGCTTGAGGGGACCTATGTAAAGGGTCATCACTGTGCCCACGACTCGCGTAGAGAAGTTACTGCATTTTTCCATATCCAATTATAAAATCTCATAAAGCACAATCATTTCTTCTTTCTAACCTGGGCTATTTTTTCTTCATCTCTGTGCTGCACTGGCTGCCACTTCTAGTCTACTGCTGGGCAGAGGAGGTGAGGTTGCATATCAGTAACCTCAACCTTAGAGGGGAAATAGTCTTTGAAGTTAATTATAATGGGAATCGCATGGGGATCTTGTTGGTGGCTTATTTTATATAAACACAATTAGCTTTCATTTCTAGTTTGCTAAGACATATTAATCAGGAAAAGATATTATAGGCCAAGTTTTTGCTACATATATTGGGATTATATTATGTATAATATTTTATATATATTTATGTATATATATATTTATGTATTTTACAATATTTACTAAAGTTGCACTAATCATTTCCTTTTCTAAACCATTGTTATAGTCCTGGGGTAACCTCTGGTCAGATTTGTGTAGTATTCACTTTTTTATATATTTCTGACATTATTTTTTAAATTTTGTATCCATTTTCATAATGGAAATTGGTATTTTTTTGTGTGATGTCAAGTAAGAGAGTTGTCTCTTTTTTAAAAGCTGAATAATATTGGCCTTACAGAAAAATTTTGAAAATATCCCACCTTTAACTTTTAGAAAGAGTTTTGGTGTAACCAGCATTTTTTAATTTCTTAAATATTTGGTGCAGTTGACCAGAGGAGGCTTTTGGGACTGTGAAGGAGATTTTAACTGCAGACTGTGTTTGTTTAGCACCTGGAAACTGCAGCTGCCTCCAGCCGGCTCATTCAATGTATGCAGGACTTTTTTCACAGCATTACGTTTGTCCATATTAACATCTGTAAAATTTATGTAACTGTCATCTTTATTCATAAGTTCAAAAATTTGTCTTTTTTCGAGTGAACACAAATAAATATATGTACATATATTTTCAATGGCTTCATCTCATCCTTTTTTTCTTTCTTCTTTTCTTTCTTTTTTATTTTTTTTAACAGTAGGGAAAGCGTATTGAGGGAAAGACAGCTTCTGCCTAAGAGAGACCGAAGGGGAACCAGAAAGTGGGCTGCCCGCCCACCCCACCTTTCAAAGATGTTTTATACAGAAGTGCCAGGTGGTGAGGCGTTTCATCCTTTTTAAAGTCAGCATTTGGCACTCTTTTCTGTGTTTTTTTTTTTTTTTTTCTTCAGCACTGGGATTCAAACTTCAGACCTTGCACTTGTCAGACAGGTACTGCGCCACTGACCTAAACCCCCAGCCCCTGAAAGCCAGCATTCCATTCATGAGTCTTCCTTATTTCTCTTTCAGTGATTTTTTTTTTACTGCACTTTTCATTATTTATTTTCTTACTATTACTTTGTATTTAATATTTTCTCAATTTTCTATTTCCTGGAAGCTAGTGTTATTACTTCAAAAATTTCTCTACTTTCTAACATCACAACGTTTACAGCCTTTAATTTTCATCAGTTACTGCTGTAAAAGCATCTGTAAGTTTTTTTATGCTATGTTTCATTTTCTCCTAGTGTAAAGTGTGATCTGAAATCGCTTTTGGTTTGTCCTTTCATATACCATTATTTACTAGTGGGATAATTTGTTCCCAAGTATTTGGCTAACTTATTACTTCCAAAGCTTCCTGACTAATGTTATATATATAAATAATCACAGAAGCCAGGTGGCTTAATTTCCCAACCCTTGCAAAGCTGTTGGTTTCCAGATGGTTTGTATTTCTGGAGAGACTTTAGGTATGTCTCAGTGGTTGATTTCCAATTTATTCCACTCTGGTCAATGCACCTTGTATGATGAATATTTTTATTAAACTTGTTTCATAGTTTATGTTAATTTGTGACAATTTACTGTGTACATTTGAAAATCATTTGTATTCTGTATTTCAGGGATTTGAATATTCTGATAATGGCAATTAGATCATTGGTTAATAGGTTGTCCAAGTGCTCTGTGTCCTTAACTGTATTTCTTATTTCATTCATTATTCTTTTTTTTATTAGCCTATACACAAAAACTATATGTTTAAGGATACCACCCAATGTTTTGAAACATATATACATATTGGAGGCTTAAATCATGATTACTATATCTATCTCTTTTAAATAGTCACACTTCTTATGCTGAAAGCTTTCAAAGTCCTTTTTTCCTAACTTTTAAAAGGTGTGGAGGGCATTTTCATCAGCTGTAATTGTCCTACTATGCAGAAGGTCACTGGAACTTCTTTCCCCATTCTAACTCTATTAATCAATATTTCCCCAACACCCTCTTCCTCTACAAGCATATCCGGGACCGGTGACAACCTTGCTACATGTTCCTAGAATCCCACGATGAACACCTGCTGTTGTTTGTTTGTTTTTTCTTCTTCTACTGCATTAACAGACAACCTTGCACTGTGCACTCTACTTTTTAAATACCGAGTGGTGTTTAACAGAATGATCTTAACTGATATATTTCTTGATTTTACAAGCAGCCACGGAATACCCATCTGAAGAGGAGGTGGGACAGAGGTCACTGAAGTTGGAGCACAAATGTTGCAATCATCTCCTCATGAGTGAAACACCCGATGCACCCAGTCCGTGTGACTGTGACATACGCACAGGAAATGAAGCAGTGAGTGAAGGCAAATTTTGCAAAAGTCAAATAACTGCCTCATGACAACTGATACGGCCAATGCTGTGACCTCAAAGATACTAGAATGAGCCAGCTTATTCTGAAGATACAGCACGGTTTAAGAAATTAAATCTTAAGATCACGGGTTTGAAGATTTTACTTAAAAATGATGGTTACACAGAGGACATCGGGTGGCCTTTGCAACTATTCATACTCTCTTTGCATCCAAAGTATATGCTCCTGACCACCAGGCCACACATTAATTGTGAGAAGTGCTGAGTTATAAATCAACACTTGCTGGGTACATCTGTAATCCAAGCGCCTTGGCAGTTTGGGCTAGGAGGATAAGTTCAAGCCCAGCCTCAAAAGTAAAAAATGATGAAGAGCTGCAGATGTAGCTCAGTGTGAAAACCCTGGGTTCAATTCCCAGGACTGCAAAGCAAACAAACCACCAACAACAACAGAAAAACACGTTCAGTGCATACATTTGTCAAATTTTTAAAGGTAATGTGATGGCATTAATAATGTAAACGGGGGTACCTCAGGACTGGTTTGAGAATATTAATGTAGAAATAGATAAATTCAAAACACGAAGTGTTCACCTTTACAGCCTCCAAACCTAGAAGTCTGGCTCCTGAAGGAGAATTCTAAAATCTGGTTCAGGAAAAGGTTGTTTATGAGCAAACAATTTGCAAGAGTCTGCAAGTCTTAATAGCAAGCAAGGGCATATGTGTACAAGAATTAGGCTGGAGAAAAAGTTTAATTAGAGTGAAATTATTTACATATAGGCAGTTAATCATACTTGGGTATGAAAGACTGATGAGAGTAGCCTTAACATTTTTCTGGATTCAACGGGGGCAATTGGGATTAAATAGGGTCACATCTGCTAGATAAAGTAAAACGCCAGAACTTAGTATCATGTGAAGAACTAAAAGTGGAGGTAGAAATTCGATGTTCATCATGTGAGCACTCTGGCCTTTCAGCCATAGGTGCTCACAGGAAGCAGCAGATGTCTCTCCATCCTCCAAGAAAAAACGGTGTCATTGAGTGGAGTACCAGCATTCTGGGAGTGCTTTTTAGATTACAAATACTGATAGAAAAAGTTAAAATTGAAGTGGAGCTCTTCTTATGAGCCAGCACCATGCCGTACTAGGTGGGGAGGTCGGGCAACTAAGCTCGCATGTCAGGGACAACGGAGGTGACGTCACTGCTCCTCGGAACCACGAATAGAGCAGCAACCGCTGGCCTGACCCCCAGAGATCCGTTGTTTTTAGTCAAGCCACATCCCAAAGTGAAACAGGTGGTAGTCTAGTGAGGTAGTCTAGTAGTGACATTAAATGATGTTACTTTTATGTTGGGTCTGAAGTAGCCCCGGGAGCCCCAGGTGTTTGGAAGATTGGCTTGCGGCAGGCCGCCACCCTCACTGGGTTCAGTGTGCTGCCAAGGTAGGGCCTAGTGAGCGGTGGGCGCTGCCATTGTGGCCTGAAAGGACATGGCCTCGCCCTGGGCTCTCCCCTCTTTCTCAGGTCCCGGCTGTCGTAAATAAAGAGCTTTTCTCCCCGATTCCGTCTGTCAGGCCATTTTCACTTTTTAGCCAGGCATCCGTGGGCTGAAGCCACTGAAACTGAACCAAAATGCACCTTTTTTCCTTTAATTTGCAAATGTTGGTATTTTGTCTCATTGCAGGAAACGTGACTAATAACTTAATCGATTTTTAAAATATTAGGCTGTTGTGGAGGGGTGTGGCGGGGGACACCCGTAATGTAACATGTGAGTGATTAGTTTGGCACCACTCTAATCCCAGCAGTCTGGATGAGATAAAAGATGCAAAAAGAAGCCAGGCGTGGTGGCACACACCTGTAGTCACAGCACACAGGGGGCTGAGGCAGGAGGATCACTGTGACTTTGAGACCAGCCTGGGCTACATAGTGATCCAGGTCAGTCTCAACTACATAGTGAGACCCTGTCTCAAAAAAACAAAATAAATAAATAAATAAATAAATAAATAAATAAATAAATAAATAGGGCTGTTGTATATGTGTTTAGGATGAATTACTCTCGTGTGGGAAGGTGTGGTCAATAATCTATTTCCTACCTTAACCCAATATCCTGACCCACTCAAGCAGAAGAAAAACCTCCATACCTCCATTGTGCACACTGTAATTTCTTCCCAGTCCTTCCCAACAGAGGACCATAGAGGTACCCTGGGAATTAGTCGGGGATAACAGGCACTGAGTACATGTCTGATCCCTTGGAATACAAAACACTGTGTTAATTCTATTAGTCTTGGCAACCGTTCATGGAGGCTAAGTGATAAAGCTCTGATCAGTGGTCTTGCAGTGTTGAAAGTGAACTAATAATGAGCAACCTGTAGAATTCCAGTCCTTGGCTCCCTGCTAACTCAAGTGTGTTATGACAGAGAGGAGAGGGTTAAGTAAAATTCTCCAGAACTGTACTCTACTAACCAGATAGCAAGCTACAGGCAGTGCTTCGTTCCCAGAGCAAATGGACACATTAGCAGTGACGTCTAAGACTGGAAAGACACAGGGTGGTGGTTCTGCTCAGATCTCTCCGTATCCACGTCTGGCTTCTACGCATGCCACGTAGATTGTGTTATGTAAACTAAAGAGACGGCGACTCTTACTGTCCTGTTCTCACCTTGCTTCTGATGAGATCAGCTTACTCCACAGAAGGTATTACTACTTTACTTTTCTCCAAAACACCAGGGGTGAGCAGAAGCAAGCTACCTTCATCAGACAGAAGCAGGGATGTTCCTTCCTGGACTTACCTGGGGTCTGCATTAACGCTCCTGCTTTCTGCCTTGAAATAGCGGTAAGAGAAATGAATTACCTGACCAATGCACAGAATGTCCTGCTGTCCCACTACTTTTAACTCCAAAGGACAGAACTGGGTGAGCATAGAATAGCTACTAACCAGATACTGTGGTTAGTGTCAACAGGAAAACACTTGAAAATTCTGGGTCTTGTCATAGTACTAACATTTCCCAAGAACCAGTAATTTTGGGCATGTTGGGAAATCCCATCTAACATGAAATGTATGCATACACCTAGAAGAAAGAAAGTGGCGTCTTTTATTTAGAGTCATTTCAGATTTTGGAGGAGACGTGAACCAATGGCTTTTAGTTCCAATCAGTTACCATTCACCCCTTTGCCTAAAAATTCTAAGAATAGACAAAAGAGTGACAGTGCTGCAGGCTGATATGGTGGTGTCCTGTAAACCAGCCCTATGAGCCAGCACAACAGTGCTCCCAGTGCTAACCACACAGGAGGAGGATCCCCACCCACCCAGAGATGCTACTGCAATAACCACGGCAAAGATTTGGAAGAAAGTAATGGTCTTCCCCAGTGTTACTGACTGTCTTTATGAACAGCACTTCTTTGCAGAGATAGAAGGGGAACTAAGGATGGGGAATTAGGAAAAGTAGCAGACAGGAAAGTAAACAGAATAAGGTGGCTACATATAGGGACAAATTCCCCCAGATGAATGTGATTGTTATGCATCACAAACATGCAGTAACACACACACACACACACACACACACACACACACACACACACACACAGATTTGCAACTAAAAAGGAAAAGGGAAGAAGAGAGCAGAAAAGCAAGTGATTGTCTTTCTACTTGGGCTCCGATATACCTGACCATACCTCATGATGCTAACACATGAACTTACATCATGTATTGAGTAAAATCTCATGCACTGAGACATAAAATTATTATTATTATTATTATTTGGTACCAGGGATTGAACTCAGGTCCTTGCGCTTACAAGGCAGGCCACCAAACCATTGAGCTAAATCCCCGGCCCCCACATAAAATTATTTTAAATATTTAATTTTCTGATAAAAATTAAAATAGAAAGGAATATTCCTGGAAAATATGTTTACTGGACTAACTCAGTAATTCTGTGCCCAACTTTAGTGGATAACAGAAACCTAGGGACTCAGGTAAGGTCTGCAGTCCTTCAAGACAAAGATCCGATTGGCACAAACAGGTAATAAAATCAGACCAGTTTAGACCGTGGAAAGTGGCAGGAGCAACAGTAATAAGTACCAACTGCAGGGAAAGGAGAACTATAGCAGTTGGATTTGTCACTTGTGTGTTAACCAATATGTATTTTTTTCCCCTGTGAATGTTCAACTTAAATTTGACAGAGGGAGTAGAGCTTGTGTACCACATTGGTTTCATTATGATGAGGGACTGATGAGAGTTTGGCTTTACTCTTCTTAGAAAGGAGTACAAGTATTTGGTACAAGTATTTGCCTTGTTAATTGTAGGTTAATTGTAGCAAAGGGGGTTAAATATAGAAAAAAATGCATATAATGCAGTTCCAATGTCTAAATGTTACTTCATCTTTGAGTGTCACATAAAGGTAAAGAGCAGTGTATATTTACTGATTATGAACAATAAGAATTTTTGAAGCCCGCAATCCTCTGTTTCTTTAAGAAAACATTTTAATAATGCAAGTTTGCAGCAATGATTAGCTTCATTGTGGAGCACTGGCGCATGTGCATAAAGCTTCTTAATTCCTTTTCACCTCCTTCCCCTCCTCCTCCTCCCCCTCACTCCATCTCTTAGTCCTCTTCCTTGTATCTTTCTGTCTCCTTTCATATTTTTTATCTTGTTCTTTAGTTTATTTATACTATGGCTATCTCATATAAGGGAAACAGAATGATATTTAAGCTTGTGTGTCTGATTTATTTCACTTTACATTACATTGATTTTTTGATGTTATTTCTCATGGAACTGGGTTTCTGTTCAGAAAGTGCTTGCCTACACTCATGTGGTTCTTGTACTTGTTTCTATTTATGTGATGAATTACATCTACTGATACGCATCTACTGATCCTTGCATTCCTGGGGTGAAGCCTACTTGGTCATGATGTATGATCTCTTCAATGACTTGTTGCATTGTGTTTGCCAGTGTCTCGTTGAGCACTTTTGTGTCTGTTTTCATTACAAGGACTGATCTGTAGCTTTCCTTGTCAGTTGAGTCCCCTCTTTGGAGTCAGGGTAATGGTAGCTTCCAGGCATTAATTGGGCAGAACTTCTCTCCTTCCACATAATTAAAGAGTTTTGGGTGTACTGATACTAGATCTTCCGTCAAGTTCTTGTACAGTGAGACTTTGGGTCCTGTACTGCTCTTGATAGACTTTTTTTATAATTGCCTCAATTTTATTGCTTGTTATTGATTACTCAGGGTTTGTATATCTTCTTAGCTCAGCTTTTAAAATGTATATGTATCTAGGAATCTATCCCATTTTTTGGAGGACAGGTTTTCACAGTAGTTTCTAGTAGTAATCTTCTGTATTTCTGTGTCCATCATGTAGTTGCTGTTTTCATTTTTAGTTGCATTAATTTGAGCCTTTTCTTTCATTTTAATAAGATTTAATAAGCATTTGTCTAATTTGTTTATTATTACAAACAACAAGTTCTTCTATTCATTGATTCTTTGTATTATTTTTGTCTCAATTTCATTAATTTCTGCTCCAATCTTTAAAATTTCCTTCTTTGTACTAGCTTTGGGTATGGATTGTTCTTGTCTGTCCAGAACCTTGAGATGTATAATTATCTTTGGAGGGCTCACTCATTTCTGACATGGGCATTCATAGCTATAAACTTCCCTCGTTGGGCGGCTTTCACTGGGTCTCACAAATTCTGGTATGTTGTGCTTGCATTACAATTTGTTTCTAGGAACTGTCCAATCTCTTTCTTCATTTCTTCTGTGAGCTATTGATTATTTACGAGTGTATTATTTAATTTCTATGTTCTTGCACAATTTCTGTTGTTTCTTTTGCATAATTTTTGTTGTAGTTTCATTACACTGTAATCTAATAATGTGCATGGAAATTTTTAGTTCTTTTACACTTAAGAAAGCTTTGTGGGCAATATGTGGTCCTTTTTGGAGAAAGTTGCACACGGTACCCAGAACAATGTATATTCTGTTGTTGATGGGTGGAACACAGCAGGTATCTATTAAGTCCATTTCTTCAAAGGTTTGGTCCAACTCTATTTTGTTGCTCTTTTTCTCTAATGGATTTATTTGTGAGAGTAGGGTATTTAGGTCCCCTAGTATACTTGGGGTGATGTTATCTGTTCTTTTAAGTTAGTAGTATTTGTTTTGTGATGTAGGGTGCAATGGTGTGTGACATATATACGTTTGTTATTTGTTCCTTCTGAGTTGTTTCCCACTCAGTGAATAGTGAACAATTTTGCCTCTCCTGATCTTCTTCACTGTTACCGATGTCACAATTCATACTCATGGTTTGGGGTTTTAAATTTCAATTGTCCTGTTGATGCAGTGCTGATATAATTATCCTTTTGATTTGTTATAATATGCTTCTACAAATATTTACAGTTTTATATTTCTAAATCATACATATTCTGGATTTTTCATAAATATGATGAATACTCAAAATTGTCAAACTCATTTAATGTGGTAAAAGCTACCCACCAAATATATTTTACTGGGAGTTTAAGTGGATTTTTATTTCATAGGTTGATGATAAAACATTTCAAGTATGATAGATTTAAAGCCTGACTCCAATACTAAAATTTGAAATAACTAGTTAATATTAATTTTAAACTAAGTTTCATAAAGATTCTGTTGATAGAATGGAAAAGATGATATAAGCATTAAGTGACAATTTTACCTTTTTTCAACTTCACAACTGAAATTGATGAAGAAAATTTTATTCACAAATGGATAATGCTGAGCGTTTTCTTCACAAAAAGAACGCTGATAGGGTATATAAATAATGTGCAGCATATTCAGAAAATGTGTGCGTCTGCTTCCCATGACATTTGTCTCAAATAACATACTCAGTATTTGTACACCACAGATTGCGTTCAGAAATAAATGATGGCCATGGTTTCCAGTCCTGCAGGTGATAGCTAATCTCTACTTTAAATTGTATTGCCAAATCATAAAACAAGTAGAGTGAGTTTGACATTTAAAGTCTGACAACTTGGTAAAAAGATTGAAAATATTCACAGGCTACAGGAATTCTTACACTTTTTAGGAAACGAAATGAGAGCTTCCTGTGATGAAGGCTGCTGCTCTGGCCCGAGGCCATCACCACTCTCGCCCTGGCACCTCCCGCCGTCCCCCAGAGGTCACCGCACGTTTCGTCATGACATGGATGTCCGACTCAGGTTAGCTGCTTAATGCCAAAAAATAAAACGGAATCAAAGCACCTTCATGTTGCCTAGTACAAGAATGTAATACATGAAGTCTAACTCCCTAAGTGTAATTTTAAAAAATATTTACATGAGTTTGATCCCGATACCAAAATATACATATATGCAACTACAAAAGTCATGTAACTGGAGAAAATAAGCAAGTTTCATGATAGATGAAAGATATTCCTGTAAATTAATATTTAAAACTTTAAAATAGCTTTATATCACATGTTCAACCTGCTTGGTAAACATTTAATTTCATTAATATTAAAAACTGTATGAAATATAATGCGTCTTTCTCACATAGAGTTCAGCATTAGTAAATTTTTTCTTCTCTTTTAAAAATAAAAGGGTTATACGATTATATATCTCTGATATCATTGGATGGTCCCTCTCAAATAATGGCAAAATGTGCATTTGTGAATGAATGAATTATAAAATGGTATCCGAAATAATACAACAGCATCTTAGTTTATCTATTATCTACCTCTTCCTATAATTTATTCTCCACTATTTAAGGCCAAACTTTTTGCCAAAACTTTCCAGAGAGAAAAGAAATGAATTAGGAAATTAACTAGAAGGTCGTTTATGTAATAAGGAGAAATATGAGGTAATTATAGTTCTCATTACAAATACTATACCACGTGTAATACATCATCATGATTCAGAAGTCCCTTCTCAGGTATGGATTATTGCCTGGCTTGCTCGGTGGGATAAATGTTTCCTTGGTCATATAAATGCATTCTTCTTTCCATTTATTAGACAAATTTTAATTTGCTACCATATTCACTGAACTATTTAGATTTTACATTGCAGGTGACTATTAACCAAATACTGAATGTTGCTAAAGCTGAAATGTTGGCAGACACTGTTCAATTTGAATGCAGTGGGAACACTTGGTTCTGAGGTTGGCTGCAAATAGCTACCAGTCATCTTACCTGCGGAAAATACAAATGATCACAGTTGCTGTGCATTTGAAATGAAGCAGTTCATCGCACTTAAATCCTGGAAGGAAACATAGCTGAAAGTTACTGTTATTTTTGCTCAAACTTTGTGATGACATTTTACTCACTCTAATAACTTTTTATCCACGAGGTCCCATGAAGAAATAGTTTTATAAAGCTGTGTATCTTGTAGATCTGCTTGGTTTCCCTCCTGACACTAGGAAATCATGCATGTTTTCACTTTCAGTTCACAACCACCTCTTTTGTGTTTTAATCTGTCCATTCACAATTCTTGTCTCAGCTTTGAGTCACTGAAAACTTTTGGGAACTAATTATGTGCCAGTGGGTTATGTACATGGAGAATACATCAGCAAGTAAAAACAGTGCTAGGAACTTCTTCATGAAGCTCACTTCCCAGGAGGAGGACAGATAAGAAAAAAAAAAGATAAATAAGTAAAGGAGAAAAGCAAATAAGCAAGGAAGGGTGAATAGGAAGTTTGAAATTGTAGAAGCCAAGGGAATGAAATGGAATATCCAATAAGATAGCCACAGGGAGGCTGACCTTTAATATGAAGACGGTTTTTCAGTAAAGATACAAATAAACAATATTATATTTATATGCAATGTGTATGCAGACACATATGTCTAAACCTACACACACACACACACACACACACACACACACGTGCATATATACAAAGAGTGTAACGAGGAAAGGTTAATCGCTCTTACTTGGCACATTCAAGTCCAAGATTGGGTGAGGCTGCTGGCAAAGGAGAGCATAGAGCAGACATTGGGGTGTCTCAGGCGGAAGCAAGGAGGAAGAGGCTGGACTCCACCAACCTCTGGCATCATGCTCAGGACTTACAGATCTGGGCCGACCTCTAAATATCTCTGCTTGGGACCAAGCATTTCCTCTCAGTGGACTCCTGGAGGACAATCAAATCATGCTTGGTCCATAGTTTGCTACCTCTGGCCTCTAAGAGTTTATGTTCACTTCACAATGCAAAGTGAATTCCGTCCACGCCCAAGAGTCTCAACGTGCTAACTGTTCCAACTTCGCTCAAACGCCCCAACCCAGAAAGGCACAGGCAAATGCAGAGGAGTAGTCGGTGCAAGACAAGACTGATACCAGCAGGGAGAACAGTAAATCCCCAAGCTCCCGTTGGCATGTGAGCTGATTGTGGCAGGGGTAAGCTCTGGAGGTCTAGGGAGCCCTGACTTACGCTTTGCAGGTCACAGCCACGAGAATCTTCTCTGAGGCTGATGCCAACTAATGCTGTTTTCAAGGCCAGCAGGGCAGACTGCTGGCCCCTGTCCCTCCAGGTTTGTATTTCAGGGTCACCCCATAGGTCCACTAGGACCCTCTCCCCTGGGGCTCCCTCTATGGGCCCTCTGGTTCTAGAGGGTGCTGTCTGTCCTTCCAGGCTGCACCAAAGCATCAGTGGAAGGCACCGGGACTGCACAACTCACCTTCTGCACACCAGCACCATGGAAGTCTCACACCAGCGTGGCTGCGCCTCGTCCCTCTTGAGCCATGGCTGTAGAGACTGCGGGGAATTTTTCTTACCTATTAGAATCTCAAACTGGCCCTGTGCAGGATATGCAGGGGCTCTTTCCTGAAACAAGTTCACCCTGGTAGAGTTCTGCAGTGCCTCTGCAGTTTTTCTGTCGACCTTGTACACCTTAAGCTTCTTTTTACCCACTTAATCTCTCTAGCAACCTGACACTCTCAACCAGCGCTCTGTGGCTGAACTTTACATGTCTTTCAGTCCTTCTAGGCTGAGCTCAAAGTTTTCCAAATCGTTCTACTCTGCTTCATTTGGGTCCCTGTAATCAATGAAATTCTGCCAGTGAAACACATCATGCCACAGCCTGAATGCTTTGGATGCCTGCTCCATCTGAGGAAGTAATCTGGCACTTAGCTCTGTATTCCTGCACCTTCACCAGGATCACCTGTAGCACTCTACTGACATCTCTGTCTTTCCCGTTTGGAGGCTTCGAACTCAAACTTCACCAATTCCAACTCCACCTCCCAGGTGCGGTTACAGGATGATTAACTCCTGGTTATCCATTTTCTACAGTGTTCGGCTTTGTTATTGCAAGCAATTCCTGAGACACGTAGCGAATAAAGAGTGAATGTGTATTTAAACAACAGTTCTTACGTTCAGATTTCCAGGTCAGGGGCACCATGGTTTCACCTCTGGTAAAGGCCGTGGGTGGTGGCACCACAGGCCGTGCACAGGAGATGTGACTGCATCTCAAACAGCAGCAGAGAGGAAGCAGCTGGGCTCCCGCGTGTCTTTGGTGGGCACCCCTGCAATGGGCTGAGGACCTCTTCCTGGACCCCACCTATCAGAGTTCTGCCATCTCCCAACAGCACCATGCTGGACACCACAACTTTGATGCATCACACATGAGGGGTGTCAAACACACGCAAACCACAGCAATTGTAATGACCGGATGTAATGGCCCTGCAAATGACTCGAATTTATTTTTCTTTCTAGTGTCCATTGTATTTAAATACCACATTTTCTTAGTTCATTCATCATTTCATGGGCATATATTCTACTTCGAGAGGTAGCTATTATAAATTATGTTGCTATAAACATGAGTATGCATTCGTCACTGTGGCAAGATGTCTCTGATTCACTGCGGAAATTACCTAAAAGGGCACCAGCTGGGTCAAATGGAATTATTACTTTTAGTTTTTGGAGGAATCTTCATAGTGATTTCCAGAGTGGTTATACCACTTTGATCCCCAGGATCAAAAATTTTCTTTCCACTTTAAACTCTTTTTTTCTCATTGAGTTTATTGGTATATTTTTAGGTACACAGTATAGTTATATTCATCATTGGGATCTTGCACCTTAGAATTTTAAAGTTATTGGCATACACTCTTCTTAATTTCACTTTTCCATTCTTTTACAGTCTGTTGCATTTATAGAGATCGTCTATCATTTCAACATTTGGTATTTGTATCTTTTCTACTTTTGTCACCTACAAAATAGTTACATGTTTATTTTTTAAATACTGATAATCAAAATATTTACCATTTTATTGGCTTCTTGTTATCTTTCTTCTTATTGTTTATCCTACATTTATTTTCTCTGACGTATTCTCAGAATGGAAACTTACATACTTATATCTTCACTTTTGTCTGTTATACCATTAAATGATGCAGTTCTTCCTGAAGTATTTCCATGTGGACACTTCAGGAATATTTACTTGTTGATTTTCTTATCATTCAGTTCAAAATATTTGCAATAATTTTTGCCTTTTTTTCTTTAATCCTGGTTACTGAAGAGTACCTTAATTTTCAAATGTTTAGAGATTTCCATATACTCTTTTACTATTGTTTTCCTAATCAAATCTCTTCTGCTCACACAATAGCTCCAGTGGGCTCAGTCATTTAATATTCATAAAATGGCTTCTTTTATAAACAAGCATCTGGCATAATACGATGAATGCCATGTGTGCAATTAAAAAGAATGTTTATTCTGCTGTTCTGGATGGAGTGCTGCTGTGTTTGGGAAAATAAAGTGTTTTTTCGCCCTCTGTTCCAACACGTGACAGCACAGAAGACTTAGTGACCCCAGAAGTTGCGGTATTTCTCCTCCCCAGAAGTCGGTCCTCTTCGTGCAGCAGGCCCTACTGGTGGGTCTCTGTCTAGTTCAGCTCTGAGCTGCCTCCCAAAGACTGCAGGTCCTGGAGCTGAGACCTTGTGTGCACTGCCGCTCACCTCCAGAGCCCGCGCTTCTGCCTGGCCAGCTTGGAATCGGAGCTTCTACAAACCACTGCTTGGGTTTGACCAACTTACTTGAGTGCCTAGGACCTCAGGGAAATGCTCACCTGTATTCACAGTTTATTCCAGAGGGTATTCCAAAGGAAGCAGGTGAGGAGCTGTGAGTGGAATGTACCCAGGTGTGGAGCTCTGAGCACCCCTGGGTGCCCCACCCTGCAGGACCCTCTGGGCATTCCGCTGTCAGAGTGCTCAGCTGTGTCAAAACATGCCTGGGCAGAGACGGGGTTCAAAGCTGCTCACGTTGTTCTTCCTGCTCTCCATATGCTATGCTCCTCCCTCGGAGTGTGGGCTGGGACCCTCTGCAGTGAGGGGCCTCTGCTCTATTGCTGGGTAAGGGAGGCCACAGAATGCACTGCAGGCCAATTTCCGGAGAGGGTGCCGATTAGATCCTGTCAGTTCCACCAGGAGGGAGGGAAGAGCCAGGAATCAGGGTTCGAATCCTATCTGTCTGTCTGTCTGTCTGTCTATCCATCCATCTATCCATCTGTCTATCTATCATCTCTGTCTAGTCACAATTTTATATATTCCACTTTGGTTAAGTTTATGTCTTTTATAATATTTGTTTTCTGAACACTTTATCAACACCTAAGAGAATGTTCAATTTCTGAATATGTGATGGATTTTTCTATGTCTCTTTCAGATCTATGTACATTCTTACATTTTCAAGCTTTCACTAAAAGCCTATATTTATCATTTTTTGTATTTTTATTACTTAACTGACTCACTCACTGTTACGAAAATTACTTTTTGTGAATTATGCTTAGAGTTACATTAATATTGCTCATCTAGATTTTTATGTGGACAGTATTGTATGTGTAGTGAACATGTAAAACATAGGACGTTGTGACCCCACAAAAAACAGAATTAAGCAAAGTAAAACTAGAGTGAAACTGAGTGAAGTTTAACAGCTTGACAGCTTGACAGCTGACAGCTTGAAAGCTGAGTGTGAGGACAGATAAGAGTTTGCTGTGACGTTTGTGGAATTCCCCCTGACCATCTGCTGTGACACGTGATTGCTGTGACATACGATTAAGAGTTTGAAGTGAGGTAATGAAGAGTGTTGAGGAGTTAACTTAGATAGAACATATGAATGTATTAGATAGAGATAAGTTAAGGTATAAAAGGAGAAGACTGCAGACCGACGTCGTCCTTGACGACCCCGTCAAGATGACCAGCTGAAGCTCTGCCCGAGACGCAGACACTCTGTTCCAGATCCTGACTGCCGAGCCGAGGATCCTGTTTGCTGAGACGAGAGAGCCAGACCAACTTGAGACCGTCATCAACATCGAAGTCGCGGCTCGAACCTGCGGAGCCGAGGACCAGACTACACCCACCAGGTCGTATGCCCTCATCCACGGCATGCTAGCACTTATGATTGTGTTAGAGATATTATGGGCTGGCATTATTTCTATATTGCGCTGGCAATTGTAGTTGTATCCTTTGTGTGGGCTTGTTTCTGTATTGTTAATGAGAGTAAAAGCATTTATGAAAACGAAACCGAATTGACAATCATTGATGTTCTAACCCGTGATCCCGAATCGCAAATCGGTGCTCGCGACAGTATGGTGTCTCTTTCCAATTATTTAACTTGTGTATGCACTAGTCTTATTAATTGCAGTCATTCAATCCCTGCATTGATACATTGGATCTGCTTAAAACTCAGTTTACAAAGATGACACTATGCTTATGTTTATCATACTAGATTTTGTTTTCTTTCCTTAAAAATATTGTCTTATGTTTTGGTAAGCTAATAACTTAGTGGTACACCAATTTACTATCTCAGAGGTTGTTTTCAAGGGTTTGTTTTCATGAAAATAGAATATGTTTTACTCTACATATGTTTATCTCTACATGAAAAATATGATTCTCTACTAAACCATATGAAGTCACAACCCCCTCCATACATGTTAAAAACAGTTTAAGTGCAATTCTTGACAGTGGTAGAAATCTGAATATTTCTGGCGGTTCAACCCATCTACATTTAGCTGTCCAGCATTTCCTGCTTTGAAATGTGAGGAAGTCATTCTATAAGGTTATCCTGGCACTGACTTCCTGCCATCCATTCTAGGGTCCCTACCAGTGGCTGAACACAGCACACCACTGATGATGGACTTTATAGCCTCCAAGGCTGTGAGAATAAATGAACTTCCTCTCTTCATAAATACCCTACTTTGGGTATTTTCTTACATCAGCGGAAAATGAACAAAAGTGGTCACCTACATAAGGGTGCTGTCTCCTACTGGGTGCATTGTGCAGCCTGGGCGTTAGATCTCCAGCCCAGGGATCTCGAAGGCACACTGAGTACAAACTGGCGTGATGGGGAAGGCCTGTGATCCCAGCACTCGGCAAGTCGGCGCAGGACGCTGCGAGTCTGCCGCGATACTCGGCTACACGGGGAGAGAAAGGCCAGCCGGAATGCATGTGAGACGCTGGCTCAAGAAGATAAAAATAAAGTGAAACTGAGTGAAGTGTTTACTGCCCTCTCTGCTTACTGACATATTTACTCATACCTGTGATAAAAGTAAGACTTGTGACTTGCGGTAAGTGCTGTGTCTCAGGTGTAGTGACTCCTAAAGTGACAAAACAGACACACATTTTTATTTGAAATCCTTATGCTATGTTATGGAATATTGTCACTATCATGACAAACCCAAACATAAGCAGAATAATAGGGCATTTCCATGAGAAACAGAAGAATAATGAGAGCATACTGCAATCATTTTCTATTCAATGACAATGTTTTGAATATTGCAAAAAGACACTTTTGTCTATTAGAAATATTTATAACAACATTTAGCTATTCATTAGACAGAGAATATAAGAACTACATTAAAATTATTTTTAAAATGTTTATTATTTTCTATCTGTTATTTAATAAAAATGTTTTAAAATGATATCTATTCTTACATTGAAATTTGGTTACTTTCTATTAAGACAACAGGTGTCTTTTCATTATTTAATGAAAATAATTATTATTTACTTACCTGATTATATTTTCTGTGGATTTCAGTATCTATTTCTGTTGGAAATTCTGTTATATAAAATTATTTTTAAAATATTCAGTATGGTGCCTTTATGATTTTATATTTATCTCTATGCTATTTTGCTTCTTAAAAACTTCCTAGAAACTTCTTCATATTTTTGTAAACATTAATTTTTCCTTAGCTTTTTAGAAAGGCGCTCTCAAAGGGAGTTTCTCAATATGTGGTATGTTCCGATGTTCTAAGACCTTCCGTCTGACCTTCTGAACTCTACCTTCTTGCGCACCGTACGTGTTTTCGGTCGCTGCCCGGTGCAGGACCTAAGGGCCGTTCAGAAGCACAGGGATAAGAGCCACCCTGACTGGGCTGGTATGGCCAGTGGTGTAACCGCGACACAGGGAAACCTCGGGTTTCAACCTCCACGTGCTGGTGGAATGAGGCCCTCAGGCTGCGCCTCTTCCCCGTGTTACAGCGCGTGTCCAGGTGGCCCTCAAGCCTGGCGCACTTGTGGGTGCTGTGGACTGGGTGTGTGACTCTGGGGTTAAGGGTGTGTGGTGCCACGTTGGCGCAGTGTTTGGAGTCGGCAGGGCTCTGGGTGAGGATGATGAAAGCCCGCCCTGTGTGTGGAGGGTACCCATCAATGGCCTGAAGCCTGCATGGGTATAAAGGACCAGGGGAGGCGGGCTGGCTGCTGGGCTTGCTGCGTCGTGGTCTCCTGCCTGCTTTGTCAGGGTTGCTTCTCCTCTGCGATGCCTCTCTGTTGTGCCATCCTACCTTCGAGCCAGTCAGCTGTGGACTGAAAGATCTACAGACTGTGAGCAGGAATAAACATTTCCTCCTTCAACACTGGGTGTCAGGTATTTTTCTCAGCGATGAAGGAGTGACCGAGACACCCCGTAATAAATCCCACTTCATGTTCCAGGTGACAAATTAGAGGGTCCCGCAGTGCCTGCGTGTGTCTCTGGTCTCTTCTCACGTCTGCCTACGACACGCGGAGCTGGCACTGTGCCGTCTACATATGTGCAGGGTGCTCTCGGCCTGCTTACGTGACGTAAACCCGGGGGCAGGTTTGCCATCGTGGCCCCACACAGCCATTAGTTTGGAAAACAACCGATGGCTTTGTGTACTTTCGTGTGAGGCTCGAACTGCACCAGGAATGTTCCGCGGCATCAGTACTAAATTTACGGACCGTCCAAGCAGACCGAAGAGGAGCATGGGGAAGACCGAAGTACTGAGAGGCCACGTCTTCTGGGGGACGGCTCAGGGGCAGACAGGTCTGCGCATTCGGAGCCCGTCCCCTGTCCCCCAGAGCGCTGGGCTCGCCTGTTAGGATAGGTTTCCTACCACCCCAGCTGCTCCGGAGGCAAACTCAGCGTCAGCACGTCCTCCCCAAACCTCTCCAAAGGACACGTTCTCTTTGAACACAAACAGGAAATTCTTGAAGGAAAACAAGGTTCCGGCGAAGCCCATTATTGAAACCGTCTATGAGCATGGCTGCCCATGTATCTACTGAACAAACTGACGTGCGTCTCACATGCCTCGGAACTCGCAGAGGATGGACAGCCTGCCGCTCAGTGCCTCTGCAGGGCCGGAGGTCCCACGGGCCACGGCAGGACATGGGGCGGGGTCAGGGTGCCACCCCGCTGTCCCGTCCAGGCACACAGGGCAGGACGCAGGGTGGGCAGGGCTGGCCCTTGGCCTCTGTCTCCTGGCCACCTCCCCAGCAGTGTGGGAAACGAGACTGAAAGCAGCTCTGGGCTCAGGAAGGCCAATGCCTGGGAGTTTGGAACACAAGTGGTAAGAGCTGAAAGCAGGCTGCTGTCTTGCGGACTTTACTGCCTCGGAATGGAGGCTCTGAGGGGAAACGAGGCCCACACTCCGGGCTGTGCACTGTGGAGACCGATGGTCTCCATCTCCGTGCGCTGCTGGCACACAGAGAGGGGTACTGCGGCCTTGCCGCACCGCGTTTCTGTCTGATTGATGAGCTGCACGGGGCTTTCCATCAAAATAACAGGAAAGGGTTTAGTGTCGCTCAGAGTGGCATTCTGACTTTTGTCAAAGAGTGAAATGTGATTTAAAGTGTATCGCCTCCTTGATGGGAAATCAAACCCCTCCCCACTGACTGTTTTATAACTTATTTCAAATAAGGCCCTCAATTTTGTTTGTGGCAACTATGATTTCTTCCATTTTGACAGATTTATTTTGATCCTGCCAATAGCATCTGTCTAAAGGGAAGGTAGTGACTTTCCTTTGGCAAAGCACGCTTTTTCAGGAGACAGTGCTGCGGCTCCTCTCTCTCCGCGGGCCCATTGACAGGCCTGCCTGCAGTACACACCTCGGACGACTGCTCAACTCAAGGTCAGGAGTGCAGGCAGACCCAGCCCAGGTGACCGCAGTGATGTGATTACACGGGAAGGCCCGGGGCGCTGGAATTTTCCACGGCCTTCCCAGTTCGACGAAATCTTAATAATTTCAGAATGTCTTTTTGCATCAAATGGCAAGGTAGGTTTAAAAATTAAATGTAGACGACATGGACCTTGGTTGTTCACAACAAACTTAAAAGCAGTAAGTTGTTTCTTACACAACCAAAATCCAAGATTTTCCAGGGAGCTAAAATAATCATAGTAGTGTGCTAGCCATAAAATGACAAACTGAAAGTCTTGGGTAATAAACTAGAGACTGCAGAGACAGATCCAGCATATATTTCAGTGGCAAGAGAATAGTCTATTAAATAATTATGTTGAGTAAATCTATAAAGAAAATAAATGTCTGCCCTCCACTTCACATGAATACAAAATTAATTTGTGACAGGTTATAAAATAAACGTAATCTCAAGCACACAAGTGTCTACAAGAAAAAAATGCTCCATTGTATTTCATAGTTATATTTTTAAAATAAGACAGAAAGCGCTATTCACTGAAGAAAAAGATTGGTAAATTTAAACTTAGCATTAAGATAGCATTCGTCCCTTAATGGAGAGAAGGGATGGGAAGGAAACAGAAGGGAGAATTTTACACTGCATATATCAGGGAAGTCACCCACACTCAAGTGTTTTCAGTACATTTCCATATTAACAAAGAAAAAACTCAAGCCAAAGGTGCGGCCAAAGCCCCATGTGGTGGCACACACCTGTCATCCCAGCTGCACAGGAGACAGAGCTGGGGACAATCATTTTTGAAGCCAGCCTGGGTGACAGAGTGAGGCTTCCTCTCAAACAAGAGAAAAAGGGCAGAGCTGTAGGGCAGCGACAGCTCATGTGGAGTGAGCAAGGACCTGCCTCCACCCCCAGCGCTGAACAGAAACGCATAAGGTAAAAACTAGGCAGAGAGTTGAACTTGCATTACCCCAGAGGGAGTATGCACAAAATGACAAGCATATAAAGTTACTCAGCTTTATTACACGTCAGAAAATGAGTGGAATCACAATGTCATGCTCTGCTGACATTATTATTGATATTATTGACAAATTATTGATAAATTTAAACTCATAAGACTTCATTCTAAGTTGGTACATCCTGGGAGAACTGACTTTCCCTACTTGTTGTAAGTGTGCACTAAGCCTGTAACAAAGATAGTCCACACCTAGATACCCAAACAGAGAAAGCAGTATGCACGCCTGCCAAAGAAGATGTAGAATCTTCACAACTGCGGTCATAATCCCCAGGTATCTCCTGACAAGGATCCAGAGCAGTGAATGACTGTGCCTCCACCGTGCAATGCTGCAGAGTAACGAGGTAGGCAAAAATGAACACAGCCATGTGACTGTCACGGATGCTGGATTGCAGGAAACTCGGTCTATCTGAGATACCAGCATGGGGAAGACAGTGACTGGAAAGCAGACACCTGATTATCTGCATTGCTTAGCAAGAGGAACAAAGAAGTTTGCCCAGATCTGAAAACTTATGTATATTTTAAGCTGAATTATACGTGGATGCTTAAAATAAATCTATATTAAAGATTAGTGAACTTTAAGTCTTTTGCTGTATGAATATTATTTTTCAGTAAGACATAACTAAAATTATGGAATGAAGAAAAATCAATAATTAGAAGACATTTAGAATTTTAAAAGTATAGATTAGAAAGTCATTGACCTAAGCATGATTCACAATAAAATTTTTAAAAAGCACTTTCACCATATGATGGAAAAGATGAAATCTATTAGACTCAAGTAAGATTGAAATATGTAACATCAATATATAAGAACTACAGTAAGTTTATTAAAAGTAATGTTAAATGTAACAAAGAATTTTGATAAGGATCTGGAATAAAAAATAGAAGGCATAAATATCCAATGACAAAGAGGTGTATCCTAAAAGCATGAAAGATAAAGGTGAAGATATTAGGAAGAAAATGACAAGAAAGTATTTAAATATCTGAATAAAACAAATGGTTATTCCTTGTGAGTACAACTACTGAAACTAATCATATGAAAATGAAATATAAGTAGTCCTATAACTTTCAAGTAAAATAAATCTTACTAAAATATCTTTTCATAAAGAAGAGTCCAGGCTTAATTTCATCACTGTTCAATTTAACCAATTGCTTAAGAAAAACTAACATTATACTTAATTCAATATTTCCAAAGGACAGAAAAAGAGGAATTTCTCCTAATTTAGGGCTAATCTCCCATCATAGTGTTACTATCAAACTCTCACAAAGTTATTATCATAAAGGAAAGTTAGAGGCAAAATTCTTCACTAGCAGACAAACAAGAGTAGTCCCGTGAAGGCAGAGGGAGTATATCTACCTGATATCGTAAACAATTGAAGCCATTCGTGGATTTCTAAGTTTCAATGATAATGTAAATTTAATTAGGTTGTATGACACATTAGCAAAGTGAAGAAAATCATAAATATTTCAATATATACAGCAGAAACTCATTTAATAAATAGAGTCGATGGGAATTTCCTTAATTTGATAATTTTTAAAATCCTAGAACAAATGTACTTAATAGCTAATTATTAAGAACTTTTTGTTAGGAATTACGAGACAAAGATACCTACCAAATGTTTTACTGAACATATTATGTCTTACATTAGGAAAGAAAACATATTATGCAATGTTGGAAAGAAACAAAGTAATTGTATTACCAAATATTATATGAAAGGAAAATTTAAAATGTCTGTCAACGAATTCACATAACCATAATTTGAGCTCCAGGTTTCTGCAGCAATTACATTTTCATATAATCACTTATAAAACACTATGTAAAAGAATGTTAGAAATAAATACAATAATCAGTATTTAAGATATATCTGTACATCTATCTACAAAGCATTAAAGGGAAGTTTTTGTGTGCCTAATAAATAAGAAAAAAACTGTGATGATGGATGATGGAAATACTTGTATAACTGACCTATCTGTGAGAAACAGTCGCAGTCAAAATCCAGAAAGGTACTTTTTTGTTTGTTTGTTTGTTTATTTTTTTTGTTTTGTTTTTTGGTTTTTTGAGAAAGGATCTCACTATGTAGTTGAGACTGACCTGGAACTCACTATGTAGCCCAGGCTGGTCTTGAACTCACAGTGATCCTCCTGCCTCAACCTCTGGAGTGCTGGGATTACAGATGTACACCACCACACCCAGCTAGAAAGATACTTTCTATTGGGCTAGGGATTTAGCTCAGCGGTTCAGTGGCCTGCCTTGCAAGCGCAAGGACACAAGTTCGATCCCCAGTACCAAAAAAAAAAAAAAAAGATACTTTTTACTGACTTACATTTGGTTGTATCTGACAAGCTGATTCTAAGACACAAATATTTAGAGAAAAATGTGGCGG
The DNA here is from genome assembly GCF_012274545.1 of Fukomys damarensis. Classification (NCBI taxonomy): domain Eukaryota; kingdom Metazoa; phylum Chordata; class Mammalia; order Rodentia; family Bathyergidae; genus Fukomys; species Fukomys damarensis. The sequence goes on from NW_022900950.1 coordinate 81,052,045, forward strand.
CACAGTGTATGTTACTGCTTACCCAGACCTAAACTGAAGGTGGACTTGTTAACAGGGCCTTCTCCTAGGAGGCAGGACCAGCAGGCCAGGAACAGACGTGGATCCTGGAAACTGCCCTGGGCACACGCGGACGCATAAGACACATATTTGTGTATATAAATTAGTGTAAATATTTGTGTGAAAGGCATAAGGCTTCTAACAATACATAGGATAAAATAGTCCTGACTTTGAACTATTTTTTTGCTTTTGATTGTTTCTGCGATGGGCTCTGTGGGTGTTTCAGGATGGCCTTGAACTCACTATGTTGCTCAAGTTCATCTTCCCCTCTCAGGGATCCACCTGCTTCATCCTCCCAGTGCAGAGATCACAGGTGTGCACCACTAAATTCTGACTAAATTAGACTATATTCTTATACTAGCCAAAATAAGGTGATACTCATAGAAAATACTGAGTAATAGGATTAAGTTGAAATTAGGACCTTTGACTTATCAGCCTGGTCAAGAGAGTGAAAGAGCTTGCAACATGCAACCAAACTGGAGTTTATATCTGCAAGGTGCGTAACAAAAAATAAACTAAACTCATATCCAAGGTATAGATTAAACTCCAGAAAGTGTTTAACAAACATATATTTAGCACAAAAATGTAGCTACATCATTTCAAAATGAGGAAAATTTTCATGAATAGCAGTTTAAGATGAAATCTAACTTCCATTGAAACTATGAAAATGCACAATCAGGAAATTTCAGTGTAAATCTATAAAGAAATAGTCATCAGTGTGAAGATATAGCATACAGAGTGGAAGGAAACGCTTTCAGGCTCTTCAAGTATCAAGAGACCGGTGCCCAGAATAAATAAAGGACCACAAAGTCCCTCGCAATAGTAGTAATAACCCATTCAAAATGGGCAAGAGTCCTGAACACGAGCACTTTTCAACGCCAACTCCCAAGTGGCTAACCGTGATACGAAAATAAACTCAAAGACTTTCATCCTTTGAGAGACACGGCTGAAGTCACAGTGAGAAATCTACTCACCCCAGTTAACACGGTGGAAAGTGCTGGCGAGCATGTGGTAAGAAGGAGCTGTTGCTCACCGCTGGTGGGAGAGAAATCAGTACAGCCATTAGCAGAAACAGCACAGGGTTCCTCTAAGAGCTGAGAGTAGAACAACCATAGGATTCAGGAATCTCACAACTGTTTCCATATCCAAAGGTAATGAAGTCTGTGCCAGAGACAACCTCATTCACTGCAAACAGTGTTTACATCAGCCAAGAAATGCCAACAACGAAGTCTCCACGACTGACTAGCGGATACACGAAAGGGTGCTTGACCATAAGGGGAGGCTATTTGTCCATGAGAAGGAAATCCTCCACTTTCAGCAATATGGACGGACCCCAGAGAGCTCTCTAGAAAGCGAGGTAAGCTGAGAGTGCTGAAAGACAGGTACAAATGGCCTCAGCAGTGTGTGGAATCAGAAGCGTGGGTGTCACCAGAGGCCGGAAGAGTAAGGGGACAGCGGGAGGGGACCCCATCTGTGAACAGCAAGTGTGGCTAGACGGGAGAAAGCAATCGGGGTGTACTGTACAGTCAGGTGATCACAGACGCCCGCGGCCCACTGAAAGGTCCAAACGCTACAGGAAAGTGGCTTGGAAGTTGTCACTCTAAAGAGATTATACGTGTTTCAGTAGATAGCCATGATTTATCTGATATAAACTTTATGCAATTTATATATTTATTGAGACATCATATGTTATCCCACTAATATATATATCATTTAATAATTGAGAAAATAAAATACCACGAAATTCCTGTTAGTATATTAACGGATCTATGTAATGTGTAATACACATGCTCCAGACACTGCGTATGTCCAAACTTCAGTATATGATATACAAGCTAACTTACACATCACATGTCCATTATATGTGAATATATAATTACTGCAGATCCTGGTGGGCAATGTCCACTAGATTCCACTGTGACATTCAAAATAAATGCAAGCACATTTGCACTAAAAAATGAAAGAATGTTCGAAGCATTAGTTTTCATAATAAATAGAAATATCTCACAATTGCAAATGAGTCATAATATTTTCACACATCGACTATGAAGCAGTAGTAAAGATGCATACACTGCAGCCCCACACATGCACACAACCACTGCAACGAGGAGTAAAGGACGACCCCACACAGAGAGCTCATCGCATGGACTGACGTTACACACGATGTCGATCCATGCTTAACGTCGTACGACATCAGTAAACACATAAAACTACAACACGTAGATGCGCACAGACCCGAGCCCCGTCAGGCGTGGAGGGGAGCAGGCTGTCCCTGTCTGCTGCCCCAGACCGGCGGGCCATGGCATTCCTATGCTTGTTGGTAAGCCTTCCGTGTCGGATTTCTGGGACACTGTGTGAGCATTGCAGGTTATGTTTTAAAAGCATAATAACCTGGTAGCACACCACAAAATGACAACAACAAGCTACTCAACATGAGCTAGGCCGATTCTACACCTTCATGTGTGTAGGAGAAGAGTTTAAGCATGTTCATGACTAATAGCTCAAATAAAGTTTAAAGTACTATGCAAGTTAGAGGTGTAAATAAACTGCCAATTTAATAATTCCCTGTATTCCCATCGAACCCATGTAACTATATTCATTTGTTTAGCAGAATGAATTTTCTTAGCACTCTACTAACATTTGTTATGGCAAATTTGAAATGTACTGGAAAATGTCATGAAAATATTCAGCTGAGATAAACTATTGTTTACAAAGTAAAATGTGAAGAAAACATTATACAAGAAATTTATTTGATCGAGAAAGTTTTCAAAGAATTTTTATTTTACCTATAGTTAAATCACAGTGAACATCTTCTCATAAATGTCAGTGAAAGAAGTGAGCTTTGGTGACCCAAGGCTCTTTATGAAATACAATGCAATTTTATTTTGTGAAAATATTATTTCAGTTCTCTCCCTTTGTGATAGTACAACTTCAGAATACCCTAACTGATTCCTTATTTTCTGAATTTGCAAACATCAAAATAACCACAACGCTACCAGTTATTTTCCCACACACATTTTACCTTTTCAGAAGGTACAGTTTGCATCTGTAGATAAAGGCATAGGGTAATCTATGTCTGTGATTGGACCACCTGTCATTCATCTTTAAAGGCATAATTTGCTACTTTTATGTTGCCCTCATTATGCATAGTTTACTTACTGTGGACCTCGAGTTATGACCGGCCTGCCATATGAAAACTGGGGTTCCCAGCACAATTTATTTTTTATGTATGACCGAAGTCTTGAGTTACAGCCTGAATACCGGCCGCTTGTGCTTCCAGATGTCTCAGATGCAGATTTCGCCCCTGCAGAGTCCTGGAAAGAGCCTGACAGCATCCTTTCCTGTGTGGGACCAAGAAACCCTGGGCCAGTGTCTCTCCGGAGACACTGAGGTCAGCCTGTCATAGAAGCAAGACTTTGAAGTCTGTGCAGAGGAGCCTCAGCCTTCACTGACCCAGCCTGAGTTACAAGTGGCCCTTGGGAATGAATTCAGTCCATAAGTCAAGGGTCCACTGTACTCTCTTCTGTGGATTCTCTGTTCAATTCAAGTCAACATAAATTGAGATCTGGATATTTTCCTGCTTAGCTTACCATATTCCGTATGACACTAAAAATACTATAATATGAATATCAATTTTAAACTAACAGTAAATTTGCACACACAGAAGAACATTTGGGAAAATTTTGTTTTTGATCTTTCCTTTCAGATAGCTCCTCTATCCTTTTGGTTACTCTTTTCTTTTTGTTCATTTGACTGTATTGAGCTCCTACTGTTTTGTTGTGCAGTTTAACTCAAAAAAGACACATGTCCTAGGTGTCTATGTCACCCAGCAGGTCGCAGACGTCCCAATTTAAAGGGATGCCGTCCACCGGGTGCTTCCTGTCACAGGTCTGCACAAACAACTTTCCCAAGCTTGCTGGGACTTCGAAATTATCAGATGAGCTCACCTAAGAAAATGCTTCACACTTTACAATGCAAATGGTCACATATGATTTAAAACTTTATAATACAATTAAAAGATGAGATTCAAAGGAGCCATGTGTTTATTTTTGTTCCTTGTGTGTTGTTGTTTGTTTTGGTGCTGGGGATCAAACCTGGGCCGCATGTCGTGTGGAACGCACACTCTATCAATAAGCTACCCCACCCAGGAATACTACGTTCTCAAGAGTAGCTATGAGGGGATATTAAGAGACACAAAGGCCCAAACCACTGAAGGCCCACCGTATCTTGGACTCCTTAGGCAAAGTCTAGACTCAGTACACTACACCCCTTTCACAAGAGGTACTCAGGAACTCCTCAGATGTGTTAGATGCCGGGCCTGGTGTCGCACTGGCTGTCAGCTGTGTCCACTAGGCCAGCTGAGGCTGGAGAAAACGTCCTGGCCCTACGAGCAGAGGACGCAGAGCACAGTCACCATGATGTCACGGGCTGGTTTCCAGGGCTTCACAGGTGCCCAGGCTGCGTGGTCAGCAGGGTGAGTGGGGGCCAAAGCCCCGTGGGAAGAGGACAGGAAGGTCCAAGGCTCCTGTTGGCAGAGCTGCGCCGAGGACCCAGACTCACAGAGGGGCCAGAAGCACTCTGCTGTGGGCTAGATGTGCCACTGAGCGAAGTAGCTGCTCTCTGCTTCAACTTCTCAAATGAGAAATTCCCGGCTCTCACCTGACCGTTCCGATTATTAGTAAGCAGCAGGTGAATTGGGAAAAACTGGCTGTGCGAACTATGTGGAGAAGGTTCCAGCCAAAAGGTTCGAAGCTAGAGAGAAGAGCTAGCATGTTTGGATTTATTTATTAGTTTAATTATCATAATGTAAGTTAAAAGAAGTAAAACACGCAGAAGAAAAATGTATTCATCTCATGGAAGCTGCTTCTGCAGACATGGTGGTGCAGGCCTCCAGCCTCAGGAAGCTGAAGAAGGAGAAACTCTGCCAGTCCCAGGCAGGCTGGACTGCATCGAGACACCCACCCAAAGCAAAATGTGCTCTGCTCGCCCGCTGGGAAACAGTCCTGTTGGTGACTTCAGTTCACCTTCGGAGTGACTGACCATTGTTTCTGCCAGCATCACCTCACACTCCTGCTTAGGTTTCCTCTGTGAACTTTATATCTGTTCCCCAAACCTTCCCTTTTTATTTGGCTGTAAGCAGTAAAGTTACATATTCTGGTCTCCTATACTAGAAAGTTGGTTGCCGGAGACTCCTGCAGTCAGGTTCCTGCCCCCCCCCCCGCCCAATGTGCAATGCAGGCTGAGAAATAAATACACTAGGAGACAGAACTAGGAGAGAAAGCAGGGCCAGGATGACCAAAGCCTATGAAACCACCAAAGGCGCTGGACGGTCCCAGGCCCTGGCTCTTATTGGCAGTCCGTTGGGGTGAAGGTGACATGTGGTTTCTATGGAAATTAAAGTAAACAAGGCTCATAAAGGACAAGACAAAGCAAGCTTGAATTAGGAACAGAATAGACAAAATGCATGGCTGTAATTTAGTCTGAAGGTTTAGTTGTGGGAACAGAATTTGGGTGTGAGTTACTCTGACCTCAGCACGTAGGCTTCAGCCAGACTCACTTCTGTAAACAGGCAGGTGTGGGGTTCGCTCCTCAAGCCTACTTTAAGCATAATCAATATTACAGTCCCCTGAGTTCTGTTGCCCTTAAGAAGTTTACACCCTCATGTGAATCAGTTTCCATATACAGTTCTGGAGTTTCCACCCTGGGCTTCTTCAAAACCTTTCTTCTCCCAGCTGTGTGCCATCCTTACCCAGCCCAGCGCTGCCTGCTGGGTGCACCCCATCTCCCTCTGCCTTCTCCCCAGATTCTGCTCAGGGATGAACTCTGCAGACCTCTGCACCACGCTGCGCCCACACTGGCCTTTCGGGTTCCTTCCACACACCTCACCCGGGCTCGGAGTTTTATGGTCCTTCTCTGAAAAATTATTTATTACCTTTCTAGCAAAACTGACTGGCTGGATGTGTAATAAAACCTCTCTACCTTAGATGTCTCTATCTGTGTATCTCTTTCTAGACAACTTACACTCCAAAACAGGAGTAAGGTATTTATGTCAAACTCTGCACCTGCGGTCACTCCTCCGTCTTGGTGGTTCACGGGTTCTTGGATCCTTAGACAGACAGCGAAGTCTGAGGGTGGCCAAGTGCCCTGTATAAAAGTTAGCAGTATTTTAGGTAACTGACACAATCCTTCTGCAAACATTAAATCATCTCTGTATTAACTGTAATCCATCATAAGACAAAAATGCAAATAGTTGTTCTATTGCACTGTTTAGGGAACCATGACAAAAAGTAGGCTAGACATTTTCAGAACAGGCACAGTTCAATTTTACACAGTTTTTTGATTCCCAGTCATTTGCATCTATAGATGAGGAACCACAGTTAGAGAGAGAAGACTGTACCTGTCTCTGTGTGTGCACACATTCACACACACCCATGCACACGTGCACACAGAAACCTGAACACCAGTCCATTGCTCTCTGTGTTGCCATTATCAATCACTCCTTTACTTAGCTCAGTCAGCACAGCTGTGGTGCAAATGAATAAGGGTTATCAGTCAATGAGGTAACACAGCAAAGCTCATCTCTCTGCCTTTGCCTTTTATTTTTGCACAGGGTCAGGTCTGCCTGTGTCCTCATTAATCCCTGCGGTGTTGAACACACGTCCACTTCCGGGGCTGTCAGGGTTCCTTCACCCCACCCTTGTGCCCTGATATTTCTTCCTGCAGCCCGTGTACCGGGGACTGAAACCTCTGAAACCATCGCCAACATAAACCTCTTCCCCCTGTCTGCTGCTTTTTCCAGGTATTTGTCACGGCCTGGAAACCTTTTGGTCCTTCAGGTAAACCCATGGAATAGATGCAGTCCATCACCCTAGGTCCTTTGTGTTAAACGAGAAAAGAATCTGCTGATAATTACATAGGCTTCTCGGGGACACATAATTATTGATGAAGTTTGGTTTGAAAATGAAGTCTAGTTTTAAATATTATGAAATGACATGTATTCTAAACCATTTGTAAATTGTCAAACTGGCAAATATAAAGTATTATGTGTCTGAAGTGTATGTAATTAAATAGACTGCAATTTTACCCTAATTTTTATCAGATCACTCTCTTCTTTTTTTTTTTTTTTTTGGCAAATGATTACTCTTAATTGTAGTATTCAATGTTAACATCTTACTGAAATATAAACTCTGAGAAAAATTAAAGCTATGTTAATAAAATGAAAGCTCTGGAAAAATTTACAAAGGAGCAGTAGAGCAATTTTCATTAATTAACAACAGTAAAATGAGAGATTGCTAGCTAGGGACGTTGACATAGGCCTGTAATCCCAGTGGGAGGGTGAGGCAGGACGATTGCCCTGAGCTCAAAGTAGCCTGGGCTACATGGTACATTACATTAGGTAAGTGTAGAAAAGTGATCAACATTATTAATGTAATCAAATAGAATAAATTTAATTACATAATCTATAATATACACAAACACTTAAAAAGGATACTAAACAGTGTTTTCCATGATAGAGTAGGCTAAAATTCAAATTAACCTCAGGTGAAATTTCAATAAGCTCAAGCTTCCTTAATAGGTACACACAACCACACATATTTATGTATATGTATTATTTCAAATATTCAAGTGATTTTATTCCCTTATTTCTACCTCCAAAAATTAGATACTGAAGTAACACAAAGTATGGCCAAAATGTACACTTAACCATGCTCACTGCATTGCTACATTTAATCCCACAAAATTTAAACAGCAGAATACTTTAGAATAGACTTAAGGAGCTCCATAATAGTTGTCCAGTAGAATATTATGTTTTTACGCAGTACTGCCTAAGTATACTTTAAGTATAAAGGAAGAAAGGGTCATTGCATATTCTACAGGGAGGCTCCAAGCGCGATAGAGCCCCGCCTCCCCCCTCCCCACACCTCTGTTTGAGTTTGAGTTTCTCCAGAAATATCCTGCTGCACATCTTTTCTGACCAATTTTTCATCTGCGTATATCATTTGGTGAGTATTCAGAGCATTTGAACTTTTCAGGTTGGGGGGTTTTCTCACAGATGCAGTGTGAGAATTTTTTGCACATTGTGGAGTCAAGAGTGTTCCCCAGAAGCAGGCTTCAGAAATATGCACCCCAACCGTGGTTATCTTGTTCTCCTTTAAGGAATGCTTTAGATAATGGCATTGTAATTTCAATAAAACACGATGTCTACATTCTTTTATGTGTTGTGCTGTTCGTGTTTGATCTACAATCTCATCACTAAAACAAGGTAACCTAGATTTCTTCACAATGTTTCACTTTAGAATGTTTGAGTTTTGAATTTTGCATTTTGGGCTTTGATCTATTTTTAGGCAATTTTTGTGAAAATTGTAACCTTTATGCTAATTTATTTTACAGGTGTACATTCAATTTATCAAGCACTGTTCTTGAAAGCACATTATTCTTTATTGAATTCTTTGAACTGTCTTTTGAAATATTCATTAACTCTAGCCATGCAGCCTGTGTCCTCTGTTTTCATGTTCAGATCTTTATGCCCACTTTGCTAGTGTGATCATCTCTAGATTGCTGCATTTTCACACTTTGATTTGAAATTGGATATTGTTAATACTCCAACTTTACTCTTCTCTAGAGTATAATAATTTGCTACTATGTACATACTGTTTACTGGAAGAGCAACCGGGACTGTTTTTAATATATAAGTGGAGTACTAGCACCTTAACAACACTAAATATTCTGATTCTTACCCACGCACTATTTCTGGATATGTCTTATCAGATTCTTTTATCTCGCAACATATAAATCACACAAGTTTTGTTATATTTATTCATAAATATTTCATTCTTCGTGTTCTTGTAAATGGTACAATTTTTGTAATTGCCCATTAATTGTGTGTAGGAAGGCATTTGCTTATGTATATCAATCTAGTTATCTACAAACTTGCAACAATGACTTATTAGTTACAGGACATTTCTTATAGTCTTCATCATTTCTACATAAAAATATTGGCACAGACACACACACAACTATTCTTCCTTGCAAAGCACATGATTTTGATTTATTTTTTATATTACCACTAATATGCTGAAATCCAGAAAGAGCATTCTTGTCTTCCTCAGAGTCTTATTGGGAAAGGGTTCAAGTATTTCCCATCACTTCTGATTTATTTAAAGATACTTCAGTAACTCAGGAAGAGCTCTGTCCTTGTATGCTCTATCCTTTTACATTAACTTGTGGGAATTTTTTCAAATACTATTTTGCATTTCATTTAAAACGGCTTTTCGTTTATCTTCTTTAACCTGTTGACGTCATGACTTTCAGCACCGGTGACTTTCAGCACCGCTTTTTGCGCGATTTCAGCCTGGATTTCAAGCACTTCTGTCAGCTTTCTCATCGCTATGACCGTGTTCAACGCCTACGATTTAAAGGAGGAGAAGTTTAATGTTTTTAAACTTTCATGAGTCTGTGTTTGCGGGACATAATGGTTACACTCATCGTGGGGAACTGGTACACATACTTAACACATCTCAGTTCTTTTTGCTTCCCCTTCACCTCCTCCCTCTTTTTATGCCAGCATCAGAGTCATTTATTTATCTTAAAAGTTATCATATATATACATTAACAGCCAGACTGATAGGACAGAAAAGACATAAAGCACAGAAGACAACGCTACTAACCCAGAGCACATCTTACGTGCACTGTCCTTTCTGGATCACAGTGACTTTTCTGTTTTACCGTTACCTTGAAAAGGCTTAATTTCTACACGATTTCGATTTCAGTCCCTGGCTGGCTGCTCTGAGACAGAGACAGCCTGGCAGAAGCGAGCGGTGGAGCAAAGCTACCCACTTTCCTGAAGCTCGGAAGGACAGCAAGGGAAGAGTACCTGGGACGGGGCCGGCACCACCACCTACCGCCAGGCCAAGGTCCACCTGGCAGCTTGCTCCGCCCATCCCCGGAGCCGCCGGAGCCACACAGAGTGAGGCCCCACACACCCACCACACAGGCCAGAAGCAGAAGCAATTTCAATTCTTTCCCATGGTGTAATCACTGTGTCTACTGTTTAATTCAACTGCTACTATTCTACTGAGATTACTCATGCCTAACTTCAGTAGTCAGACTGGTCTGTAGCTTTACATCTGTAATATCTTTACACAGCTTTCACATGAAAGAATCAGTAAATTTTTGATTTTTTAATAAAGTAGCGTGGACAGTGGTGTCTCACGGTTCTGGTCATCTCCTCCCTCATCCTCTGCCTGCCTGATCTCACCACTAGTGACAGGGAACTGGGAATTCTTCAACTGCAAGAGTGCATTTATCTACTTCTATCGTGTTGTCTCACGGATTTTAAAGTTATTTTTCTGTATAAATGTTAGGATTGTGATGTCTTTTGCAGAATTGACCTCTTTAGCATTTAATATACTTTTAAATCACTGACTGTCTTCCATCTGCTGAGCTCTGTGTTGCCCAAAATTGACAAATGCTGTTTTTCCAGCATTATTTTGTTTAATGTTAGCACTGTGCATATTTATACATCACTTTACTTTAAAGCTATTTAAGTCTAAATATTTAAAGTGGGCTTCTTGTAGGAAATACATAGTTGGCTCATATTTTTCTATCCCTGTATTTAATCTGTTGTATTCAGGCCATATATTTTAAAGTGATCATCCACACAACTAAACTAATATCTGTTATGTTTGTGTTTTCCATGTGTTGATGCTCTGTTTCCTCCTCCTTTCCCTCTAGTCTCTATTATTTGAACTGAAAATTTCATAGAATTTTATTATATCTTCTCATCATATCAATTATCCTTCCTTTGAAATTGTTTTCAGTGCTGGCTGAAAGGTTACAGTAAACACTTGTAAGTAATTTAAATCTATCTTCCTTCACTAGCCTCTTCCTAATTCCTCCCTTCCCTTACTTGTGAGTTACCCAACGATACAATGTAACTATCAGCGCATGAAACAGAGTTATCTCTTCGGTCAAATACAAATAAGAATTCTGGAAGATTTTATGACCTTCCTTTATGCCTTCTCCAACACATTTTTAAAATTGTTTCTGACCTATGCCACCTTCCTTGCACTTAAAGAATTTCTAACGTTTCTTGACTGGCACATTGGCTACAAATAAATTCTCAGGTTTGGTTGTTGAGATGACTTTATCACTTTATTATGGTTTTACTGTATAGAAACTTTTAGGTTAATTATTTTTTGTTTCAATACTTTAAGATTTTCAGCTTAGTCACTTTTTTCTTGGATGGCTTCAGATAAAGATTGTAATTTAATTTTTGTCCTTATTCCCCTATGTTAAAGGGTTTTTTGGTTTGCTTGTTTTCTTTTTAATCTTGCTTCTTTCATTTGTTTTTTCTACAGTTTGGAGAAATATGCCTGAGTGTTTCTTTTTGTTGTTATTTTATTATTTCTTTTTGTCTGTTATGTTGTTTTGATATTTGTTCTGCTAGGTATTTTTTTTTCTGAATTTCCTGAATCTGTGTCATTCCTTAAAATATTTCTTCTCATTTATTTTCTTCTAGTGTTCCACCTGCACATGTTAGATATTTTGCATTATCTCAGATTTATTAGGTGATCTTCTCTGTTTTATCCATTTTTTTCTTTAAATTCTGTTTTAGAGTTATTTTTGAATGTTTTTAATTAATTTTAGTGTACATTTGAGCTATACAATGTAATGGCGTTCATCATTGGAATTTTGCACCTTTACATAATCCCCCTTGGCTCTTATTGTTCCCCATTCCCCTGCCTTCCCTTCAACCCCTCCACACTTCCTTGTATATAAAGACTTTGTTTCCATTTTTTCTTTTTCTCATGTTAATTTGACCCATTTTCTTTATCTCACTTGCCCTTTTTGAGCATGTGAGTTCTGTTGCTTAGCCCATCAAAAACATTCTGTATTGAAAGGCAATTTGGACTTTTAGCATTTTCTTTATTAGATATTGAAATTCTCTACTTAATGCTCATTCATTTTTGCATGGTGTCTACATTTTTATTAGAGCATTTAATAGACTAATTTCTATTTCTTTATTTAATATAATTATTTTCTATTAGTCCAAACTCCCTGTCCTTATGTGAATAAGGTTTTTGATGCTTCCTTTGTGTTTTCAGACTACGTATCTTTTGTATTTTATTGTGTCCTAATTTTTTGGTTAAACTGGGTGTGATGTATCTGGTTTGAACTGAGTCGAAAGGCTTGTGTAGCGCGATGATTCCCATGAATCTGGCTGAGAACTGGGCTGTGCTCGCGTCTGCTAGGCCTGCAGGTGTGGGAGTCATCAGCTCCCTCAGCTTCCTGGCTTCCCACTCTGCTCGTGGCTTTGGGTTTCCACAGGTCCTTTCCGTTAGAGAGAGGCCATGTCCGGCGGCTCTGTGAGCTGTCTTCAGCTGCTCTGTCCACACCTTGGTGATGTGGGAAACGTGCATGGCAGGAGACATGAGATAACCTTCCCGTTAAGCACAGGGTCCGCGGTCCTGTGTCTCGGCTATGACCCTCACAGAGGCTTCTCTAGTAGAAACATTTGTTTGTTTCTGTTTGTTTCTTTTATTTTTTCCCTGTGATCTCCAGTTTCTTTCTCTCTTTTTCTTTTTCATTGTTTATTGGTACTTTTAAAGTATACAGTACAGTTGTAGTCATCACTGGGATCTTGCACCTTTATATGACAGATCTTGGTTCTTATTTTTCCCCATACCCCTGTCCTCCCTTCACCCCCTCCACCCTCCCCTATTTACAAAGACTTTGTTTCCATGTTTTCCTTTTCTCTTATTTTTTATTTTCTCTTATTTCTGACTATAGTGTTCTCCACCAGTTTCCTGGAAGCCTGGCTCACTATGGGCTACTTTCTCTCCCTCTAGTTAGCTACTGGAAGGACAGCAGAACTGTAGTGAGATGGCTACCTGATCCTTATTCTCCTTTAGGCTTAGAAAATCCTTTCTCCTGGAGTTCGGACCTTTGCCATCTAGAGAGTACTTGGCACCTTTCACAGTGATTTCTTTCCCTTTTGTCAGCATGGTGCCCACAGGTCCAAAGCAGATCCACAGCGCGAGTTGGGTAGGCTAGGGATGGAAATCAGGATGTGGGAGAAGTCCTCAAACAAGGTGCACAGGAGTCCCTTACTCTCATATCTTCCTACAGTGACTCACTGGATGTAATCGAAATGACCATTTTATTCTTCTTACTTGCTTCAGGCTGTAGCAGCTCCATTCTTAGGAGAGAAGGTCACAGATGTTTCTCTCAGGATGCACAGCTGTCTCCATGGATCGAGTCTTCAGTTTCCCTGGGAGCCTGCTAATGAGTGAGTCTAAGCATCGACTTTAGGTCTCGTCTGCTGGATGCAAGTGATCACCTCCTAATCCTAAGTGTCAGAGCTTCTCCTCACTTCTAGCTGCTAGTGGCCTTCTATTGATTCCATTTCTGTTGTCCTCAGTTAGTACTTTAATTTTAACATAAGTATTATTTTATCTGTTAAATTTTTGTTTATGATATCACTCAAATCTTTGCAGTTTTATAAAATATTTATTTGGCTATAGAGTATATTTACATAATTTTCATGAGACTATAAAATCTTATACTATTGTATATTGCTGAAACAGAGTTTCTGATCACTGCATTCTCAACAGGGAACACTTCATTGAATATTTCAATATTTCAATGCAGCAAATTCTTACTGAATGACATGATTTCAGCAGCCTGTAAAAAGTTACTTTGATTCCAAGTAACTTTTCCCAAGCTGATATTTGCACTGCCTTGCACAAGAGATCATTTTTTTTTAACCATAATGAGAAATAAGACTTCAAATATCTCCTTGGAGAAGTAATATGTTGACTTCAATTCCTCGAGGGTAAAATTAAATAACAAGTCCTTTGAAGGCAATAAGAGCTTGAAAAACAAAAGGACTGGATCAGATAATCTGGCAAAAATGAGAAAAAATATAACGCTGCTATGAAGAAACACTAAATGTGCCCCTGTCATCAATTTAAACATCAGCTCCACATCTCTGAAAGGGAAAGTGTCTGTGTAAAGGGTGTTCTGGAGCACGGAGGCCAGGTTTTCCTCACCCACACAGGATCTCCGATCGCTGCCTACTGGAGTGGACAGCCACCGATCAGCGTGGCAGGAACCCGACTACTTCAGCTCATCAGAATAAACAGTCCCTCCTAATTGCACCTAGGAAATTAGTAGTAGATCTGGGACAAAGATTAAAAATACCCTGATTCTTAATTTCTGTTAATTTACGGTTTTGTAGCATAACATAAAAAATGATTTGTTTTGCTGAGTTTTTTATCAAATGACAAATAATCAAGTCATGAAAACAGAGAGTTGCAAAATGTATTTTTTGTTTTCATCCCTTAACCCCTGTGATCTTCAAAAGCTATACATGTGCTTAAATCATCATCTTGAATGATCCATCCTGCATAAAACTTATTATTTCAAAATGATGGCTAAACATAAAATTCAACTCCTTCATGCCTACTCAAATGAATGTTACTGATAGAAATCATTTTAAATATTTGTAGCTTCCTGGAAAGCTAGTGGACAGGAGACACTGAGAAATCCCAAGTACATGGAAAGCGAAGTAGTCGGGTTCCTGCCACACTGATCGGTGGCTGTCCACTCCAGTAGGCAGTGATCGGAGATCCTGTGTGGGTGAGGAAAACCTGGCCTCCGTGCTCCGGAACACCCTTTACACAGACACTTTCCCTTTCAGAGATGTGGAGCTGATGTTTAAATTAATGACAGGGGCACATTTAGTGTTCAGGGAAAAGTAGAATTCCATACACCAAAAATAAACTTTATACCTTACACTACATAGAAAGATCAAATTGAAGTGGTTCCCAAGCCTTAATGTACGACCCAAACATCTAGAAGAAAACACAGGACAAAATTTTTGTGGTTATGATGAAACAAAAATTTTAGATATACCACCAAATATATAATGCATAAAAGAAAAATCATAATCCTGACTTCATAAAATACTGTTTTTCAAAAGTCACTGTTAATGGAAGGAAAACGTGGGCTACAGAGTGGAAGAAAATATTTGCAAATTTTATACCTAATAAAGGACTTCTATCCAGAATATGTAAAGAATTCTCAATAGCAATAAGGAAACAAGCCAACTTTTAAAATGAGAAAATATTTCTTTTGACACTTCAACAAAAATATGTAATGATGGTAGGCAAGGTCTTAAAAGATTTTCCAACCCAGTATTGGGTAGTATCGGGTAAATCAGCATTTTATACACTGCTCCAGAAAATGTAACTTTTGCCGTTCCTTTGGAAAGCATATATGTAAAAATTCAAAACTAAAATATAGCGACATGCAGAGGATCAGTAATTGTCTTGGGGTGGAAATCATGAATGGGTGGTGGGAATATACAGGTAAGCTGACTTTGAGAGTG
Organism: Fukomys damarensis; assembly: GCF_012274545.1. NCBI lineage: Eukaryota > Metazoa > Chordata > Mammalia > Rodentia > Bathyergidae > Fukomys > Fukomys damarensis. The sequence continues at coordinate 81,067,496 of NW_022900950.1, forward strand.
AGGGATACCCTCGTATTCTCACTGGTAGTGATGGTCTCATATGTGACCAATATCAGATCCCACATTTTAACTGTTTGAAGTTTAACTGAATCAACTAAACGTTAATGAAGTCTTTTTAAAATGAAACAACCTTATGTCCGAAGATGTAGAATTCTTTCTTACTGTGACACATAGAAAGCTTGAACAAATGATGCTTTAAACAAAGGAATGTTTAGCTTTCTTCTAAGGCTGGGTGTTCAGGGCTAAGCCAGAGTCCAGGACTGCACTAATGCGGAGGTCTTCTCACACTTCTGTTCTACGTGCTGGTGCTGAGTGTGTGCCTCACGGGCCCAGGCCTCTCCCTCTCTGCAGGGATCAAGACCACACCTTTTCTCTTCAGCAGTTAGGATACATGGAGATGCGGAGGGGAGAGCCTGCACCTGGCCGCCCATTTTAAACAGCTCCCTGTTTTCCTAGACTTTGACCTAATGTTTGTCCTGTGGCAACATCTTTCAGAAGAAAGTCTTTGAAATATAGTTTTCATTTTCTTTGTTTAGCATCACACATGGCCTCTCTAGACCAAATTGAAGTTTTATGGTTTCTGTTACTAATGAAGAAGGCCCTCGTGGAGGTTAGATTGGTGACACCAGTGTATGCCTGAGACATCCGTAGCTCTGTTGATGGGTGGTTGTGGTAGGAGGAAGAGAAACGGTGCGGGGAGCAGACACCCCAGAGCACGTGCGGCGTGGTTTCCCGGGACCCCACCCCGCAGCCCCTGAGCTCATTCCCTGCAGTCCGATCCCAGGGGCAGCAGAGAAGGGACCTGAGAGGGAGGGGTCGGGTCCTCGTCCCCGCTGGCCCCCACCCAGGGCTCCAAACAGACATCCAGATGTGAAGGGAAACGCCAGCGTTTCCTCGCCCTCTAGAGGCTGAGTGTGTGCTCTAAGGGAGGACAGGAAGGAAGGACACAGACCTTAGGAGCCGGGAAGGGACTCTGGTGCTGGGGAGACTGGAGGGAGGGAAGGGCAAGGGTGTGGCCTGAGGATGGCCCAGCTTCCCTCGAGGAATGTGATACTTCACATCACAAACACACGCTAACAAAATATTTAAAACTTTCATGTTGAAGCCCTCAGGATCATATTAACGTGTGTAATGTGTTCAGTGTTAAAAGGCATTTCCTTGATAAGCATAACAGGTGAAATTTCATCATAAAGAGAGAAGCCCTTACAGACAGATTGACAGATGCCAGTAAAATAAAACTGTAGCCAGCCTACGACTATAAAAATATAATCCAGCTGTCCTTTGGAATCCATGAGGAACGTCCTCCTGGTTTTCCAGGGAGACCCCAGTCTTTGTATACTAAAGTCCTTATGTACAGTGGCGTAGAGGTGGCATAAAATCTGCCCACAAACTCTAGATTATGCATAACAAATGCAGTGTAACCGCTGTGTAAAGGTTGTTACACTTTATCATTTGGGGAAGTGACACAAAAATATCTGTACATGTTGAAGGGAGATTCATTTCTTCGAATGCTCTTTACCTGTAATTGGTCAACCCCTTGGGCATTACTGAATTTACACAGCCAGCTCTTCAAGTCAGAGATGCACTCCCAGAATGCCAGAATTCCTCTCAGTTTGCACCACAGTACTTGAAAGAGTACATGTATGATCACAGACATATTTTAAATGAATATAAAACAACAGAATGAGAACAAGCAATACCAAACTTGATTGAAGTAATGAGTTTAGAAGCAGAGGTCATTGTATAACAAATAAGGCCTGGCCCATCTGAATGTTTCCATGATATATAAGTACTTCTTAATTATAAAAAAAAGTTTCAAGACTATTGGTCCAAAAGACAAAATAAGTTGACAATGGACTTAACCCCTTTTGAGATAGCAACATGAACAAATTTGGTCAGAATATTCTAGTGTAAAAACTAGAATTGTTAGACGCACTTATATTGCTCATTTTCAAAAATAGCTTGATGAAATTTCAGGCAAAGCTTGCATCAGACCCCTTTTTTCTCATCTTTAATTGAGTTTATTGGTACATTTTAGGGATACAGTACAGTTACATTCATTGTTGGGAACTTGTACCTCTACATGACGTCTTGGTTCTCATTTTTTCCCCTTGTCCCTGCCCTCCCTTCACCCCCTTCTCCCCTCCCTATCTACAAACACTTTATTTCCATCTTTTCATTAGCTCACATTTTTTTCTTTTCCCTTATTACCCTTCCCCTACCCATCCCACCTTCCCTACACCTTTAGCCCCTTTCTTCCCATTTCACAATGTCAGTAATCTTATTAGGATCTTATGTATTATTACAGTTCATTCAGACTCTTTTAAGTAAAGAGGGTGTTTTTACTCATTGTTTACATCTAAAAGTGCAAATAGACTTGGAGATAACTTTCTTCCTAGTTCTGAAGGATAATATAAGCCAAACATTTATGTTTAAAATAAGTGTAAAAGGAAAATGTGTTTGTTTCCACAGTGTGTTTGATAGGAAATTATGCTTTGTAATCGAAGGTTCTTAAAGATTGACCTGTCCAACTGATGTTACTTCAGAGCAGGGCAGTCATAGCTGTGTAGGTTGCTGGTCTTCTTTATGCTAAATGGACCCTGGCAACCTGACTGCAAACAGGTCCAAGCACCCACGCAGCTGTGCTATGGAAAGCTGCACTGGTGCTTTGCAATTCTCTGGTCAATTCTGTGAATCTGTGGTCATCTACGACCATCATTTCAGAATAAATTCAATGCTGAGCCACACTTGAGTTATGAACGTAGAGCTAGATTTTTTCATTGATACATAAAAATAGTTTATTTTAATATATTGTATTATGTTATATTTAAATATGATTAAAAGTAATATATTCCAAGATAAAGTTGTCATAGTTTTTCCAGCAATAATTTACTAATGTGGGAAAGGAAATAATAATCTTGCACAATAGCAGTATATACAGAATCATGTATGAAAATGAATCTGCTAAAGATACCAACAGAAAATATGGGCAAGTCTCAAGACCAAGTCAATAATAATAATTAATAATCATAATAATGATTGGTGGATAGCAAATGCAATGCTGGAGTATTTATTTATATTTAAACTCCTGGTCCAGTGTATACTGTTTTTTCTGAAAATAGAAATAAAAGGCTGTCAAAATATGTGTACTTTTCAGCTTGATAAGCATTTCAAAGCATTTTCCAGTTTGTTCTTACTGACTAAGCTGTACAACCAGCTATGTTAGAGCAAGCTGGCCTTTCCATGTTATGAACAAAGTCTGCTACAGCTGTGATTTTCTTTCTTTTTCATTTCTGCCATAATGAACACTGAATTAACTTCGCTTGTCCTTTTGTGTTTTTCCTTCTTTTCTTCTCCCTCGTCTTGCTTTCTCTCTTGTTCTTTTTTATTGGTACTGACTCAATATAGAGCCTTTGTACTCAGCTACATTTCCAACATTTTCGTTTGTTTGTTTGTAATATTTTGAGACAGTGTCACACTATGTTGCTTAGATGCCCAGGCTCCTCTCCAGCTTGAGCTTCTCCTGCCTCAGCCTCCAAGTACTGGGATTGCAGGTAGGCAGCCCCATGCCGCCATCTTGATTTTACTTTTGTTGGATGAACAATTTTTCAGATATTCAATATCCATACATGTGAACTTTTAAACACCTGCTCTTTCCAGTTTCTATTGGTTTGTGATCTTTTTACTTTTAAAAAATCATTTATTTTGCTTATTCTGAAAAACAGTCTTTGTTGATTTTGGCAGATGTAAATATCTTTTATACCAGCCTTTACATTTTGTTTTTAATTTTCCATGATATAAAACGGAACAGATTTTTCTTTGTATTTTAGTCATGCCTGGTAGCACACACCCATATTGCAGCACTCTGGGATGCTGAGTAGGAAGATTCCAAATAGAAGTCCAGCCTGAATGTCAGAGTGAGTCCTTCTCAGAAAATAAAATGAAATAAAATAAAATAAAAGGCTGGGAATTTAGCTCAGTGCAAAAGCCCTTGGTTCAATCCTTAGAACAGAATGATGAAAACAAAAACAAACAAACACTGAAAAACAAAAATTAACTTACCACTTTCTCCGTAGCTTTCTCTTTGTTTATGTGTCTGTATCTCTCTATCTGCCTTCTCTTTCTTCAGGAATGGAATTTTTCAACATGTAAAGATATCCTTCTGATGTAAAAGGATAAATGTCTCACAGGGCAAAATAAATAGGTAAGGAGACAACAGGAAATTTAGGAGGTAATCTAAGAGCTGTGCGTACGAGTGTGTACACGCGATACGTACAATGTGACATCGTGAGGACACAAGCCAAGCGGACGTTTAGTAGCCTTGGATTTGCTTCTGCATGGCTACTGCTGATACCTCACCCCACTGACGATCCCGAACATTCGCTTAGGAATGTGCCGCCCAGACAGAGTGGTGGCTTCCCTTCCCATCAGGTAGCTATTAGCTATTATTATTGTTGAAGGACACTTACATGAGATCTACCTTCCACGAAGTTTACTGCACAGCACGCTGTTCACTATAGAAAAGTCACGAGCCTCGGACACCACCTCGGTCCCTCCCGCCCCTCTCAGACCCGGACAGCGTGATTCCACTCCGTTTTCTGGGAGTTTCCAGAGACCTCACAAGTGGCACCAAAGACGTCAACAGTGTGTTACTCTTCCGATTTCTCTGCCTTCTCAGCAGCACTTGGTACTTTTTCTTTTTATCCTAACAAGAACGAAGGAATATATCATTGTAAGTTTGATTTGCATTTCTTTGTCAAGTAATGATTTTGTGTGTATTTTATATGATGTTTACCAATTATATGTGTCTTGTCACACTTTATGATTTCTGCTTCTAATTCATTTTAGAGGAATTTCCCTGACATGAATTAATAGTCTTACACACACACATACACACACACACACACCACATATATTTTAATTTTATTCTTACTATTTAAATCCGAAATATATTTAACATTATATTTTGAATGATATACAATGCAATTCTTCTGATGATACCATGTAAAGCATTTAATAAAGCTTTGACCATAAAGCACAACATAATGTATTCCTGATATTACGATGAAAATTTATTATTTTAGAACTAAGCATAATGAAAATGGATAGAACACGTAGGGGAAAACTAAAGATTGCTGTACACATAATTAATGATACAGAAGAGGAAAACAGGAAACATTAGAAAAGTAATGCCATTTTTACTGATTCAAGAGTGTACTTTTTGTTGTATATTTTAGTTGTCTCTGAAGTTTTGTTGTAGAATCACTGGCATGCTGTAGCTTATTTGCCAGTAAAATTTCACCTTCATAACAGTAACAAAAATATGTCATGATTTAGAGCCAACAATACCTTAGATTTGACGAAGGACTTTAATGAGATATTCTTTACAAGCTGCAGGGTACAGATAGTTAGATTTATGAGATCCCCTGTCTGCTGACTACAGACTCATATAACATGAGAGAACGGAGGGGGAGAGACAGACACAGAGACAGACAGACAGAGACGGAGACACCTAAAAATGCAAATCGAATCTTCTGATGGAAGAAAAGCCACTAACATGATATCATTTCCATCAATAACAGTGGAGAATAGAAACCATAAATCGATACCTTTCAAGTTGTAATGAAGTAAAACTTTGAGCTCCGAAAGTCACCATCATCCTGTAGAGTATTTGCAGCGGTCTAGAATGAGAGCACGAGCAATCCAAGCGCCTACGTGACAAGAAATTTACTCAAAAGTACAGCTTTATTAAATTTTAAAAAGAAAGACGGACGGTGAATATGATCTAAAGAGGAAGAAAAGACAGCGAAAGCCACTTCGATTGCAGCAGATGCGGGGACTGTCTCTGGTGACCGGCAGATGTAAGGTAAGGGCTCTTTCTGTTTTTGATCACCCGCGATACATGCCTTAGGGCAGCACTGCATTGCTATGGCGGTGACGGTGCGCTGTAGAGAATTACCTCCCCAGTGTCATACTGAATAAAGAGCACAGGAAGTCCGCCCACGTGTCCGTGAAGGGGTGGACGCAGGAGACGGGACACGCTGTGACGGGCCCCAGGGCCAGCCCTCTCCAGGAAGGAAGAGTGGACTTGGAGAGTGGGCGGTCGCCCCACTGGGCTCCAGCGACCATAGCCTTACTGAGGAGCGCCCGAGACAAGCAAAGCCTCAGGGCCATGCAATCAGAAGTAAAATGACAACTGAATTACAAACCTGAAAAATGGTTCTCTCTGAAAATGAGTCAAAAAAAGTGAAGGAAGTAAAAAACTCTTTAAATTGTAATGTCCTATTTAAAAAATTATCACCTCTCCTTAATAAATCAGATTGGAATGAAAGTCATAATGTAAGAAAAAGATTTCCTTTACATTTTTATGACTGAAGAAAATAATTAATTCCATTCTATTTTTTTCGTATGTGAACAAATGTTTTACGTTTTCTTTTCACTTTTCCAACTACATTCCCTCTTTTTCTCTGTTACTTCAGGAAAATACATTATGCGTAACTCTGACTTTATTGCACTAGTTACCCAACAGATACCTAAATCATAAAGTACACTTAAACAATAATACATTTCTCAGGTAAATTAAAATTATTATGGGAAATTAAGCCAGACATCACATTAGTATCATCAATCTCCAAGGTCATTTAATGATTTAGGCATTTTACTTGACTTCCACCTAAATACTTGCCATGGTTAAATATATCCCTCAGGAGCATGTGCTGGTAACTTAGTTTCCCGAGTCAGCCCACCTGACATGAGCCTAGGGTTGGCGGTCCCGGGACGCTCTCACCAGAGCCACTCCCGGGTGTGTCGGGGTGGCACGAAGACCCCAGGCTGAGCGGAGATGGCCCCACGCTCGTGGATTTCCAAGACTTCAGAACATGAGCCCGGAGCATTTATTCTTGACAAATTTGCTGTCTTGGTTATTCGCCATAGAATCCAAAAACAGCCTCAGACAGTCATGCCTTATATAAAGAATAAAGCTACTAAATTATGCTGTTAGAAAAGAAACAGACTCAATGTTTACCCTAAAATTGCTTTCCCTCAAGAAAACAATGTTCAAGAAAAATTTTGAAACGATTCACTACTTTATGCAAACATTTGTGTTTTATTCGAGTAGCTACATTTTATTAACACTATGTTTGAGTCCATCGACAAATACATTACCCAGGCTTCATTTTGAGCTCTGCCCTGGTGAAACTTTCTGAATATGAATCAGCCATTTAAAAATAATTACTTGGGTCATGTCCACATGTGAGTGGGATATTTACAGATTTTCTTGTTCTTGCATCTTTAAAATGGTTTTATTGAACTTATGAACCCTTGTATTATACTTTTAAATTTGATTTGTAATGGCAAAGAAAAAGATAATGCGACCACTATACCAGAAAGAAGAGTTTATATGAAAAGTGGGTTCATAATGTCAAGTATATTATATCTCAGTCTTAAAATAAAATGACAAACTAGTTAAGTTAAGCAACTAATTTGTAGAATCACCAGTGTAGATGATGCTGAAGATAAGGTGACACATATAGCCTAAATCTAAAATGAAACACAAGGAGCTGTCACAATGGAATATTATTCTACATAGATACAAATATTCTGTATTCTTCTCTTTACACATTTTTGAACTCCCACTGGAAAAACAAGCAATTATAACTAACACAACTCTGTCTGAGCAATGATACTAGAATTGACTGTGTAAATCACAGCTATGTAATAGAGCATTAATACTGAAAATCATTTAGGTTGACGGTAAAACAATAGCAACAGTGTAAGCTTTTGAAATTACATAAAATCTCAAGATGTTTTTAAATTATTTGCTATAGGGAAAACTATAATAGTTTAATTTTATATCATTGAAAGATATATCGAGTTGTAAATATCTCTATATGGGTAAATAAATAATACTGCTTTAACATTTTATTGTTAATATAAATTGTTTCTCCTACGGCTGGCTGAATAACTTAATCATTTTTCTAAAACAATATTACTCATGTCAAGCTTCATCTAGTTTGCATTTTAAGAATGGTTAAGCTGGGAATTTAGCTCAGAGGTTCGGTGGCCTGCCTTGTAAGTGCAAGGACCTGAGTTCAATCCCCGGTACCAAAAAAAAAAAAAAAAAAAAAAAAAAAAAAAAGAATGGCTATAATGGCTCAGATTTAAGAATGGGATTTATTACAGGACATGAACAACTGTCCGTTAGATAAAGGAAGCACTAGGAGTGAAGTTTCTACGAATGAGAAGAGAAATTGGGAGACTTTTTCGTTGTTGACGTAACTCCATGTTCTTTAACTTCTCACTGGAGGGCTCACACTGATGACGTCTCTGTGTCTTTACCTTCTGGATTCTTCACAGCTGTGGTATGGCGAGTGCTGTCTTTGCTGGTTCTCCTCCTCGCCGCTGGTTCATCTCTGAGGTTTCACAGTTCACACACGAACTGATGACGGCCTGTGGCCATGGCTCCCACGGGGCCGTGTGAGTTTTCTCTTCATGGATGCCTGGTTTCGCTTCTGCTAACCACCCTGAATAGCTCCCACTAGAACGATTTGAAGTTAACATTCATTCTTTGACTTTGATGGGTTCTACCAAGAGACAACCTCAGACTCCACATCAGTCTGGGTTCAAGCTTGCATTTACAAGTTGTTTTGGAAAAAATAATCCTCTTTCAGAACACAGGCAACGCAGACACATTTGCGGTGGAATGTGTCTATCTGTGCTAGACCTCGGATTTGTGCCCTGACCCTACCTTTTCTGGAATTGTTTCTTTTGGTCTTGGCCTTTTGTGTCTGAAGAGGGGAGGAACAATGTTGCGCTGGTGTTTTCTTTCCTTCTTTGTCTCTGACTCCTCACCTTTCATGATCACAAAGCCATGCATCATGTCATTCATGTGATTTCTCAATCCCAAGGCTCCACAGACAGAAATATTTTGTGCATAAACCTAAATTCATTATTTGATGTCTCCTCTGTTCCCACTCTATGCACTTGGTTTGCAGCTTTGGGACTTTTCTGTACTTCTTTTAGCTCCTGTGGTTCATCTGCTAGCAGTTAGCTGAGGCATCTCATGTCCAGGGTCCGGAAACATTAGGTGTCCCCTTTCCCTATAGGCATGATTGTCTAAGAAAATTGCCACAGGCTTCTTTTTGAAAATAAAGAGGAAACATTCTATAAATATTCATGGTAGTATGACAGCATCTTTTCTCAAAATAATTCTGTCTTTGTTTTACTCAGTAAGTCTGATTTTGTAAACTTCATTACCTGTAAAATCTGAGTGAGAAGCCGTTATTTTGCCTTGCAGTCGTCGGTGTATTGGCCTCAGTGGCTCTGTTTTATGTTATTTGGAACAGGGATCCTCCATGTGAGCTTCCTGCCTGTCATCCTTTCCAGCTTCACTGCTATGTAAATAACAAGGAAAGGCTGTATATGTTCAAGAAATACAATGTGATATTTTGACATACATATACTTGTGAACTCTTTACCACAGATGATTACCGTATTTATCACTTAGTATAATTTTCTCTTTTTAGTGGTGAGAATGCTTAGAATATACTCAATACATTTTGAGTATTATCATGAACTATAGTCACAACCTGTACGTGAGGCTTTTTAGAGTTTATTCATCTTCTAGCTGGATGTTAGAACCCTCTGAATCGTATCTTCTGCTTCACTTAAGCCCTGCACCTGGTAACTCCCACTCTATTCTCTGCTTTCAGTTGAATGATTTGTATTTCATGAACAAGGGATAACATACAGTATTGAATTTTTGTGCTTGGCTTACTTAACATAATGTCTTTCAGGTTTATATGCTACTCAGAAGCTCTCGAAGAATTTAAACAAACAAACAAACAAACAAACAAACAGGAAATCCCAAGAGCCAAGACAAACAAACAACCTCATGTCTGTTGGTTAGTGAATGCCATAGACATAACAAAGACAGAAACAATGAAATATTAGGTAGCCTTTAGAAAAGGACACTCCTCAGCTCTGGCAGGGTAAGTCTACTCTCCCTTCCCTCCTCCCAAATATTTACACCAATGATATGGCACCATCTTAATCTCTCTTACAGCAGGCATCGCTGTGCTTCTAGTTTATATGAGATCACAGTAGTGTGTTAGGGCAGTAGGGTCCTTGGTGGAACACTGAGTTTTTAACCAAAGATGAGCCAACTTTTAAGTTTGTCTTCTCTTCCTTATTCTTGTATTATTCCTACCCTGTTCTAGTCCCGTAAAGGTAGCTCTCCATATGTTTTATCTAAGTTATTTGCAGCACACATTAATAAGAAACTGCTTTCAATTATGGTGGGAAGAGATTTATTTTTATCTAGGCCTCTATTTCCCAAATCGAGTGATACTGAACTCTGGCCTCACTGCTTGTGTGAGGTTAGCGAGTGAAGTTTGGCAGATCTTCGGCTGAGCCATCTGGTCCTGTGGAGGCCCCACTTCTGGTAAGGTTCACTAAGTCCCAGAGCAGGGAGTCTCTCTGTTCTTCTCTGTCTTGAAAGGGCAGAGAATAGTGCTAGTAGCCGAGGTATTTCACTAGGGATTTGAATGCTCATGTTCCTCAGCTTTTCCTACCTGGTCAAGAACCTGACTCTAATGCAACATAATTCTTGTGACTTTAGAATATTTCTCCTCCTCTATAATTAGATCCTTTGCTAATGTTATGAACATTGTAGAGATAAGAAGTTCCACTTAATCTTCACGGAGACTCTGATCTGAACTTTCACAGCTCGGTTTAAATTGCTAATTAACACTTCTTAACCTGACAGTCTCCTTTGCAAGACCATCAAAAGCAGCTTCTCTAAAGAACAAGTCTTTTTTATCACTGCATTCTCCAATTTAGGATCAAGACCAATTTCACCTCTGGAAAAGTACTGTACAAGCTTTTCACATGGACCTCATTTTGAATGAGTGCTATGTGGACTCAGACCTACCACACCCAACCCAGAAGGACAACCGGAAGACGTCCATAGCTTGTTGGCAAGAGGAAAATGTAGCACCAGAATGAGATTCCAGCTTCTTCGAATTGTATTGTGTGTCTTAGTTTCTATATCTAAAAAGGGAGGCAGATAGAGACAGAGAGAGAGACAGAGAGGAGACTATATCTGAGACTATATGTGATCTCAGATATGCTGTGTGTTTTATTATATACACTACAAAAATGTATATTTTTTTGTTTTTATTGAGTTTATTGGTATATTTTATGTCTACAGTACAGTTGCATTCATCATTGGGATCTTTTACCTTTGCATGACCGGTCTTGGTTCTCATTTTTTCCCCTTGTCCCTGCCTTCCCTTCACCCCCTCCTCCCCTTCCCATTTACAAACACTTTATTTCCATTTTTTTCATTTTCTCATATTTTTTTCTTTTCCCTTATTCCCTTTCCCCTACCCTTCCCACTTTCCCTATACCTTTAGCCCTTTTCTTCCTATTTCACATTGTTAATTATCTCATTAGGATCTTACAAAAATATATTTATTTTACTCTACTGTATATAGTAAAACTGTATAATTTATGATTACTATAAATATAAATATATACATATATATAAAACCATATATAAAATATCAAAGCCCTATATAATAGAATGTGTATGTAAGGCTATAAATGGCCTCAGGAATATATGTATAACTATATGGAATTTTTATATATTTAACATAAACACATGCATTAAATTATATAGTATAAAAACATACACATTTATTATATGCATAACTATATGTAAGACTGAGACCACACACACACACAAACATATACACTAAAACTGTATACATTCAAATGACTACATGTATGCATATATATATATATATATATATATGTATACACACACACACAGCATTATGTGTGGCCTCGGATGCATGTATTTTACTGTAATGTGTGGTAATATTTTCATTTATTCCACTGTATATTTTTATATATTTTATATATCACACTATATATTTTAAGGCATGTATAGTAGAGCTGCATGGAGCATGCATGCCGAAGTCGCAGGCGCTCTGGTAACACACGTGTGAGTGTGAGAGGGTGTGCACTGGTGAGGCTGGGGTGCAGAAGGAGATTGCTGGCAGCCTCTGCACCAGCATAGGGCTGCGCCCAGGCTGCCCTTGCCAGCCCCACTCCAGGCTGGCATCAGCCCTCAGGCTGGGACCAGTGGCCGGGCCAGGGTGCCAGACAAAGCACCTCAGGTTTCTGTGTCTGTTTTCTGGACATTATTTTCATGACTTCTTCGTACTGTTTTAGACCTCTCAGAATCCAGACTGATGACTCCCTCTTCTCCCCGTGTTAATGGGCGGATTTGAGTCCGAGCTCACCCCATCATCTGTTTGAGAGACGTTCCAGTGGACATTGCTTCATTTTATTTTGTTTTATTGCCTGATTTAGTTGTGTATGTGTATGTATTTGTTCATGTCAGATTTCTTCCTGCCCAATAAACATTTACATAGTATATAACTCTTTGGTGACTAGATTGAGGCCTATATTTAAGTCACTTATACTCATGTTGAGTGGCACATATATTTTCAAATGATGACAAGAACTTCAGTGTGGTTTATCATTTTAAATGTTTTCTTGCTTCCCAGTACTATATTGATGATTTCTACAATTTCACATTGAGTTTATGGGTGAGCACATTGTCCTTCACATTTGATTCTTCAAACACGTTTAATGTGCCTATCTTTCCCAATGTTATCTACATTGTCCCTTCAGTTTTCAACCTTACTACACAATTCCTTTCAAGTCATCCTTTGGTAAAAATATAAGAGCTTATGTTCATTATCATGATAATAGACTCATTATTGTGGTTTCCATTTCCTAACAATTTAAGAGTGAAATCTTAATTCTTTGAGAAATTTCCCCCACCATTTTTTTCATGGCCAATGTTTCCACTAGTAAGTTTGTTCCTCCTTAGGGTGGATTTTGGCCCAAGTTATTTCATGTTTCTGCAAGGCTAGGTGTGGAGTTTTCTTTACTTGGCTGCTTAGCATACGATGGATTTTCTCAACGTGCATTCTCTTCATTCTTGGACCACAGAGAAGAGCCCCTCATAAAACTTTACACCTGGCCTGTTGTTTTTCCTCCCAGAATCCCTGTTACTAAAGGAATTTTATCCTGGTATAACCTTCATGTCTGTTAGCGCCATTTTTCTCAAAATTACTTATTTCTTATAGAATTCTCATATATTTTGTGTGTTCATGTAATTCATACAGTAACCAAATATGAATTAATATCTCATTAACTATACCCTGATTTCAAATAGAAATGAGTTTAAATATTAATCCCTGCCATAGATGCACTATACAGATTTGTTTTATTCTACAAAAATGCCTTAATAAAAACGTTAATATTAATTTAGTTTCTTTAAAAAGTTATTTCAATATTAGGGAAGTTATCTGCATAATCTATTGAAGAGAAATGAGCAGGCAATGGTTTCCTGAACAAGGAATTTGGAAAACATCTTAAACTCTTTACATACTTCATCTTATAAAAATGAAGACAATCCATATCAAAGATTATGACTGGCATCAGTTTGCAAGGACAGAATATAAAAATATTAAAAATGCATTTTTTCAAAATAGGAATAAAATAAAAATAGTGCAGTAATATTAAGTAGAAAAAAAGGGACGGCACACAGAAGAATCCACTATTTTTATTTATTTATTTTTTGAAAGCCCATTAAAGTGATTTTTTTCTCGTTGAGTTTATTGGTACATCTAGGTATACAGTACAGTTACTATTTTTTAATTTAAAGTGGGATCATTGAACATATGGGGATCAAGTGGTGCAAATTAGAAAATGATACTGTCATTCGAGAGAAAATTTTCTCTGAATGTGTGGCTGTTTGTACAATCGTTTCTCACATTTAGTCTGGATTGCAAAGCAACAAATGAACAATTTGGGCAAGGAGGCAAAGTAACTGGAAGTGAGAAACACAGAAATGCCTATTACCAAGGCCAATCATCATCTAACACAACTGCTTGATTTATTATAAGGACAGCCTTTCAGAATTGCCCTTCTCCAAATTCTGTACCCTGTTGGGCCTTGCATGACCCAGGTTCTGATGAAAGAACAGACTGCTCTCCATGACTAGAGTGGACGTGGGCTCAGCAGCTGGTCCAGTGGCTGACAGAAGCCTGAGTGGGTCTGAAGGAGGCCTGGGACGTATTCCAGGATTCCGCCAGGTCCACCCTGTGTGGCCTGCTGCAGAGGGAGCTGCTTGTCCAGGAAGGATCACGAAGCTGATGGTCAAACTGAGAGATATTTTTTAATCAAGTGTATAAATATTAGAATCACCTCCACCCCAACCTGCTAAATTAGCAGCCTGCACTGTTTCTAATCAGCACCATTGTTTCCTGATCTGGAAGCACCACGTGCAAGGTCAGGGGGCTGCATGTACTGCACGGCCCGCCCGGGCTATTTTTCTGCTGTCCCAAGGCCACTTGCACCAACTCAGGAGGCCTCGACACAGACTTCCAGAACCACCCACACTCCCTGCAGCCCACACCCGGGGACACGTGGCCCCTCATCCCACTTTATCTGAGTTCAGTTTCCAAGTTTCGTGTGAATGAGTCTGATGTGGAACTGAAGTCACCTTCACACAGTCAGCTGAGAACGAATCGGGGACGTGTTTGCTACCTCTTTCTGCCCTCCAGAGAGTGGAGGAGAAGGGATTCTAAGAAGAAATGCAGTCGACAGCTCAGCCCAAACCACCATGGCTGCATTATACTTGTCTCGCCTTTTTATCTACCTTTATTTTTGGAAATTTCTGTTTTTATTACACACGGAAGTACGTATCTCTGCCATCTTTGAAGGCAGTCTCAGAGTCTGGAACACTCCAAGCAAAAAGCACTTAAGTATGTGTTGGGTGAACTAATGAGATGTACTTTCTAAGAATAAGATTCATTTTACAAGAATACAATTGGGAAAATGGAACTTGCTGCTTAATTGCTTTTCATTACACAGAGAACCTGAGATAACGAGCACACCTCATGCTTCCTGGCTTGAAAAGGTGCGGCTGAGCCTGCTCTGAGATTCACACTCACCTGGGAAAACCATCAAAGATCACGAGGCATTGCACAGGTGTGATAGCATTAGGCAACGTTGTGCAAGAAACTGGAAAGTGTAGAAGACAGAAATTTTCCTGAAAAGCAAGGTAGTCTGAATAACATATTTAAGAGACCCAAGTGGGGAAGTGATGAGTCCAGAGTTACTCGTCCTGGTCTTGGGAGGAACCGGAACAGCTGTCTCCCTGTTACACCAAAGACAGGCAAACAAATCCTCTACTAAATTTTGTAGTTCAAATAGAAATTAACTGGTTCCCAGAAATGCTCCATAAGCAGAAGCACTGTCCTCTCCCTTCCTCTTTGGCCTCAGGAAATGGGGCTCTGTGCAAGCTGAGCAGCTTCTCCTGCTGTCACAAGCCCTGCACTGGAGACAGCAAACTTAGAGAGCAGAAAGTTCGTGTCTGCTCAGTTGGCCTCCATCCCGCGGTCTCTCACCCCAGGCTCAGAGCCTGATGTGGGCAGCACCCGAGGCCTAGCGGGGCAGAGCACAGCTTCTCACCTGTGGCACCAAGCCCAGAAGTGCAGACTCAGCGTCCGTCAAGTCCTGCAGCGCGGTGTCCTCAGGCCTTCCACGAGACCGAAGAGTGCAAGGGTGCCAGACCTCCTGAGGGTGCAGTGCAGGTCCTGAGACCCCCAGGCATGAGCCTCTGCCGGACACTTGCAGATGGGGCATCGAGGCCCCTCCTCTAATCGAGCACATTTATGCCGCCAGTAATTACTTCCCTTTTATTGAGTCAGTTGGTACAAAAAGCTGTGTTATTTTCCTGGCTCTGCTTATTCATGTCTTTAAGCCACAGGTGGCTAAGGATTATAGCAAACAGGCAGAGAGCAGGTTGCTCTTGACAAGTGAAGACTATACATTTTAACTCACATTGGAATTCATGAACACCAACATGGGCACTCTCTCTACTTCCTGTGACCGCTGGAGAAGCGCTTGGTGAATGGCTGCTATATATCTATATATAAACTTTCTAAGAATTTTGTCTTTAAGCCACAGGTGGCTAAGGATTATAGCAAACAGGCAGAGAGCAGGTTGCTCTTGACAAGTGAAGACTATACATTTTAACTCACATTGGAATTCATGAACACCAACATGGGCACTCTCTCTACTTCCTGTGACCGCTGGAGAAGCGCTTGGTGAATGGCTGCTATATATCTATATATAAACTTTCTAAGAATTTAGAATTTCACTTCCCAATTATAAACTGTCTCCTAAAGATTAGACTATGTAAATGAAACTGTTTTTTAATGTTTTTGTTTTTTGTTTTTGTGGTACTGGGGATCAAACTTGGGCACTTGGTCTTGCAAGGCAGGCCGCGGAACCACTAAGCCAAATCCCTGGCCCTGAAACTTTAAATTGACAATATGCTTTCAACATTTCAGAACAAACCTTTACACTTTGTTATCAAATGGCAGAAATATATTCTTCTAGCTCTCCTACCAGGCAAAGTAAGAAATATAATACACAGTGTTGAAGTTTGACCTACTGTGAGATTTTCCTTCTCTGCAGTCATCTGAGAACACAATAAGCCAGGTTCTGATGCCACACCATACTTATGATTCTTTTTCATTTGTTCATTGTCACAGAATAAAAATGAAAACCTCACCTGGGGCCACAAATGGAGGTCAGAAGAAGCAGAGCCAGTAGAATGGTTGTGAAGACATGCTGGAAGGTGACAACTTGTTCCTGAAATTTAGTTGGGCTTTCTGAGCTCTGTAGGACTCTTCTACCAGTGGGCAGGAGCTGTGTGACACGCTTGGATAATATTAAACTGTACAAGGCAGGTCATGTCTTCTGAATTTCCTGAAAACTGCCACCAATTTTTCACTTTTCTTCAAAAACAGTAACAAAAGCTCCTTTAGCAAAAGAAGTTCTTATTTTTGAATGGAAATGTCTTTGCTTCCCGACTGAGAAGTCTTGGCTTAGATCATTCTTTTGTGATTCCCTAAGGCTTGTAAAGAGCTCCACAGGCCGTTTAGTGCCTGCATGATACAAACACTGCACAGAACTGCTCTCTTCTTGCCACACTTGAGTAACACCCTCATGAGCTGGAGCCCTGTGCCAAGGTAACAGGTGTAGGCATAGGCCTGAAGGGAGTGGACACAAAACAGCCAGATTGCCGAGTGCGAAAATGGTTGTCTTCATAGTCCAAAAAGTGCACTGCATAGAGCTCAGCTTTGTATTCTGTGCTTTAAAGACTTTACAACAAATTTAGCCACAAAGTCCCCCAAACCACACAATGTAGGAGGCTCTGTGTCTACAAGATATTTCTATTCATGTACTTCCAAATATGTGTCTTCCAGACTTAACTCAGATGTCTAGCATTTCCAGCTCTTGAGAGTGTAGCAAAGCAGTTAAAGACAGCAAGTCACTGTGGGTGACCGAGTGCTGTCCAAGATCCACATGATGTCAAAATGCGTCCCTGGATGAATTCTTATTAAAGCCTCATTTAAAAAAAAATGTATCAAG
Organism: Fukomys damarensis; assembly: GCF_012274545.1. Classification (NCBI taxonomy): domain Eukaryota; kingdom Metazoa; phylum Chordata; class Mammalia; order Rodentia; family Bathyergidae; genus Fukomys; species Fukomys damarensis. The sequence continues at coordinate 81,085,022 of NW_022900950.1, forward strand.
AGCCGGGGATTTAGCTCAATGGTTCCACCACCTGCCTCACAAGCACAAGGGCCCAAGTTTGATCCCCAGTACCAAAAAAAAAATACAGTATCAAGGTGAAGAAAAGTCCCTCATAGGCCAAATTAAAAACATCATGTAAGGGTGTAAGGTGTCCAGAGATAAGATAAACAAAATGAAACAAACACCCCCTGCATACTTCATGGAGTCTCACTTTCACCATCAAACTTTAATGTTGTCCCAAATGCCATGGAATTACTTTGCTCCAAGTAGTTTTGTGATATCTCCTGGGCTTCTAAATGCTCTATCTGCACTAGTGTACAAGGACTAAGGCAAGTCACTAAGGATCAGTTTGGCATTATCTGAGTAACTCAATATGGCTTTACATTATAGCTATGAGAGGCCACTTCCTGTCAAGTGATCCAGCAGAGAAGGCCCTGTGTGTGAGCTGAGTTCTGCTCTACCATCCAACATGACTGTTCCACTTCTGCATAACAGAGCACAGCTTTGATGACTTTCATGATTCACTGTCACACAGGAACCTGATGGAATCCAGCCTACCTGAATTGATTATATCACAAAGTTCCTGAAAGTAGAAACTTTAAATGGATATGGACTGGTGTGGTGGGCCTAGATACAGCTACACACACACACACACATACACACACACACACACACACAATGAGAATATCAATTATGAAAATTGTGATTGTGAATATGTTTCAGAAACATAGATATGTGTAAACTATTGGAAAACATTTTCTTATACTGATTATCCAAGAAAGAGATAGATCCCAACGATGAATGTAACTGTACTGTATACCTAAAATGTACCAATAAATTCAATGAGGAAATAAAAAAGAAAATGTAACAAACCACAGCAGTGCCAAATTACAACTCAGTACAACACTAAGCCCTGCACTGGGTGCCACTGGTTCACAATTATGGTGAACTTTATGGGTGTTTTTATAATGAAATAAATCATACAACATAACATTTAAAGAATGCATTAGGAAAATAAAAACATTAACATGTAATTTAAAAGAAGTGTGTCTGGCTGCCAGTGGCCCTAGTAATCATGTTCCTTTATAGATGAACTGTAATTGCTCCTAAATTCTGATGAAATGACCCCATATTATCCATATGAGACCATCTCTATGTGCTGGAGTTCTGTTAGTGACTGACATCTTTGATTTAATCTTTGATTTTGTAAAGTAGAAAAATTAGTAAACTTAAGAGGAGGTAATCTTACCAAATTATGTGAAAAGTTGGGGGAATACCTCCATGCCTGAATGCGCTTTCTAAACAGTATTAAAATATGCTTAACATTCCTACTGCAATTTCAAAAAGAATTTTATAGCAGCCTCTTTGTTAGAAAAATATCTTGTAAGAAATCTGAGATTAAGGAAATATGCTTTGAAAAGTAATTATTCAAACATTGCTCTGAGATACGTGTGAAATATGCAGAATAAGAAACAAAGCAAGCTAGTTCTAACTGGCATTGCTTCGATCTCAAGTTCTCTGTAGTTTTAAAATCAGTCCCAGTTGATTGCTCCTTCTGTTTCTTTGATCCATCCCATGAATTCATTAAACTGTCTTTGAGTTTAAAATTCTAATATGTCCAAAACATAACAAAATACTCTTTATTACCATTTACTTTAGGAAAAGGTAGTTATGAACGAGGAATCTTTATTATAACAAATAAAATGCAAATTGTCTTGTGTTGTGAATGTAATAAAATAATTTAAAAATCACTATTATGGAAGTAATTAAGTGTGTTGCTTTCAGAATAAGGAATCAAGTCTTCCAAGATATTATTTAAAGGGTAGAGAAAGTAGGAGAATTAAAAGCATAAGCTAGGTTTGCAAATATTGAGATGTAAATGCAAGGGAATTAAATAAGCTTGACTACAAATGGGTGCATTCATTGTTATCTATGCCTTGTTAATAGACAACACTTTGATGTGTTTAAAGTGTTTTAATTATTTTTTCAACTAAATGCAATGTTTTTATCATATATTGCATTTGTATCATTCAACACAAAATTGCATAAGGAACATATACTGGAAAAACATTTCTCTCATCCTACGCTCAGCACCTCTCCCAGGGACATTTTCCCTATTCTTCAACACCCTTTTGTCACGTTTCTATAACAAATTATGTTAGTCTCTATGAAAGAGGAATAAAACCACTTTAATTCATCTTTTGCTTCTCAATTTATTATAATAATTTCATAACCTTTGGTGTTTTATTTCCCAGGTAATGTGGTACTGCTTTTTGCCATCTGAATTTACCTCCTTTCACATAAATTATGTCCCCTTTGGTTCATCTGCAACATTGTTTTTTTCTTTGATGCCTTCCTTTAGTCAAAGTGTACACATTCTAGTTTAAGGACAAGGATTTTAGATTCTCCAAATGTGAAATGACTGAAAAAAAAAGTCATACTCATTCTTTGAACAAAATATCAGTGTGATGACTGACATGAATAACTTCAACTATGGATTTGGCCTGTAACCCTGCATAGACTACTTAATGTGTTCCCTACAAAGAATTCCCCAAATTAACTACAGAGAGAGAAAATGAACTATGCCAGGCTCCTAGGACACTGTCCCAGTAGACTTTATTCAAAAAGAACAGCTAAAGGACTCCCAAGTTGGAAAATTCATGATCATGTACCAAACAGAGCATTCATCCAAATTCTTTTTGAGGGACTTCTTCAATTCTACTTTTATAAAAAATAACATCAGACTGGAAGGCTCAGGATCACCTGTGGTGCTGCAAGCAAGTGTGGTTTGCAAATAAGTCACATTTAAATTTTCTCAGTAGTATTTGCAAAAGGTGATTGCAGTTCACTGGATGTTTAGAAGAAGAATCTATGAAGAAAGAAGGCAAGTCCTGAAGGAGGAAAAGGTAGCTTACAGACCGAGAATGTGAACACACCCAACTGAGCTCCCATGTGAAGCACTGACAAGACCAAGAAGATTCTTACAAACAAGAAAACTTTTTTAACAAATTAAGATAAATTAGTTGTATAAATGAAATAAATTAGCATATATATTGAAATATTTTTAAAATAGTGTTGTATCTTCATATATTGGGACTCCTTTGTCAAATAAAAGCAGGTATACTCCTGCATTATATATTTATTATACAGCCTATGCTGAACAGGGAAAACTTAGTGAACAGGACACTGATGGAGAGGATGATCTTATTTGCTGGACTACATGTTTGTACATATGGGTGCCCATTCAGAAATATCTGTAGTCTTGAATAACATATACATAAATTTGAGATAGAAACCATAACAATCCTAGAAAGACACATTGTAAAGCTAGGACCAAAGACAGAAAACAGTCTTCTGAAGAAAGAAGTTTAACTTTGTTTTTGTGTTGGTTGTTTTCCTTATACACACACACACACACACACACACACACACACACACACACACACACAAAATGATGCGGCAATTAATGCTGAGAAGCCAAGCCCATTTGATTAAGAAATGCCTAAGGAATCAGTAAAGTGGTCCCATTCCTTTTTATCTGCCTCTTTCCCCCTTTTAGAATGGGAGTGTTTACCCTGTGCAGTTCTATTTCAGTAGTGTTTAAAGGTGTTTTTGATTTTTCACAGGGACTCATAGGTAAGCATTTGCCTTGAGTCTCAAAGGGGATTTTGGCCTTGGACTCTTCAGTAATGGCAGAATTGTTAGGAAGGGAATAACTCTCAGAGATTGAATAAATTCACTGCATAAAGTGATGGCTATGAGTCATTTTGGGGTCGGGGTAGAATGTTAGAAATATTGTGATTTGTATCTATAGGGTCCTCCTAAAGATGCATGTCTTCAGAGACAGGACTTTGGAAGGAGACTGGATCATGGGGCTTCTGTGTTCATCAGTGGGGTACCTCACTGGTGAGTTCAGAATGGAAGATAAAGAATAGATGATTGGAATTAGAGACAGGTCTTGTGCACACTGGAAAGGGATCTAGAGATGGAAGAGGAGAGTGAGTGGGGAGGAAAGGTAAGTAAGAATTGAGATGTATTTCATACATGTACCGAGCCTGCATGATGAATGTGATAACTATTCATTGCAAATATGCACTAACGAAAATTATTTGTGTGTGTATGAGAAAATTTAGAAAAGATAGATCAAAGAGAGAAGAATAGAAAACTTCAACATCTAAAAATGAGGAATGGTGCTGAGAGAGAGTAGAAATAATTCTAGCAAGTGCTCCAAACACTCCAGATAGTCAAAGAAAAACCAAGACCAGAGAAAAGTAACTCTACTAAGTAACATAAACTGAACATGCTTCGTATTCAATTCATAGTATTGTTTACATTGGTGAACTTTATAGAGCTCTTGTATAAAGCATTGGTTTTTATTTGTGAACTTTTAAAAATGTTTTCATTTTAACATGTTTTATAATTGATATATCAAGGGTTTCTGTATAAAATTATTGGGAGAGCAAAGTCTCTACAAAAAGGACACTAAGTCTTGCTTATATTTTTTATAGATTTCCTGTTAATTTTATCAAGGACTAGGCAAAACATTAGTTTGGATTCGGGCATCCTGATGTATTCCTAGGATTGCTTCAGTGGGTTGCAGCTTTATTCAACTTCTTTTGAGAGAGTAGAATAAACACATCTCACCCATTCAGAGCCTGCATATTAAGTCAGTGTGGATATGGTCAGTGTCACACAAGTGTTCCACGTCCCTGGTGGACGCCTGCTCCTCCTGAGCACCTGGCTCATGTCCTGGGCGTGTTTGCCTCTGGTGGCTCCTCAGCAAGCCTCAGTGTGTCTCCATTGCTGTGAGATTGTCTGGCCTGAAGAACACCTCCCTCCGGAGCTCAAACTCTATATGCTAACAGGCTGTGCAGCTCTCAGTTATTTCCTTGAGGTACATATTTTCTATTCTGAGTACTTTATTTCTAGTTCTTGGATCAGTACCAGAAACTCTGGTCTCATTTGCTGAATAATCTCAGGATTCAATTCTTAATAAATAGCACTGATAAAAGGAATTATTTCCTGTCAAGAGAAGCATAATATAATGGGGAAACAGAATTAATTATCATTTCTCCTATTCCACCAATCAGTAGAAGCTGTCCTTTTTCCTCTAATTAGTCAAAATTCCACCCATGGATGGTTCTCATTCATTTCTTTGGTTTCCACTCAATTTCAGCGAATGAGGGATTATTTAAATTTATCTTTCTCATTCCTACTTATTTAAGGCAGTGTTAAACATCCACAATTTTTCATCTGTGGTTTTCCTTCTGCTCTCTGCATTGAGTTTGGTGCTGTAGTCCTAAGCAATCCATTTTGAACCCTAGTTAAAAATTACCCTAAGGCTTATCTTCCTAAGCTAACCACTTGGCCTTCATTAATAAACCAAGAAAGCATTGTGTTTTCCTCCAGTAACTTAAATTAGAACTAAAGTTAAAAACAGCAAATAAAATAAGCATGATAAATCCTCGTGAGAAGCAACCAAATTACTGAGCTGAATATTAAGATGAACGAGCTGCAGGCAGGTGACTAGAACCACAGCTCCTCTGAGCAGAGTAACTGAGGCAGGGCCAGGACACTCCGGACTGAAAAGTGGGACCAGAGAACCCACAACAAAGCCAGTCAGGAAAAAGACGGTGAAGGCTTGGCCAAGAAGTGGAATCCTTTCAAGCCTGGCTCACTTGAGAGATAAAGGTATGGCAAATAGATATTTTGAAAGACCCATTTTAGTGAAATTGCTTTAAATGTTTAGCAGGTATGCTCTCGCATCTTTGGTTTCCTGTCTATGTGAAATGTACTCTTTTAATAAGTATAAGTCTGGTTTGCAGTCTCCTGGTTTGTGGGATGCTATATTGAATTAATAAAATAAGCTCAATGCTGTAGCAAGTAAGCCCCAACCTGACAGGGTCCTGCATTAGTTCACTGACAACAGTCTTGTGGCTTCACACTCTGGAGTAAACTGTACTGTGCCTGGCATTCTGTTCAGGGGAGTTACTCAGGGAACTGTGCTGAAGGAGGCTCTATTTCCATCAACATTTGGCTTCACAAATCATCTCACACAGAAGGAAGGAAGGAAGGAAGGAATGAAGGAAAGGAGGGAAGGAGGGAGAAAACAAAACAAAATGCCAATTTAAGAGCAGGAGAAGTTACCTAAGCACTTGACTGGGAAGTAGATTGAAATTTTTTTAAATTAATTTTATTCATACAGCTTAAATATACATAATGATCACATTAATTAAAGGGAGTTTGTGCCTGTACACAATGTGGCTTGATTGCTCTTTTTTTCCTGTTCCCCTTCCCCCTCTTCAACCTCCCCTCCTCCTCTTATTTATGAAATCTTTGTTTCCAGTTTTTCCTTCTTTTACTGACTTTTTCCTTTTCCCTCCTCCTTCTTCCACAGTTTCCCTTTCCGTTTGAACAGTTTCTTCCTATTTCATATTACCTGTTATATATTCTGGTCCTTATTTACTCTTTCAGTTTCTTACACTAGAGAGACAATGCCATATTTACACATCTGTGTCCGATTTACTTCACTTAAGAGTCTAGTCTCAAGTTGCACCCATTTAACTATAAACGTCTCAAATTCATCTTTCATTACTCCACTGTATAACAATTCACTTATTTTTATCCATTCATCAATCAGTGGGCATTACACATAATCACAGCTAAATCACAGAAAACAAAACAAAACAAAACAAAAAAACCTGTGAAATGCATGCTCCAAACAACATGGTAAGTTTAGGGACCAGCCAATATTTGACCTATAAAAGCAATGGTTCTTCCAAATGCAATTAGAATGTCTTCTAGAACTAACAATCATTTTCAAAATACATATATGAAATGTAAAATAAAATTTGTGCAGAGTTTTTCAAATTCAGTATATATTTTAAATGTTATTCAATCTTAAATTAAAATGTTTTATAACATATTTGTCCTAAATACAATCACTATCCTATTTTGTAATTCCAATGATTTAATATACTCTATCTCCTATTAGTGAAAACAAACTTCCATCTCTGAATGTGTGGGGATTCATCTGTGAGGATATGTTAGGCTGTGTTGCAATGAGTGATAACCTTGAACTCTTAGTTGTTGAACACAACAAAAATCAAGTCTATGTTCTGGTGTGTTTCTACTAAGAGTCATTGTGAGTGGTATATTCCACACAAGCACTGAGAAAGTTTAATTCAAATAAACTTCTTTGGTCAGATTTAGGACAAGAAAGTTACACACATGAAGAATACATATCACCTTCATTGACAGCCATTTTCCAGGGCAGAGTAAGTGTCCTCATGCTGAGTGAGCCAGAGCAGGGCATATGAGGGCTGATGAGGGAGGTGGTAAAAGAATTTACCAGGAGACAGGAATGTAGAAAGTAAGAGTTTGTTTAGATCAAGACACACTGCTGAGGGGCACAGTGAGGGAGTTTCTAAGAGCTGAATTGTAAAGTAAGGTGGAGAGATTGGGGTTTTTAATGAAGGTTTGAGGATGTGGATTATCTATAGAATTTCTCTTCCTGGATCATTCAGTACCTACTTATAAATTTCCCAGAAGAAGCTAATTATATATGTTCATAGTTGCAACTTTGACAAGACCACTTAGAGAGGTAATAATAAGGCATTTTAAAGAAGACTCATGGGAAGGAATGGCTGGGACCTAAATCAAAATGTGTACTGCTGTCTTACAAATTGTTTAGAAAAGAAAATGTCTTTTACTGGAGTTCCTTTGTTGTTGATGGCTTTAATTGGAGTTGGGTGGATAAGGGTTTTAATACTTTTTGTTGCCAATTCGCAACCACTAAACCCTTATGACCTGAAATTGGTCTGGAAATGCATAGGAAAATGTTAGTTTTAAAGGGCAGCCAGACATGTATTTTCAGAATCCTATTAGGAGGAAAGTTAACAAAGTTTTAAGAACTACTATTAAAATAAATTTTAAAGAAAACTTTGAAGATTAATTTGCATTTGTAAGAGCAATAAGTAATATATAAGCTTTACCCTCAAGACATAATTTAACCCTAATTACCTCCTGAAAAGCCTACCCCCACATACCACCAGATAGGGAATTAGAATTTCAGCACAAGAATTTTGGGACAACATGAATATCCAGTCCATATTATTCTACCTATGGCTCTGTTAGGTGCATCTCCTTCTAAGAAGCAAAATTGTCCCATTCTATCCCAATAGCCCTCATCTTCATGCACATCCAGTAATTATCCTAACATCTAAAGTCCAATGCCAAATGCACATCTCATCAAAATAAGATTTGGATGAGACTTCATCCTGAGACAAAATTGCTCTCCAGTTATGGACTTGTGAAATAAATTACTTACAAACACAAAGGTGGGATAGGCACAGGAGAGGATTCCTTCTTAGAAGGGAGAGATTTGAAGAAAGAAAAGACAACAGGTCATAAGCAAGTCTAAAAGTTATCCAGAAAACCTGTAATGTCTTTGGCTTGGGAAGAATCTTATTAGGCTGCTTCTCTGCCTTTTATACCCAAAGGAGAAAGGATATGATCCCCACAATCAATGGGGAGCTGCCCTCTCCCCCCGCCATGCTGTCCTGGGCAGAGGCTGCTTTCCCAAGGCTCTGGTGGGTGGGCCAAACCCCAGGCTGTAGTTCTGTTGAGACTGAAGGATTTCCCCAGCCCTCTGAAGTCAAGGAAGAAGCCCAGATGATCTTTAATTTGCATTCATCAGCAGCCTCACCCTCCTTTTTTTTTTTTTTTTTTTTTTTTTTTTTAACGGGGATCGAACTTGGGTCCTTGCGCAAGGCAGGCCACTGAACCACTGAGGTAAATCCTCGGCCCCTCCCACTCCTTTCTTGATGAGTAGCATGCACTCAGAGCTGAGTGCATAATCTGTTTATGTAGATCTCCATAATCTGTTTATGTAGGGTCTAAAACATCTGACAGTCTTCATTTTCTTGCTCCCACATTCTCATTTTCTCTTCTTTAATTCAAAAAGGAAATGCACTAGGAACCCTAGCTGTATTCTGGGCATTCTTGGAGAGGAAAAATTAGGTTAGTGGATCTGACTATACCAATTCACTTATCGAATGTTCAGCTACATTGTGGGTGTTCTCTGAATGGACTTTCTCACTTGGCAATTTCCAAAGTCTTTAAATTCTCCTTCCCCTTGCTTAAGAATTCCTTCTTCAATGGACTTCTCTGCTCTCATGTTTTACCATGAGAAATTAATCCAAGCCAATCCACTCCTCTTTCCCTAGAAACTTCCTCTGTGGAGTGACCAGTAACATTGCCAGCACTGCCTCTCATAACACACTGGGGTAACACAATTCTCCTGTCCTCACCCTGTCTGCTGAGGACCCTTTCCTCTAGTCCCTGAAAATATGCCCTCATTTCCCTGAGCGCCACCAAAGCAACCATTCTCCCATCAGTCTTCCCTCATGATTAGTGACATCTTGCCTAGAAAAGTGGAAGCCACTCTATCACTTTGTGTTTCTGAGTCCTCACCAAAATCTCCATCAGTAAATTCTTCTTTTTCTAGGGTCCATTTAAAAACTCTTCCAGTCTTTACCTACTTCACAGTTTCAGGCCATGTGGGTTTACAATTGACTACATAAATCAAAAATAATAATTTATTCTAGGTTTAGAAGTAATGGCAAAGGAAAATATATGATAAAATAACACAAAGTTTAAGAGACTCAGTTGGTTTGCAAGTGTTACATCCCAAAACTATTATTCTGAGATCATAAAAATCTACATAGTAAGATTAGTTTCAAAAGTTAAATTATTTGGCTATTGAATAATTTCTTTTTCTTGAGACAGCCCACCTGTTGCCCAGGCTAGCCAAATTCCTCACCACAGTTGATTCTCCTGTCCTGGCCTCCTGAGTAGTCAGTACGACAGGCAGATGCCAATGTGCTCTGACTCATATATTAAAACTTAAGTTGTGCTTACATGAGTTAAATCATTAACTATTACATTATCAAGTAAAATGAAGCAATTGCATTTTATTCTATAGCAATTTCTCATGCTAAGAGGGATATATGAAAGGAAGTTCAGAATGTGTGTCTTTTTTTAGTGTCTCTCCTCCAGACAGTTGAAAAGCTACTGAGAAAAGAACAGGGTAAAAAGCAATGTCAGGGCTATAGGATCCATGCTTTTTACATGAAGTGAAGCAGATAGGAAACAAAGCTTGCCAAGCTGAGTCTGTGTTGGCCACAGCATTGTGCTGGGCCCCACACTGTGTGACACAGAGGACACATGGCCTGTGCACCATTCAGCCACACAGTGGAGCTGCCTAATGCTCTGGGGTGAACTGCAATTTTTAGGGCTCACATATGTCATGAATGGGATGAGGTGCACAGCAAGAGAGAGAGAAAGAGAGCCTAGAATAGTTTGACATTTGTAATGTTTCTTCTAATTCCTTACATTTGTGTCAATGGAGAAGATTTTACTGCTTAAACTCTTCTACAGTTTACAAAATTTATGTCTGAGAAAAGGTAACATCTGCAAAGGTTCTAAGCAGAAACAAGCAACCTTATTCAGATCAGGTGCTGAGCACATTCACAGTTAGGTCATTCATCTCTGTTCCTGGTGTCAGTGGTCTTGACCTGGTTTCCAGAGTTGTGTGAAAGAGTTTGAAGAGCTATATTTATTTATAGAAACTAAACCTGTAATTAACATGTCCACAGGAAGTAAAGTGTGTGTCAGTTGCGGCCCATTAAATGTCATCTAATCAAATTTTGTGGATTAATGTTCTCAGTGAGCAGGATTTCCTGGAGATATATTGGCTAAGGTGAGAAAGGGAGATGCAGATTAATTGAAAATCAATTTTTGCAACAGATAATGAGCTGCAAGGTAGTATCCCGTTGGCAGGTGAGCTTAAAGTGCTTTGGAAAATACAAGGAAAGAAATGGTAAATGGGCAGCATTCACAACCTTACATCATTATGCAAAAGTCCACAATTTCGCAATTATTGCTATCACTGTAATTATTTTGTGTATGTTGTCAATAACATTTGTTTTTGAAAACTAGGTTATAACTTATAAAAGTTTCTGAAGATTTATGTGGTAGCTACTATTTATCATTTCTGGTTTTGACCATATAAATTTGGGATTTCTGTGAGGCCCTGGGAGTGTTCTCCATTTAATGAGACATTTATAGAAAACAGGTATTAAGATGAAACATTTCATTGAAAAAGTCATTAAATACCTACATTCATTACAAGGCTGTTTAAGTAGTGTTATAAGGGAATGTTTATAAGTGTAAGGAAAGTTCTTAACTTGTACTGAAAGTAAAATGGCAAATAAGTTTTAAATCAATTATTTCATTCAGTGACTCAAAAGATAAGAGCTCAAAGAGAAAATAAAGGATATTTAGTTTTGTAGTTAGAGTGTACCAGTCTCTGGGAATTCATAAAAGTAAGACATTTCAGTACCTGAAATCTTTGTTTTGAAAGTGATAAACAAGCATGTCTTGATAATTCTGCAGCAGCAAGTCTGTGTGATATTGCTTAAGAATCACTGTTCAAGAATAATACTGAAACAGCAGCATCATGGAAAACAAGCCTGGCACACCACCAGCCCCAGCGAGGAAGGCCAAGTGGAGATCTCTCCCACCACCTGCTTGGGCCCATCTGGTGGGTCTGCAACCTCCCCTTCCAGCAAGAAAGGTAGGCGTGGGCAGGCACCCTTGAAACACCCCCATGACCTGCCCCCCCCACTCTCAAACCTCCTGATTGGGCCAGTCCTTGGACCCACTCTGCAAAAGCATAGGTGGTCATGAACGGTATTTTTCTGAGCTCCCAACTTTGAAAATCTTTAAAGAAAGGGCAGGGGAAACCTATAATAGAACTAAGTGGAGTTCAACCCTGCAGGTTGGGAAACTCAATTTAGGTCTTGTGGCCCGAGATCAGTCTGAGTCGTGGGGATCTGCCATTGACTAGCTGAGATCAGGGGACTTGGTTCTGCACATGGCTGTGCACATAGTATATTATGACAGCAGAGATATAGTCTGAAAGAGGCCCTTCAAATTCTTTTCTTTCTTTTCCTAATTCCATCCTGCAATTTCTTTTTTCTATCCTCTTTCTCCAACTCATTTGCTTGCTCCACTATATTATCCCTCATCTCCCTTTCTATTCCTGCTCCTGCCCTAACTCAGATTTCTTCTTTTATCATTTTTTTCTTTTTTCTTTATGTTCTATTCTAATGTCATTTTACCTCATTCATGGATCAGTAGCTTCAGGGGAAAGTGAGCCCCTGTTACTGTTAAGGGGATATGTTCTTGTCCTATTCCTGCACTCTGTCTATCCCTTTTGAAGTTAATAGTTTCGTAAAGATAGTATGGTCATTCTATATCCTCTGGCTTCACTTGAAACCTTCTCCAATTCTTTCACTTATCTTCTCCTCTCTTTTTAACTCAGTCTAAGCCCCCATGCTAAATGGTAAAGATGCTATATTGAAAATTGTATTCACTGCAAACATATTTTGGGCTGCTTCTTGATATTAATTTAATTCACATGGTTTAAAGGTGATAGATTAATGACTACCACAAGTGGTCAATTTGCAAGTTGTGCTTGATCCTATTGGGCTGCTGAATGTATCAATTGGGATAAAGGATTGTGATTGATTTAATGAGTTGTTTTCTCTGATATTATGAAAATGACGATGTCTATGAGTCATTAGAGACTCAAAAGCTAAAATGCAACTCTATCAGAAAGATTTAAGTAATAACCCAGAAATTAAATCAAAGATAATCCAACAACAAAAATAAAAATGAGAAAACACTTAAGCAAGACACAAAGACAGAACTTCCAGTTCACCAATGGCAAACAGTAGGGCAAATGAGGATGAAAAGTCTTATAGTGAATCAGCAGGTCACCCTGAACCCATAGCACAGGAGGTAACAAAGCAGACCAATCAGGCTCTAGAAAAATTAAAAACAGAAATAATTTCCCAGATAACCATAGAGATGATGAGCAAAATGGAAGTCATGATTCTAGACTCTAGAACAGAAACTGGAAAAAAAAAATAGATGAGCTCAGAACCATGATAGAAGCCATGAAGGCTCAGCATAAGAAAGAAATGGAAACAATGAATACCCAACATAGGATAGAAATGGAATCCATAAAACAGATTCAAGCAGATAACCAAGAGATTAAAAACTCTATTGAAAGTGTACAAAACACAATAAAAGATTGCGAAGATAGAATTTCAGATATACAAGATAGGATTGCAGTCAGTGACCTTGAAAAGAGAGGTCTCTTAAAACCAGTAATGGAGTATGAGAAATAGATCCAGCAACTTCTAGATGATGCAAAGAAGAATAACGTAAGACTCATAGAAATCCATGAAATAGGAGAAAATATCAATAACTTAAAAAGCTCTTAACAGAATTAATGACAGAAGACTTCCAAAACAGAAGGGAAGAATTAGACACACAGATAAGTGAGGCATATAGAAATCCAACTAACCATGATTAAAAAAAAAATCTACTCCTAGACATATAATAATCAAGATCCCAGAAACCCAACAGAAGAACAAAATACTACAAGCAGTAAGAGAAAAGAAACAAATTACATGCAAAGGAAAGCCCATCAGAATCACAGCAGACTTTTCAACACAAACCCTTAGGTCAAGGAGAGCCTGGAGTGAGGTATTTCAAGTTCTAAAAGAAAACAACATCCAACCTAGACTGATGTATCCTGCAAAACTCTCTTTCAAAATGGATGGGGAAATAAGATACTTCCATGACAAAGAACACCTGAGAAACTTCAAGAACACCAAAACAGCACTACAAGGAATTCTAAACAATATCCTAGAAAAGGACAATGAAGGTCACAACACCATGAGGCCAAACAGACAAAATCAAATAGGCAAGGCAAGAAACTAAAAGGTGAGGGGAGAAAAAGTAAAAAGAGTCAATAAAAGGACAATAACATAACAATAATAAGTAAGAATGTATCAGTTATCACCATCAATGTCAATGGCCACAATTCACCAATCAAGAGAAAGACCAGCAGAATGGATTAAGAAGCAAAATCCAACAATACTTTGTATACAAGAAACACTCCTAGTGCAAAAAGAAGGCCATAGACTGAAAGTGAAAGGATGGAAAGCAATTCTCCACACATCAGGAGCCCAGAAAAAAGCAGGGGTAGCAATCTTATTCACAGACAAAGTAAATTTCAAACCAAAACTCATTAAGACAGATAAAGAAGGCCACTACATCCTTGTAAAGGGCACAATTAAAGAGGAAGAGATGACAATCATAAATATATATTCACCAAATACTAATGCCCCCAACTATATTAAAGAAATATTAAGAAACATGACAAACCAAATAAGCACTAATACAATTGTAGTGGGGGATTTAAATACCCCACTGTCACAAATAGACAGGACATCTAGGCAAAAAAATCAACAATGAAATACTAGACCTGAACCAAGCTTTGGAACACATGGACTTAATAGATGTCTATAGAGTATTCCACCCCACAAAATCAGAATATACATTCTTTTCAGCTGTACATGGTTCATTATCCAAAATAGACCACATACTACCTCACAGAACAGGTGTGAATAAATGCAAAAGAATTGAAGTTATCCCCTGTATATTATCAGATCATAGTGCAATCAAACTGGAGATCAATAGCACAAGAAACTGCAGGAACTTCACAAGCACATGGAAATTGAACAACACTCTCCTGAACAATCAATGGATCACAGAGGAAATTAAAGAAGAAATTAGACAGTTTTTACAAATAAATGAAAATGCCAATACAACATACAGGAATCTATGGGACACAATGAAAGATGTACTACAGGGAAAATTCATAGCACTGAATGCCCACACAAGGAAAACAGAGCAAGCTCCAATAAACAACCTAATAATGAAACTTAGACTCCTGGAAAAACAAGAGCAAGAAAAACCCAAAGCTTGAACAAGAGAGGAAGTTATAAGGATTTAAGCAGAAATCAGTGCAATGGAAACTAAGAAAATGATACAAAAAATAAATGAAACAATGAGTTGGTTTTTGAAAGAATAAATAAAATTGACAAATCCTTAGCTAATCTTATCAAAAAAGGAAAGAAAAGGCGCAGATCCATGCAATCAGGAATGAAAAATGCAAAGTCACAACAGATCCAACAGAAATCCAGAGAATCATTAATACCTACTTTGAAAACTTGCACTCCAATAAAATGGAAAACACAGAAGAAATGGACAGATTTTCAGATACTTATGAATTACCAAAGTTGAATGAAGAAGATAAAAGCATGTTAAACACCCAATTACAGTCAATGCAATTGAAACTATAATTAAAAATTTACTAACAAACAAAAGCCCAGGACCTGATGGATTCACTGCTGAATTTACAAGACATTTAGAGAAGAACTACTGCCTTTACTCTTCAAACTTTTCAATGAAATTAAAAGGGAAGCTATACTTTCAAATTCATTCATGGAAGCAAGTGTCACTTTGATTCCCAAACCAGGGAAAGACACAACTAAAAAAGAGAACTACAGGCCAATCTCCTTAATGAATATAGCTGCAAAAATCCTTAATCAGATACTAGTGAGCAGAATACAGAAGATTATCAAGAAAATCATAAATCCCAACCAAGTCAGATTTATTCCAGGGATGCAAGGATGGTTCAACATACTTAGGTCAAGAAATGTAATACACTATATTAACAAAGTCAAGGACAAAAACCATATGATCTTCTCAATAGATGCAGAAAAAGCATTTGACAAAATTCAACACCCATTCATGATAAAAAAAACCTGCAAAAATTAGAATAAATGGTCTATATGTCAACTTAATAAAGGCTATCTATGAAACACCAACAGCCAACATCGTATTAAATGGCCAAAACTGAAAACCTTCACGTTAAAATTAGGAACAAGACAAGGATGCCCACTATCAGCACTCCTCTTTGATGTAGTTCTGGAAACATTAGCCACAGCAATTAGACAAGATAAAGAAATTAAAACAATAAAGATGGGAAAGGAAGAAGTTAAACTGTCATTATTTGCTGATGATATGATACTCTACATTGAAGACTCAAAAATACTCCACCAAAAGACTTCTAATTGACAGGTTCAGTAGAGTATCTGGATACAAGGTGAACACCCAAAAATCAATAGCCTTCTTATACACAAATAACAGACTCACTGAGAGAGAAATAAGGGTAAAATATTCCTTTTACAATAACATCCAATAAAATGAAGTATCTAGGAATCAATCTAATAAAAGAAGCAAAAGACCTCAACACTAAAAACTATAGAACTCTGAAAAAAGAAATTGAAGAGGATATTTAAAAAATGGAAAGATATCCCTGCTCCTGGGTAAGAAGAATCAACATAGTGAAAATGGCCATACTACCAAAACTGCTATACAGATTCAATGCAATGCCAATTGAAATTCCAACACTATATTTCACAGAACTAGAAAAAAGAATCCAAAAATTCATTTGGAACCATAAGAGACCTAGAATAGCAAAGGTCACCCTAGGCAACAGACACACGGCAGTGGGTATAACAATTCCCAATTTGAAACTATACTACAAAGCCACTGTGATAAAAACAGCATGGTACTGGCAGAGAAACAGATCTGACGATCAGTGGAACAGATTGGAAGACACAAAAGCAACTCCAGATGTATTCAGCTACCTCAACATTTATAAAGCAGCTGACCATCCTCAGTGGAGGAAAGAAAAACTTTTCAACAAATCATGTTGGAAAAACTGTATTTCAACCTGCCAAAAATTAAAACTGGACCGTTATCTTTCACCATGCACTAAATTAAAATCCAAGTGGATTAAAGATCTAAATATTAAAACAGAAACACTAAACTTGCTGGAAGGTATGTTAGGGAGAATTCTGGAAGACATTGGCATAGGAAAAGACTTTATGAACAAATCCTCAGTAGCATGGGAACTAACAGAAAGAATCAACAACTGGGATTGCATCTTATTAAAAAGCTTCTGCACTGCAAAAGAAAACATCAACAGAACTAAGAGACAACCTACTGTGTGGGAAAAAATTTTTATCAGCTGCTTCTCAGATAAAGGACTATTATCTAGAATATATAAAGAACTCAAAACAATCAGCCTCCCAAATATAAAGACCTGCTTAAAAAATGGACATCTGATATGAACAGACATTTCTCAGACAAGGAAGTAAAAGCAGCAAGTATATATATGAAAAAATGTTCCACGTCACTGGTCATTCGAGAGATGCAGATGAAAACAATAATGAGATTTCACCTCACCCGGCAAAGAATGGCTGTTATCAAGAAATCAAACAATAACAAATGTTGGTGGGGATGTGGGGAGAAAGGAATCCTTTTCCATTGTTTGTGGGAGTGCAGACTTGTGCAACCACTATGGAAATCAATATGGAGATACCACAAAGACCTAGATGAGAGGTTCTATTTGACCCAGCCATCCCTCTGCTGGGTATGTTTCCAAAAGAGCTAAAAGAATCATATCACAGTGATGTATGCACACCCATATTTACAGTGGCACAGTTTGTAATAGCTAAAACTTGGAAACAGCCCACTTGCCCATCAGTTGGAAACTGGATAAAGAAGATGTGGTTTTTCTATAAAATGGGTTATTATTCAGCCATAAAGAATGAGAAACTAGATGATTCATTCATAGGAAAATGGATACATATTAAGGATATACTCCTAAGTGAAATAAATAAGTCATACATGTGTAAATACCGAATAGTTTCTCTGGTGTGAATAAACTGTAATAATACACAAGATGCTAATAAGACTACTGACATTGTGAAACTGGAAGAAAGGGGCTAAAGGTGTAGGGAAGGTGGGATGGGTAGGGAAAGGGCAATAAGGGAAAGGAAAAAATTTGAGATAGTGAAAAGATGGAAATAAATTGTTTGTAGATGGGGAGGGGAGGAGAGGGTGAAGGGAGGGCAGGGACAAGGGGAAAAAATGAGAACCAAGACCTGTCATGTAGAGGTACAAGATCCCAACAATGAATGTAACTGTACTGTATACCTAAAATGTACCAATAAACTCAATTAAAGCTGAAAAAAGAAAACAAGCCTGATACCTCAGAATGCAAGAGAATGAAATCATGCATAGGAAGGAGGTTAAAGGGGAAATGTTTATCAGAAACAAGAAGAAAAAAAATATCCCGGTATGCATCTCTGAGGTGCTTCTTTTGTCTTGGTCAATTATGGATACAAAACACACTTATCCAGCGGTCACCTGTCACAGGTGCACTTTAGGGCAGAATAACCGGTTGGCTTTAGACTTTGCAATGTAGAGTGTAAAGAAAATTAGTTACTGGGCTGGCCAAGTTCAAAGGAACACAGTTCAAAGGAAGTTAGTTATTCTGCATTTCTGTTTCTCAAAGTCCATCTTGGACTTAGATAGGGAGAAGTTATGTAAGTGTATTTTATCTAAGAAGCTTATTCCTTAAAGTTAAGAGTTCTTGTTATAACTATGCATCCTTTTTCCTGTGTTTACCTGGATGTTTCTTAACCTAATAATCTTCATGGCTTGAATTACCTTTTAACTCAGTGTGAGTTTTCTTTATAACCAGCCAGCTTATCTTAGACACTGTTTACTGTTTGTAAGCTAACTATAGTTTCTTTTATATAAAAAAGGAAAATTATACTGAAAAGCAATGACTCTCAGGGAAGGGGGAAATAGGAGTACAAGTTACAAAATCTGGATGACCGTGGACAGCCCCACATGTTCATGTAGCGTTTGTTTGTGTAATTGTTAAGCATTCCTCTTTCAATGCACTTAGAGGTTACTTTAGTCCTGGGCTATGTGTTTCATAAATAACTGGAGTCAGCATTGCCCCCTTAAACTCTGCCCCTTCTCTTTGTCCCTCCTACCCTCTCCTCACACTTACCAATTTGCAGTTCCGACCTACAAATTCTGGCTTATAAAATAAAATAATGTAGCATAATTCCTCATATTTACTCTCTTGGCTATACCAAAGTATAAATCTATGTGTTGTTTTATATTCTGTATTTCTATAGGCACCATAAAATTATTTTATATTTCTAATAAATTTATTTTCCTCGGTAAAATACTAAGACTGTCATCCTAAAAAGAAAAGCCATGCAGCTCTCTATACATCCCATGTGTTTACTGTTTCTGGCCTTCTCTGCCAGGACAACCATGTTTCTATTGTGCGCTATTAAGGCTCAGAGTGAACATCACTCGTTAGCATCTCTTGCAGTGTGGGTCCTGAAGCAATCCACTCTTATTTATCTGAAAAAGTTTTATCCATTTTCTTTCCTATAGCCTTTTAAGCTATCATGCTGTTCTTTCTGGAGAGTGAATGGTAATTTTGTAGCTGGTTCCTTCTCAATACACTGTTTTTCCTTTTATGCAAAATGCTTTCAGATGACCTCCCACTTCCATGCCCTTGAAGGGATGTTGGGACCCCAGGAGCCCCTTCTGCCTGCTCCCTGGATCCAGGAGGTGAGTGGCACACTCCAGCACGTCCTCCTGCCATTGTACGCCGCCCTGGAATGGATACCCCCTCGCCGATTCTGTCCTGCTCCTTTGAAAGTGGCTGCACACCCTGCTTTATTTCTTTGAACTATAAAACAGCAGCCTTATACTTGTCTGCTAAAGATAAACGTGCTTCCAACATGCTTGACATTTCTGGTTTGATTTCTGTTGATTGCTTATTGGAACGTTAGTCACAATCTCACCTTTCTTGCCTGTCTAGTTTGTAAAATTATTTAGTACTGAATGTCTTTGGTGAGACGTGATAGAGAATCTGGACTCTGCTAACTTCCTCTGGCCTGTGCTTATTTTCTCTGGTGTGCTTTTTAATCACCAGCTAATTGCTTTTCCCTACATAAGCTTTAACACTGCTTGGGAAGGCTCTGTAGAATCTACAGTGTTTTTCAAGATCATACAACTTGGTGAAACTTAACCTCCAAATTCCACCCTACTTTGTGCTTCTCTCCTATGTCTGTAGTCATTTACATATGGGCTTTCTGCTGCCTGGCCAGTACATAGAAGAAATTAAGAGGTGCTATGACTTTAATTCCTATCTTCTCCACTGCGTGATGTGGATTTGCTCCTACGGAACATGATGTGTAGACAATTATTGTCTAGAGGGTAATACAGTCGTTTGTTATTTAGGTAACACTTTCTGAGCCTGAAAATATGGATTGAAAGGAGACGTCAGAGAGAGTGAGCCCTGGTATCACCCAGAGGACACGGACAGGGCCACCCTTTCCACAGATGATGCCTTTCTTTTGCAAAGTCCCTGACTTCAGCCGTCCATTGTATACATACCGCAGAGTGAGCCAAACACTCACCCTTGACATTCTGCGCTTTTCTGTGTGTTGTGCTTTCTGCATATTTTCTGGGCATTATTTCTTTGCAAATTTGCTGACATTGCACATCATTCATAAAGTTGTTGCTCTAAGATTTAAATAGAAAGGCTCATTTTCATCAGATGACTACTCTGTTACATTTTATTTCATACCACTCCACATTTTATGACACAAAATAAAATAGGACAGTAGAGTTAGGAAGCATTTGGTGTCTTAGAATATATGAACATAATTGTCATGTGAAACAATAGAAAATACATGCAAGAAGCTCTCTGAACTTGGTGAGGATATGTTAAATCCCACAAATGCTTCTGTCTCGTGGAATAACTACCTCAGGACAAGTGAGCAGGGATGCACATTGTGTGAGTCAATATCATCTACATTAAAAGGCTGAATTCAGGCCTGTGTAATTACTGAGTAGATGAATAATTCCAAGTCATAATATGCAGAATGTTTAACATAGCATGCGAGTCATTCCATTGTATTCTGTGGAGGATCTGTCTTACT
This sequence comes from Fukomys damarensis, assembly GCF_012274545.1. Classification (NCBI taxonomy): domain Eukaryota; kingdom Metazoa; phylum Chordata; class Mammalia; order Rodentia; family Bathyergidae; genus Fukomys; species Fukomys damarensis. The sequence goes on from NW_022900950.1 coordinate 81,105,838, forward strand.
TTGATGTTTTCTGAGTACAAGTTCAAGAGAAAAGTAATTAAAAATGAAGATATAATGTTTAATTCTCATCCCAAATCATAGGTGCTTGTGATGAATACTTTTAGATAAGCCTTTAAAGGCAATCCATCATAAATTTGTATATTATACATGAGAGAAATGAGGAACAGCCCAGATAGGTATAGATTTTACAAATTGGATGGAAATGAATGCCCAATGTGCCATTATCCTGTGAAATACAGAGAAGCTACATAGATCACCTTGGAAAATTTTTATTCAAAATGCTTACACGCTCAGATGTTTTCTGCAAAGAGGGTATTTTCACTCAGTCCCTTCATTTTTTTTTATTAACTTGGAGAAGTAAATAAACAAGTCTGCATCTGAAGATACTTCCGGTTTCCAGTGTCTCCTGGAGTCCAGGGATAATCACCTGCACACGCACCGTCCGTGACAGGAACAGAACTTTTTCCATTGTTCATCTCCAGGATCTCCATGCAAAGAGAAAATGGACCGGGAACGGATAACACATCCGAAATGACCGAGCCGCTTTGGAAATTGAGTCTGGGGGACAAGCATTCCCTAGTGCAGCCCTCCTCCTTTTTAATTCCCCTACTTCTTCCCAGTGAAGTTTCCCTCGGAGTTTAAAGTGCACATAAGCTGCTTTGGTAAAGGCTTTCTCCTAACACTGCTGCTGTACTTCTGCGACTTATTCCATGCCTTCTGAGTACAAACACACCTAGTTGGGCCTAGGAAATCCTTTAAAATTACAGAAGAAAAAGCATGGGGATTTGTTTATGCTCAGAGTCAGCTGTATCATCTGTAGTAAGCGGATAATGCTATTTCCTAAGGTTATAGTGAAAATTAAAATGAATAATGTGAGACCCACAAGCTTAAACATTGTACAGTTTCTCTGATGTGAGAAACAACATATAAATAAAGAGTGAAATAAAAGTTAGATCACAGGAACCAAGGAGATAGTTTCTCAAATGGGAAGGGGATCGGGGGTGGAAGGAAGCAGGGAGGAGAGAACGGGCTGAGAACGCACACATGCCAACTCCACCCGAGCTGTGGAAACATCCGGGCCACACACATCTCCGAGTAAAAACACTGTACGTGAACCATAAATTTCATAAATGCCTTCTACCATCCCGTAGCAACAAGCTCATGAGGCGAGGTCCGCCGGCGCCCATGTGCGCCCGTCTGGGACCCGCTGTACCTGGGAGGCCTGGGGAAGCCGCTGCTGGAGGGGTCCCCGCTCTCTGGCCCCAGTGAAGGCACGCAGAGGCCGCTGGGAGGTCATGTTTCGGCCGCACGCAGATCTACCCCATGCCCGTTCCATCCCTCCCTGCCATCCGCGGTCCTCTGTAACCTGAAGAACCACCCGAGACCCCTCAGGACGGTGTCCCTGCTTCCTGGGGCAGCACCGCCAGGCTGTCTACAGCTCCTGGTCCTCCGCAACTCTGAGACAAGCAGAAGTTCGTATCTCGCAGCAAGGCTAAGTAAAACAGGAATAACTAAATTTTACACGGGAAAGAAAGACTGCTGATCACGAGACCGTGAAGCGGCATCTGGAAGTCAATTAGGATATCGAAGGAAAACGAGAGGGAACCATCCAGGAAAGGACAAAAACAGAAACCCCTAGATTCTTCTTACATTGACACCCTGGAATAAGTGAATGAGTATGATCCGGGAGGGAGAGTCAAAGCCTCAGGCAGATTCGACGCTAACCTCCTCCACCCCGCAGGGTCTCAGGACTGGGGCGGCTCCCAGCCTGGCCATGAGTCCGTCTAGGCCCGCAAGGCCGGACGCTGCCTGCGCCGGACGGTGGGGTCTGAGCGCGAGCCCAGCGCCAGAGCGGCCCAGTCCATCCTCCCAGGGCGCCCCATCCTCGTACCTTCACCACTTTCCTTGGTCTCTTCTTTCTTGGATGTGAGAGAAGCTGTAGCCAGATTGACAGCTCATCAATGTCCAAAAATTGCCAGTGTCTTTTAAACAAAGCCAACATTTTTACAATAAGTCTATATCTTAAAAAATTAAAGAAAACAATAAAGTAAACAGAAACACCTGACAACAATAACACCGACAAAACTTGCAACTCATGTAGGAGTTATTTTGACCTCTAAATCATTCTGAGTCGTCCACACCTACTTATGGGCTGGCAATTTACTTATGAGTAAATTTTAACAAAGTAATTATATATATATATTTGCTCAAGTATAAAACACCATGTGTTTGCAAGTCAAGGTATATAAATATATATTTTAATTTTTATGCTCCTTCAACTTAAAAAAGCTAAAATTTGGCAAATCCTCTACACTTTCCCATATGACGTACTTTATGAAGCTATCTTAAAAAATTCACATTGCTGGCAACTGTTGAATGAACACTGTTATATCTACCATGACACGATTGCCTCAGTGTTTCAAAGCCACTTTTATTACCACTCCCTCTCAAACTTTGAGACTTTTCTCTCCACTACCCAGCACCCACCCTGCATTTTAACACCACAGATATTTTATTCATCTGTTTACATCCTGTGATCCTTTGAAAAGCCACAGACCATTGGGCTGCTAAGATACACTGGCCTCAAAGAACCAATTTTCAACCCTTTGAGGTAATGTCCCTTTTTGAGAATGTCTAAGTAATTTTTAATAAAGTACAAAATGTGTTTGTCTTTACTATACTACCAACTTGAAATCCATCTCTGCCAATTAATTTCTACGTGTGCTGTGGCAGCCCCTGAGGTCTACCCACCTAAGCACCAAGGGAAGAGGGAGGGCAGATCATGGAGGAGAAATTGAAACTCACATCCCAAGTGGGGAGGACATCATTGTTTATGTTCACCCCTAGAAAATATGATGAAAGGAGCCTATGAATAATTAACAACGACCATAATAAAAAGTTTAAAAGCAAGAAAAAATATTGAGAGGAATAATTAATCCCTTTGAAAACCAGCTTTCTGTGTTCATTCTTATCTCATTTACATCTGCTCCATTATGGATATCTTTTTTCACAATGTTGAAGCAAAACAGATAATTTTCCACTCACATTGGAAAGTCCCACAGCATGTCAATAATTTTCTTCTGAGTTTTTAATGAGAGGCTTTAAATTTCAGCGAAGAACGTTTCTTCGTTTGGGTGCTCATGAAGGACTGGAGCCATTCACTCCCCAACAATATTTTAGGCCATTATTAGGCCAAAATTTTCACTACATAATTTCATCTAAGGAATTCAGTAAGGAATATTTCTGCAACAGTTTTATTGATCCTTGTACCATCATTAACAGCAGACAGCTCTTAGAACAATAGTACTATGTTGTTGAGTCCCAAATGTTGATTTTTATAATTTCATTCAGTCAATGCTTCAGCCATATCAATTAAATCAATGAGCCTATTAACTTCATTGTAAATTGTATTATGCTATATGCTTTTCTTATGAGCCTTGGTTTTTGTTTGTAGTATGGTTCCCTGACTCAGTTAAAGCCAGCTGTATATATGCAACATGAAATGAAATATTTAGAGAGCAGTTTAAAATACTTTGGTAAAAACAATTCCTAAAGCAGATAATTTACTCAGACCAATATTTTACTATTCAAATTTCCAGATGATTATCTTATTCTGTGATATATATATATAGATAGATAGATATTGTGTTAATAAATATATATAATCTTTATTAACATAATATGTGCTTTATGTATGCATAAAAGTAACAAGGGAAAACTGATTTAATTTTAGGTGATTTACTTCAAAATAAATATTCTACAATGAAATTCAAATACTAAGAATTTAATAATGTATTCAGCTATTAAATTTAAATACATAAAAAGCTTAGCAAGTGGGCATCGCTCAAAACTCCCAGAGGCACCAGGCCAGAGACTCCAGAACCTACCTGTCCAGTTCCAATCTGGGCTTGGACATGAACTGTCTGAATGACCCTCCGCTAAGAGCAATTAGTTGCCAATTACTTGTTCTCATTGTTTCACTTTCCTTTTTGTGAAAAGATATTAACAGTACTTAATTAGCAAGAAGGCAGAGTTTATAGTGTATGACCCCGTTATACAGAACTTTAGAAAGGGCCTCACAAATCCAGAGTGCAGACCTGTAGCAGACACCTCAGTGACAGGGATGGACTCAGGACAGAGGGCAGAGGGTCCTGGGACGCAGAGCAGACAGGAGCCACTGAGATGGGCACCTTGTTAAAGCTACCCATGTCTGTTCTTGGTATATCTTAGTTTCTTCATATGTAAATTATCCTCAAGTATCTTTAAAATATGATCATGAAATATTCAATACAAAGCGCATCAGCTATGGAGCATAACCAAGCAGGACAGGGCATGGCTGTGACTTTGCTCTGGCTGCCTCGAGGACACTGCATGATTAGTGGCTTTGAGTGCTGTCTGCACCTCCTTTGTCCAGGAGGCTCTGTGCCTCTTCTTCTGCACAGGTATCCAGGCAGGGCAGGGCATGACTCCTGTCTTCAAAGCAGTGAACAGTGAGCTCAGGCCATCTCGTACAAGTGACTCTTAATGTCACTAGTGAGCTTAAGAATAGTGGCAATTCATTGTTCATGAAACAGAAACGTAGTGTTACTTTGACATTTTCATCAGCTTATTGTCAACAAGACAAATATGTGGAAAAACTTTAAAGCAGGGCAGGATCGTTTGGTCATGGTTTTATAGGTGCAGTCCATGGTCAGCTGGCTCTGTTTCTTGAGACTGTGCAGCTGCAGAAATACCATGGGGAAGGGGAGTAAGGAGGAGACCTTCTGTACTCAGGGAAGACAGGAAGCAGAGAGTGGAGCCCACGAGGAAAGGGGCCAGATCTTGACCCCAAAGTCACATTCCCAGGGTCCTCTCCCATCAGCCAGGCCCGTCCCCTGCTCCATCACCTCCCAGTGAACATCACTTTCTGACCCTCAGGATCCGTGCACTTCCCCGAATCTCACCTGCAGCCAAGCCTTGGACACAGTGCACTTTTCCATGGGACGTCTTGACCCCAGTCGTTAGGTGCTCCTGAATCAACAGACTTCTGTTTTTGTTCATATTTTCATTTAGGCACCTATTAACTCTGATTTATGTTCCTCTTTTTGTTCTGTAATGGACACTTCACAAGGCCAAAGCAGTGTCACACAAGTATTCATTCTGTGGCAAGAGAGAATCTCTCTTCCCTAGTGTAAATCCATCGAAACTTAGACAAATCCTGTCCTCTGGACCTCTTCTATAGAAATCATTTGGAGCAGGCTCCACAGTGGAGGGGAATTCCTTCTGTACCAGTGGATGACAGGGACATGGAGCAGAGTGAACTCCCTGCCCAGGCATCCTTCCAAGCAGGTGGCAGCTTCAGGGGCAGAGCGGAGCAGCCTGGGCCATGAGGAGGTGAGGTCTGCATTTGGGCCTAGAGAAGGGATGGACTTCAGCAACTCGATTCAAACACCGCACAACACAGGAGCATGAAGCCATCACACTGGCTCCTCATAAGTGCATGCAATATTTATGCCTCTTCTATCAGTTAAAAATAAATTTAAGTTTTGAAAGGCAAGTTTCACAAGTTATTTGTTGTGCAGTTTTATACATTTACCTAAAATTCCAGTCTTTCACTTTCATTATTTGAAACAGATTATCATGTATGTATTTCAGGCAGTAACATTAAAAGTACCTGAAATGATGTGAGGCCCTAAACAAATGCTTGACTAATATAAAATCTAAACTCCACAATATTATCCTTTAGGAGAATCAGTGTGGCCTTTGTCTTCATCTTTTCCCTACACCCAGAAACTTTAAACATATTTCAAAATTCATAAAGACCTCTGAAAGCCATGAAATTGAACTTAAGTTTCTGAGAATAGATTGCACAAAATAGACCTGCATTCACAATGTTATTTTTTTAATATAAAAGTATGATATGATATACCTCTAAACGTGCCAGATTTGGGAAATATATATAAACAAGCTCTATGCAAACAAAACTGAAGTGCATTGAAACAGCTATGAAATTAGAGATGTAAAGTAGGTAATTGCTTAGGGTTTTCACAGGAGTAAGTTGATTTTAGTCCAAATTACAGTGTCCAAATGTAGCATCTCCTAAATGTCACAAGTTACATTGTAGCTACAACTTGCCAAATGTGACTTGTTATCAGAGTTTTAAAATACCAAAATCTCAGTGGAATCTTTCTCATGCCACTATAGAATGTGCATGTATACCTAGAGCAATTTGGAGACCTAGAGACTTCAGAAAAATCCATTCTCTTTGGCCTTTTTACAGAGTTGCGTATAAATCGCTGGTCACCGTGCAATTTTGTTTCATGTTCTATGTTTAATAGCCGTGGTGCCGACATGTGTATCCCCACAGACTGCTGCAATCAGAGTGAAAGTGTGAGTCTTCGCTCCATGCCACAGGTAATTTCCTCTGAGTCCTTAGAGTTCCCCAGTCCTACACTCCTCATTTGCGGGGGCTACTGCTGATGTTAAGACACAACAAAAATAAAACACCAAAAAAAAAAAAAAAAAAAAAAAAAAAAAAAAAAAAAAAAAAAAAAAAAAAAAAAAAAGATCAGTGTCTTACTTGTTTTTATTTTGTTAGCGGGGATTGAACTCCGGACTTTGCACTTGCAAGGCAGGCGGCAGGCAGAACCATTAAGTTAAATCCCCAGCTGGTGCCTTACATTTTAAAGTTGCTACCATCCAAAGATTTTCACTGGTCAACTGAATAGCAGTAAAATCTAAATGAAGGGCTGAAGTCAATTATTTCCTAGTTGTTTATTTTTTGATACCATCTGTTCATTCTCTGCTCTTGGTGATGTGCCACGAAATATATCAAAACAAGTTAGTTTGACTCTATTGCTTTAGCCTAAAAAGATGCCATGTGTTAACATTGAACATGGGAATTTGTTATATTGACTTCAGAAATATATTAAAGAGATAAAATACATGTATCTGTGATGAATTTTAAATGTATCTCATTCTGATGTTTTGCATTACTTTGGTTTGTTCATGTGTGATGTGTGGGAATAGGTTTATTGTGAAGCCCTGTTGATGAATCATTGAACCGTGGTGCTTCTCACCCCAAGGTGGCCGTACAGTGCTGTATTCCTGGATGTTATTGGGGTAAAGATCTTTTATATTCAGATGAGAGCTCTCTCGTGACCAGTTAAAGTGGAAAATAAACCTTAAAAACTATGTATTTGTCTTTGTGCAGAAGAAATAGATGGCTTAAAATCACTCCTTTAATTCAGATGTTTGTGCTTATGCAAAGCCAGTGATTAAGAGAATGTTTACCCAGCCACAGAAAAATGGTGATAAGGTTGTTCTTTGCTCAAAATAATGAGCAAGCTACTCTGTTCCAAAGAGCTCAAGAGTCTCACTTCCTTCTTCCCGGACAGGAATTTAATTAGAGAAAGGCGAAAACTAATAAAAATAATTGAGTGTTTACCAAGGGCTAGCTGTTACCCAAATACCAGGTACCACGCAGAGAGGTCGGTGGCGGGCAGCATGCACAGGCTTCCAACTCAGGCGGAATTCCGATTTGAGCTGACGCGGATCGCTTCAGGCAGCTGTCTCACTGCACTGGAAGGGCCATCTCCAAAGTCCCTCGGTTGTACAACAGAAGTAATATTTCACCCCTTTTAGTGCTTCTGCAAGAGGGAAAGAAAATAGCATCGAGAGTGCTGAGCCCTAGTACGCACTCAGCAACGCTGCTGCTGCGGCTGCGTCGTCATTTTGTGGAATGGGGCAGCAAAGTTGAGCCCAGTGGCCACGCGCCACGCAGACCTTTCAGCAGTGCAGACCACAGGCGCGGTGGTCCGGGGAAAGAAACCGGGCCCTGCACCTGAGGGGTCTGTAGTTCCACAGCGCAAGCCAGCGCCCCGTTTCCAGCCCGTGTCCCTGTTCTCAAGGGAGGCGTGGCTGCTTCCCTTGCTCTCTCCTTCACGTAATGAGAAGCACAGGAGTCCCGGGAAACGGAACAACGTGGCCAAAGTCGCGCTCTGAATTAATTTGCACCCAAACTCTGAAGCCTACGTGATCTCCATGGGACCCTGCTCTCACCCACATCACATTTCCTGGTGTCTCTGAGGCTAGGATTGTCCTGTCCATGCTACTGTGCGGCTGATTCTGTAGGAAACGGTTCCACTAGCCAGGATGAGAGCCCGAGGCTTACCTTTTAATGGTGTTGTAATAAAATTCTGATTTAATGCTACGTCTGTTACCTGCTGGCCAAAGGATATGAGTGACAATACTCCATTCAGTTTTCTGGAAATCTGAAAAGAGGCATTGCCACTTTTTTATTTTACAATAATGAAACAGCAAACTGCAAAGGCCGAATTATTTATTTATAGTCAGGGTACCAATGCAGAGAAGATTTGCTCCTTGGGACCATGTCTATTATAATCTACGGTTCAGGGTGTAACCGCAAAGCCCCCCAACCCGCTCTAGCGCAATAGCCAGGTTTATATTTTCAGCAATTGCTCCTGTGAGCCTGGACAGTCATGCTAATCTCACTCTGAGAGGCACTTTGTGAGGTCACACAGGTCACACAGCACGCAATTAAAAAATCCAGCTTTTGCCTCCAGTAGAAAAACTTAGCACGTGGGAAGGTAAAAAACAGAAACTATCTACTTGTCTATTTTTTTTTTTTTTAAGATTGGTTAGTAAAATTGTTCTCTGCTAGCTTTGAAGTAACCTAGTCCCAGGATCATATTTTGAAAGCAAATCATATACAAAGAAAAAGCAGAGAATCCTGGTCAAAATGCTTGCTCAAGAGCAAACTAGAAAATAAACTGGAAGTGTGGGGGGAGTGCTGTCATTCCCTGAGTTGCCCATGACATTGTTTTAGATATATTTTAATACATGTATACACGGATATTTTTAAACTACTGGTTTCTCTTGTTTTATGGAAAAGAAAGTTTTGTGGTATGTCTGTTTCTTCTTTTGAAGCGAGTCCTCTTTGTCATGCACTCTACTTTTAAGATTATTATATAAACTGTACTGTTATTCTCTTACTATTTTGTTATTAAATTTTTATTTTTTCACAAAATAAAAAAATGAATTACCACCTCAGTGAATTCTGGCTTTATTCAGCTAGACATCACAATTATATATCCAAATTCCTCAATAAACCAAATAAAACTGAGTAACTCACCTGTAAGTATTCTAAGGTTATCCCCTCCGATTTTCTCTCTCGACCTAGGGGCCCGGATGCTGCTGGATACACCGAGCTCCGACTAAGTGGGGGCCATGAGAAGTCAGGCGCTGACAGGCCACAGTTTTGGGGGTGTGGCAGGCCACGCCCCTGCAGATTTCTGGGGTGCTGTCAGCTGCAATCCTCTCCCACTGTTGCTGGATTGTGGCCTCTTTCACTATAAATACCCACGTGATAAGACCATGTGGCACAGTTGGTTATCATGGTATAATTTTTACTTGTATCCACTAGGTATTTACTTCTATTGCTTCCAGAGGAAAATAGCACAAAATGAAAGTTAAATGAAATGAAAATATAAAGAATGCTTTTGCTTTTCAAATATCCTAGATCCGCATGAAATAATCATCTAAGAATAGGAACACACGTTCGTGATCTATTTCTTTCACTTCAGCGTTCATGGGGTCGGGCCCAGGAGGGAGTTGGGACAGAAATGAAGACGTCGAAACTGTGGCTGAAGCCGGAGCCAAAGAGGCCAGGCCTCAGGGTGGAGACGCGGCCAGGCCGCGAGTCCCTGCCTCGTCCAGTGTCCTCTGACCACGTGGCCCACCTTGCGGTCCGCTGAATAAAGTATCCGCGGAGAAAGCACCTCGCCCTCCTGTCTCTCCAGAACTTTCTCAGAACGTTGCTTTCCTACTCTTTGCCTCATTAGTCCTTGGAACTCCTTCACAACCTGGGGGACACAAACAGCACAGCTGACACCTAATGGATGGGAGTCATTTTCCTCCATCCGGAAACCACAGCAGATGAAGAGAGCAGTCATATGAGGCCTTGTTCAAGAGATGAGAATCCATGTATTTATATTTTGGGACTTAAAGCTAGCATGGTCTCTTGATTCTTATATCACTTGGAGAATGAATTGCAGTGCAGATTCTTTTCACATATGATTCGTTATGTGTAAATTAACCAAAAATGCCTCCACTTTTCATTTTATGTAGATCCCAAATTTTCTAGCCTTGGTACTACAATTTCTTATGATGTCATTATAAAATAAGAATACTTTGTAAAATAACAATTTTTAAATAATTATATCATATGAAGTTTCTACTAAGGATGACCATTGATTAATTGCATTCTTGCCTAAAGGGAGCAAATGAGCACATGTATGACTCAGTTACATATAAGAAGATCATTTCAGTATGCACTTCAGGTACATCGTATGTTTAATTTCCATTGGTTATTTTTATTTCTGTGGGTGATAATAGGAACATCTCTATATCCTATATTAATCTGATTCATTTTCGATATTATTCTAAAATTGTTAAAGGATACCATAGAAAGAAAGCTTTAGCATTGCAGTATTCACCCTGTGCCCTGGTGAATACAGAGATACACCGGTTGATGAGCTTAATTGCTGCTATGATTTGGGGGAAGATGGCTGCATTCGTGCTCATCTGGGCAAGATGCCTGTGGTCGTGTTCGTCTCCCAGAGTGGAGTTTGTGGATGGAAGCAAAATTTTGTCAAAGAACTGTGACATCAGTGTACTTGAATATGCCAATCTGTGTATTAGTGAGATCTTCCATTAGTCAGACTGCCAATCCAGATGCTCTCCACACTGACCTGTGTCACCCAAACAGGCTTCTGGTTAATCTCCAGCTGCTTCCTTTTTTCTTGCTTTAGTTTTGTGTGATTTCACCAGTACATGTTTAACAACCCTTCAGGAAGCATCTGCCTCATCCTGAGAATCCTTCAGATAAAACTTAAAGACCAGTAGATGAAAAAAGACTTCCGATCAAATGGAAAATATTTCCTTCCCCCAGAAGTTGCTTGGCTTTGGACAATTATTTGATGAGTAGGAAGTATCTGACTTTTGCCTTCATCATTTTTGACTGACAAATGTGTCAAGGTTCAGTAGAACAGATTTAATAACATACATAATATAGTATAATGTAATAATATATAATTATACATATCTGACATAAAGCACTTACTATGGCCATCTTCATGTTGGAAACTCAGGAATACCCTGCCAAAAGTCCAAGGCCTGGAGCTCACTGCCAAGTCTAGTGAGAGACAGAAAGCTGAGAGGTTTGTGTTCGAAGGCTGAGGAGTCTGAGCTGAAGCCCAAAGAAGCTAGAGATGAGCATGCACAGGCCCCGTTGAAGACTGGAGCTCCTCTGAAGCAAAAGGAAGACTTCTCTCTCCTTTCCCTTTTTATTCCATCCAGGCTACAAGCCTGCTGCTTGGTGCCACCCACATCTGGTGTGGCCTTCCCTCCTCCCTGTGCAGCTGCAGTCGGTCAGCCACAGACCGCCCAAAACTGTGCACTGTTCATCTGCCAGGTGTTTCTTAATCTGGTCACACTGACATCACAGCATATCACCATACATGTTTATGAGGTACAATGTGAGGCTTCCATTCATCTATACACTGTATTACGATACAATCGGGATAATTAGCATATCAATTACCTTCAAATACATCACTTCTTTATGGTGAGTACATTTAATTACTTTAACTATCCAGGGTCTGCTAAAGTTTTGGATTCCCTGGTACATGAAAGCTGTGTTCCACACAACTCGTGATCACTTGCAGTGGCTGTGGTTGTTGGTGGAGGTCAGTGCAGGTGGTCAGACCCCCAGCTTCCCCAGCCAAGGTGAATGCTCCCCAGCTCCAACCGGTGGTGCTGGTAATCATCCTTGGTGTACCACCATGTGCTCACCATCTTCTTCGAAGTGCTGCTCCCAGGGACCGGCTGGGGCTTCCTTCATGGGTGAAGCACATGGAAACCAGCGGGCCTGGAAAAATGCATAAGGCAGCTCAAGGGTGCTAAGATCAATGGAAGTTTCCAGTGTGAGCCCCAGGGTGGAGCGGTACCTCTCGGAAGACTGCCAGAGTAACTGGGGCAGAGATGCTGGGAAAGCAGAGAACAGAGAGACAGGTAAACCTGAAATAGAAGTAGAATTGTGTATAGTAGCACACAGGTTCCTTTATAGAAGTCACCAGCAAGGAGATAGGAAAGTCCTCCTCTGAAGTGCAAACCTCCAAAGGTCAAAACTATTAATTTGTATTATAAGTATCTGCCATAAAATTGTCCTTGTGGTTCCTAAGCGATTGTCATCTCATTGGCTCTGACAGTGCTGGAATCACCCGTCATGGCCCTAACCAATGGCTGCCAAGAGTGGACAGCCACCGTCAGTGCCGGAGGACGAGGCCTGGCAGTTTGCGCGTATGTCACGAGACCGGGGAGCTGGCGCACTGCGGCTCTGCTCTGCACGTGGTGGACAGATGGCCCCCACGGCGCATGGAAGGGAAAGCCATCTGTACAACCCAAACAAGTCCTTCACTGCAGGCAGTGCTGAGGCTGCCTCCGGCCTGGTGACCCCGCACGTAGAGCAGGATGGAGTCTGCTGGGAGGGAGAGAGAGGGTTCACACTCTGGGGGACAAGAACCCTGCTCCGTCGCCATGAGCACTGTCAACCCTGCAGCAGGATGGAGAGCACGCCCACTTCCTCTCCTCTTTCCACCTGTACACCTCATGGGTTTGTGTTTGATCACTCCTTAAGGCCGGGGTAGATGTGGGAAAGATAAACACAGTTGCTTTTGTAATATTGTTGACCAGGTGGGTTTTCTTTGTACTTTTACCAAGCAGCAGGAATATCTGTGAAGGGCCTCAGCACCCTTCAGAGTTTTCCACTGATACCATTTTAAGGACACTCAATGATTGATGTGTAAAACTGTAAATATATTTTGGTGAAAACTTCCTTTCTGCAGGACAAACTTATTTCCAGCTGTGTTTAGCCCAGGTTTGCATTTCTAAAGGAGCTAGGAGGTCAGAGGACCATTTTCCTCAGTTATGAGCACGCTTCTTCCTCAAATTCAGCCTGAAAGATGTGACCCATGCTAGGAATTGCCTGAACCCACCCTCAGCCTGTGATAATAAACTCATCGTATAAATTTACAAAATCACAATCAAAATCAGGACATGAAACTTCGTAATATACTTCTAGATACCTCAGCTAGAACTCGCATATGAGGCAATTGGCAGTAAAATGTCATTGGATATATTCTCTTAAACATTTTTGTGGGTATTTTGACCATAAAAAATAATATAGGTATAAGATGTTACTTGTGTGTATATGTATGTATATAAAAGGTTTTGTAAGTATGCATATATGTGTGTATAAATATAGTAATATTCATATACACACTAATACAAATGTGTTGTGCATCACATAATAAAGCATATCTTGTTGACTTTAAATCTATAAAATACTCTAACATATATTTTATATGTTCTGACAGTCAGTAAATCACACTTCTTTAAAGCAGTATTGTGTATAAAATGAGAAAGGTATTTAGCAGATAATGTTTTAATTTTATTAAGACTTTTATAGGCTAAATGGAGTTTGCAAAAAGTGCCGTTTGCACTGTGGTCCGACATGCTGCCGTCTGGGCCCGTCTACTCTGTCTCTGGACGAGCTGTCAGGGCCCTCTTTTTCCTATTTTCGGCAGTGACAGGATAAATTTCCTAGAAATTAAAAAGAGATTCAATCTCTACTTTTAATCAAAGTACTCAAACCCAGGAGGGGAAGTTTTCTTCTTTCCATTTTCCCGTGAGTGAACAAACTCGAATCAGTGTAGGGAGCCAGCTCCAGGTGAATGACCTGTCGTCAGCAGGACCCTGCGGTCAGAGCACCAGGGTTAAAATGCACCCTTAGGTGGGTCTGCAGAGCACTGTATAGTAAGTAGCCTGTGACTCAGAAACTATACCCGGCTTTGTGAGTCCAGTCAGGGGGACCGCAAGATAAACCTGTGGGTTTCTGTGGTTCAGCTCCGCGGCACTACGGTCTTCATAACATTGGACTTTCTTTGGGAGATGAAAGTTTCCAGCTTGCTTTAGCGGAGGCACAGGCCTTGCCTGCATCTCTCCTGTGCTCCTGCCTCAGGCCCCACTTCTGCGCGGAGGGTTCAGCTGCTCCGCCTTGGTGGTTTACCTCCCGTCCAGCTCGTGTGCCTTCCGCTTCCCGGGGAAGAATGCGATGTTCAGCCGAGTCTGTCAGCACTGCCGGCTCCGCAAGGTGTCAGCGCTGCGATCCCTGTCTCCAGTTCGGTATCCTAACACTGAAACTTAATCATGATATCCACGTTAGAATCGCTAAAACAAAGCACTACAATCAGATATTCTGTAGGTGAAAATTTTAAATGCTAAATCAATGCTCATGATTACAAATATTTAAATTATATATTGTCTTATCATCAAAATGTGAAAATACTTGTGCATGCCTATAATGTAATCAGTATGTATCACAATCTGTGATGTAGTAGTAATCATTGTTTATTTGCTTTATTTCTTAATAGCACTTTTATGTGAAGAAATGTGTTAGTATTGTCTAATACCTCAGACACATCGTTTTGTCTTTTCATAGTAAACACATTACATTTTATTGGTTTTATTTATTAACTGGGAATTATAAATATCATTGGTAATGATTTTCAAAAATATTATAGCAATTGTTTCCTTGAGGATTTCTGGTAGATCAACACGAATGTTATAAGGTACAACAAAACCATTCAAAGTGTTATTTTCTTGCAAATATCCCCAACTATAATCTAAACTGTTATATCCTTTTAAAATACTCTCCTCTGTAGCTAAATAACAAGTTAAATGTTAAAGTATGTGTTACTCTAATGGGTTACTTTAAATAGGAGACATTTTAATTATGCTTTGCAAAAAGAAAAACAGATTTTCTTAAATGGTGCTAAACTTATTTTTAAAAGCCGTAAGATATGTTACATGTAGCAATCCCCATGATGAATGTAATCATTCTATACTACAACTCTGTACTAATAAAAATAACAATGAAACCAAAGTCTCTGGAGACTGAGGAGCCAAGAGCGGAGCCTGAGGGAGCAGGACGGTGGGTGCAGCCAGTGTCACACACGAGGGGACATCCAGCAAAACCGAGAGATCTGAATGTGTCATGGACATTAGCCAGCAGAATAATTTTAAAAGCTAATTTATTTTAATATATTCATAGATTATTGCTTAACATATTTTATGCATACATCATTTTCCTTTTTTCGCAGTGTGAATCACCGCTATGAAGAGAACATGGGTAAAAATGTAAGCAGACTCGGTATTTCAGCATCTTGCTCAGATCAATGCCATTCATGTGTTGCTGAGCACGAGGAGAAAATCTCAGGTGTGCGGAGTTAGGCAGAGAACACCAGAGCCAGAGGAGCTGAGCTTCTTCATGTGAGGTTAGCATGAACAGCATGCAGCGCGAGAGGCAGAGTGTGGGGGGCTGAGGCCAGTTTTCAGGTGCAGTATCAGGTTTGGACTCTGGTCCACTCAACACGTCTGATACAGTTCTAGATTACCATCCATTTCCATTCACCACTAAAGAAATTACTCTTATTATAATTCAACAATTTAAATTGATGCAAATGCGGCTATTTTATTTTGCATGCAGCATCAGATTTATTTTGGAGAGAAGATGTTCAAATAATCATGAGAGTGCACCCCAGAGCAGCCCCCACTCCTGGAGACATCGCTGGCACTCGTGGCCCAGCCTCAGAGGATGCCCTTGAGGACTTTCCCAACAGGCCATCAGCTGGTTTCTCTCTTATTTTGCCACCACTGATTACATACACATATAATCATAGACCAATATCTCTTACAAGATTCTGCAAAAAAATACTGAAAAAAAAAAAACGATCACTGGCAAACTAAGTTTTCTCTTGATGGACTCTGCCGAACAGACTTGGGAAGAAAGCCTGGGCCTCAGCAGTGGCTCCTGCTCATCCTCTTGCTGTGTTCTAAATGACCTGTCTATACGCAGTCTCATGGTTTACCACACTGGGATGCCAAGATATCACACACAGAAAAGTGTCCATGATACCCGAGCCAACCAAATACTATCTCTAAATTCTGTGTGGTTAAATGGGATAAAACTATGTTCCCAAGATTCAGAACTATCACAAAAGTAATGGTAGAAAATTGAAAAGAGATGACAAAAAAAAAAAAAAAAATCAACCTAAGATGCTAGTCACCCTTCTTTAATGACCCAGAACCCAGGACAAGTAATGCAAATCCCCCTGAGAAAAAGCAAGACGAAGATTAATATAAACTGTATTATTCACCATTTGTGGCAGAAACATTAAATTACACAATCTGTCGTTTTTAATTTCTTGTTCAGTGTTACATTTCTTTTATACTGTCACTTTCTCTTCATTAGTAGATAGTTAGTACCGACACTGAACAAGAAGCATGAGTGCTTTTCGTGGCGTGGAGTCCTTAGATTCACATTAAATACGTTCGTTAACCACTAAGTGAGAAGAAGGGCACAATCCAGGGTACTCCAGGGCTCCGGTACCACAGGGAAGCTCTGAATTAAGGTCCTCAGAGCAGGGCTTTCTAGGCGCCACAGAGCGCAGCTGCTCCTAGGCCTTGCTGAGCAGCCAGCGTGGTCCTGGTACCGGAGGACAGGCCCAGTTCCCCTGCGAGCCGTTTGGGTTCAGGTACCGGAGGACCTGGCACGGTTTCCCCTCTGAGCCGTGCGAGTCCTGGTACCGAATGACCAGCCCGGTTCTCCTGCAAGCCACGCAGGTCCCGGTACCGGAGGACCGGCCCAGTTGCCTCTGCTGTGCAGGGCCTTCGCCTTGCTGCAGTCCGGCTGAACCCACAGGCAGGACTCGCCCTCTGACAGCGCATCCCCTCCAGTGTCCACCCCATGCCCGCAGCCTTCCTGAGCCGACCCGGACCGTGCAGTGCAGCGGACTGGACCTTGGGAGCGAGCTGATCTCCAGTGAGGGAACTCGTGTATCCTGGCTGGAACTTGAGTGGGGTCCCCAGCTTGGTCCGCAGGAATCCTCAAGCCCCTCCTGGGTTGGGAGGAGCTCCCTCTGGTGCTAAGAGGGGATCCGAGGCCTCCCGTGGGTCAGAGGTCAGACGCTTGGGTGTGGTTGCTTTACTGAGAAGGTGTCCAGAGGCAACTCAACAGCAAACCTAAGTGCTTTCGAAAAAACAAAGCAAATCAAGAAGTGTTTTAGGAAATGACTCTCAAGGATTTGAGAGCTGAGGTCCCCACGCCTGTCAGCAGATGGAGGCGCTGTGCTCGCCCGAGCTCTTCTGCGCTCGTGGGAGCCCTCGCCATAGGGCCCCTCCGGCACACCCAGCTCCAAGCAGACCGGAACTGACTCCCCAGGGAGGCCGGAACCAGGGACTCAGCTCCAAGTCTGGGACCCAGGAGTTCTTGAGCTGCTTGGCAGAGGCCTCCAGGCGCCTTCCTCCACAAGGCAGTGGCCTGTCCCTGTCCGGGGGGGGGGGGTCGCCCAAGTGCC